>NC_051246.2:44489885-44802385 GCF_015237465.2 Chelonia mydas
ACAAGTAGGCTGATGCTCTATAAAACAAAAAACAAAACATATTAAAACAAATCAGTCCTACAGAAAATCTTTCTGAGCTCTGCAAAGAGCCTACATAGCCCCGGGGAGCAAGAACAGATGCAGTGTTAGGGAAAAATGTTTGCCAAAAAGGAAGTCAAAGGCATAGATGAGAAAGGGAAAAAGTTAAGAGAGTGGGGAGAAAAAGAAGCAGAAAGCTAGGGTGGAGGAAGAAGCATTAAAGGGATAGAATGAGAACTAAGAGGTCAGGGTGGGTGGAGAGTGCATTGAGAGAAGCAATGGAAAGTCTGGGAAAGAAAAATGAAGGGCTGTAAAGGGCAAAGGAGACAGAAGGGGAGAAAGGCAAGAAGGGAAAAGAAAGAAGCAGTGAAAGGAAAAAAAATCTAGGTAAAGTACTGCAAATCATTCATGGTCCAGTCCTTTGTCTTGGTATTGTCACAATATGGAGCTAAATGGGAAACATGGATTCAGAAGCAGTCAATGGACTCTGGCTTCTTAAACGGAGGGAGTTGAGACGTAACAAGGAACTTATGTGTTTGAGCTCTGAGAAGCCAGACAGACACACAAAGTCTAATCTGCACCCATCCACTTCACATTCGTTGGTATTCATTTCACAACTGACACTGGGGACAGCAACCATGCTTTCCTCTATGTTTGGCAGAGCACTGTGCACACTAATATCTAGGAACTTAGCAATTACAGTACCATAGTAGACCAGTATTCTATCGAATCCTGTATCTTCTCTTGGAGAGTGGACAGTACCTGCTACTTCAAAGGGAGCAAGAAAATGAGTAGCAGGCAGTTTTGGGCTAGCCTGTCTATGGGGAAAGATTCTTCCTAACCCCCATAATTTGCAGTTTGGCTTATGCACTGAAGCATGAGGGCTTAAATAATACATTAAAATAACCACAAATAAAAGAGCATAAGAAAACCACCCCTCTGATTAAAGATTGGAGATGAGTCCATGGACTCTATTCAAGCCTTTCCACAGACTTCTTATATGATAAATGCAAATAAACTATTCCAGGCCATGTTAATTTTGAAATATCAAGCACACAAAAACTAGGAAATTCTAAAAGTTAAGATACATCTAAATTTTCCCCAACCTGCCCCCAAAGAACAGAACAAAGACAAAACCAAGAACAAAACTCTCACAACCTTTCAGTCCTGAGACTAATCAAGAAAAATACTGACTTTCAAGAAAAAGTGGAGGTGGGGGTTCAAATGAAAACTGAAATACATCTGTAATTATATCCATTACTGTCTGTTGTAATAGCAGCTTTCATATAGAAGGGTTATAAAATGCTTTACAAACCATACTTATCAATAACACTTCACCCATCAATGACATGTCTCCTCTGGGGTGGAATGGAACAGCTCTTTAACAGCTCACAGCAACCCTATGCAATGGTCAGGAAGAGAATAATAATTTTTTTTGATATCCACTAAGGTAAAATCCCTCTAACCTTATAGAAAATGCATGGGTCCACTACTGATCACATGTAGCGAGAGTCTTGGTTTTATTGGTCTCTTATTCAGCATACATATTTAGCCGCAGAATTCAGTGCAATTTTAGTACAAGGGATGACCAGATTTCAAGATTTGAAAAGATTTCAAGAACTTTAAGAGAAGCAGCAAATTAAATGTCTGAGCAGGGAGCATAAAATTCACCCCTGTGCAGAGAACTAGCACAAGCGGTCTGCATCACTCACCAAAGGGCTTAAAGAGAAATTTAGGCAGTGCATCGGCCTTGGCCCTCTGCGTGAACAATGTGGGGCAACAAATCTTGGTGATGTGCATATGTACAAGTTGGATTTGTAAACCACAATCCTGGTGATTGCAGCTTTTCCCATTGTAAATTGTCATTTTGTTTACAATACAGCAAACAGAACAGCACTCTTGGGCTTGGCTGTCTATTGAGGAGTTAAAGCAATTTCCTTCCCTGCCCTAAGAAGTGGGCACTTCTTTTCTTTTGTCTCAGTTCTTGTCAGTGACATCCCAAAATTCGATGTGCTATCTCAAAAACCTAAGCATGAGCTGTGTATTTGCATGATAGATTTCAGATTTACTGTGTGATTGACAGAAAACGAACCAGTGCAGCCATATTACAATGGGAGGTGGCTGCACACAAGTGCTGGTTTGTACTGTAACACTTTGATCAGTATGTCAGGTTCTTGTGAGTTGTTTTTGATGTGACATTAGGGGTTTATAAGTAGGTTTAGGATCCCTAAGCTGTTGGTTTCTCTGTATTTTATGTATAGTTTGCCCGTCTGATTTTCTGCCATATGAGTCAGTTTTTAGATCTAATAATCTTGGTAGTATCTATTTAAAAATAATCGCAGAAGTTGTTAGATACGAGTTATAACACGATGAAATATATATTGTCAAGAGATTGAAAATGAGATCTAATGTACATATAAATTCAATATCTCCCCAACCACACTTGACACATGAAAAATGTGTGCGCTCTGGCCCCAGCCAAAATTCCCACAATCACTTCACCACTATCTTTACATCGCCACTTTGCCAAGCCTTTGTCATATTTAGGCCTCAAATGTGGAGCTCTCGCCTCCTTGGCATCTGCCTCAGATCTTCTCTCCCCACGTTAAAACATTCACTGGGAGGTATAGGCCCTGGTGGTCTGTGAGCAGGGTTTATTTTTTGATATTATTAGAACATGGAGTCAGGAATTCCTGAGTCCTTAACTTGACTAATGTTGATTCTTACTTCCTGAATGGTCTTGTGCAAGTCTTATACCCTCTCTGCTTTGTTTTCCCCCTTTATAAAAATGTGGATGACGCTTACTAGCGCACGGTAGCTCAGATAGGTGTTGTGAGGAGTAAGGGTTTAATTGTGCAAATTTGTGTGTGTTTATAGGCAGATATTAAGCCTACAATTGAAAAAAAAAATCTGTTTACTAGTTTCTAGCTAATCCTGAGCATATTCGAGACAAAACATTTCTTGATCTTTACTGCCACCTCTAGTTCTGGTTTTTAGGGTGAAAAGCAGCCAATCTGCACGTCAGCCGAATGTTCATTTAAATTCAGAATCAAATACTTTAAAGTTGAATAAACCTATTATGTTTTACTTTAATCAATTTTGACTAAATATCTTTGACAGGAGTTTGGATTTTGCAGCATGAACAATTGCTAAAATCATTGGGATTATTACAGCCTTTATGTAACAAAAACATTCCAATTGTCTTCATAACAAGAAGGCAAAATAGATATAGTAGATTAAAAAAGAATCAAGTTAATGCTGTAATATAGAAGCCAATTGCAGATATGCTGCATTCAGGGCAGCCAAGGCCAAGGGTGGATATTTATTCAATAGGCAAATTAGTTTCGTTCAGATAAATCTGAGGTAAATTAGAAAGCAGGAGAAATAGAGAAACTGAAAGCAGGACATTAGATAGATTGAATCTGCAATCTAATGTTTCAGCACTAATTACTAAGCTTCTCGGGTTGGGTTTTCAACCTGAATGCTAGAGCTAAAATACTTTGGAAAATTTACCAGCCTTGCACTGCTAATTATATGTTGTCGTACCTTTATAATTACCTTTCCCATTATGTTCCCAATCACTCATTTTAATGTCAAGTACAGGAGAGAAGTAGTATCCTCTCATTTATGTTGTTAAATGGAGAGAAATGTCAGCACATCGTGTAGCCATTCTAGAGTATAATAATGTGGGCCTGATTCTCCCCTCTCTTGCCCCTTGAATAGTCACTTACACCTGTGGAAAATAAATGCAAAGTGGTGTAAAACACTATCTGTTTCATAAAAGCCCAATCCAAATGGCCGTTGAAGCCAGTGGAAAGATTGCCACTGAGGTCAGCAGGTTCTTAGTGAATAAACTGGTTGTATTAGAATATTTTACATCCTCTTTTCACATGTGTAAATATGTTCATAGATTGTAAGGTCAGAAGGGGCATTATCATCTAGTCTGACCTACTACATAACACAAGCCATAGAATTTCACCTAGTAATTCTTGCACCAAGTCCTTAACTCTTTTAGTTAACATCCAATCTCACTGTAAATGACTACACAGGTGTAAGCAGTGTTGCTGTCATATGTTGGTCCCAGGATACTAGAGAGAAAAGGTGCGTAAGGTAATATCTTTTATTGCAGCAACTTCTGTTCAGATCTGAAGAGCTCTGTGTAAGGTCAAAAGCTTGTTTCTCTCACCAACAGAAGTTGGTCCAATAAAAGATATTACCTCACCCAACTTGTCTCTCTACAGAGGTGTAAGGCAGTGGAGGATCAGGCTGTAGATCTATCAGATATGGTCACTTGCATAGTCCAAGTGATGTATTGGTTTCATTTTTATATCCCTTTTTCTAGTAAAGATGTCACATGCTCAAAATTACAATAAATATATCATGACTCTTCAGCTTGCATGTTAGTCAAGACAAACCTTTACAGCAAGAGAAAGTTTCAAACAGATTTGACTAAAAGCTCTAAAGCCTCTAGAAGGTAAGTGGCTTTCATAGTGTCTCAAATAGGTTTGCCACTATGAAGTTCTGAGTGGCCCTAGCGTGCATTGTAATGACACCCATGAGGGTTTAGATAGCCACAGATTTACAATATTTTTATTTTAAAGGAGGGGGGTTTCTCCTCCTATGGAATCATGTATGTTAATTATAAGGCTGGGATTTATATATCAATCATCATTTCTAGAGCAACTGACTGTTAAACACATGGTTACGGGCTTAGTCCTGCTTCCACTGCAGTCAATGATGTTCTCTTCTGCTTCATCATACAGGAAACCCTAGTTGGATAGGAGCAAGCATAGGTGCTGGAACTAGTGGTATTGGGGGTGCTACCGCACCCCCCCTCGCTTGAAGTGGTTTCTGTCATATACAGAGTTTACAGTTTGGTCCAATGGCTCTCAGCATCCCCACTGTACAAATTGTTCCAGCACCCTTGGGAGCAGGGGGAAAAATTCCTTGTGCAAACAGATGTGTAATTTCAAAGGAAACAGGCAACACTGTCCCAATACATTTCATTTTGTATAGAGATTTGCTGTTCCAAGATTGCTGCAGTATGAAAATTTCCTTTTCAATTTTTGATAGCACAACTATACTCTGAAAAGTACATTTGTAAAAACAACATAAATGAAGAAACTCATGATGTTGTCTTAGTGATTCCAGACGAATTTATTGTTTACAAGTCAAAAGATAATTCTGTAATTGTCATATCTGGAAATTCAACGTAGGAGATGAGAATCCAACTGTGTTCTTTACCTCTGACATCACATATCATGATTGTGCAATCAGGAAAAAAAACCTATCAGTTTTGTTGATGATGTGTAAGGCGTTGAAGACTCTAGCTCACCCTCCTATAGCTTTGTTGGCTCTGTACTGTTGAAGCAGTGAAATGGTGTTTTTTTGTCAGTCGAACAAGCAGATTTTGTTCACAGGCACACAGATAGGGAAATATAGTGAGAAGATGCCATTTTACCTAGTCACTTTTCTGATTGTAACTGCACCTTTAACCTTTAAAGGTTATCTTGATGCTAATGATTTTATTTTGGCAGCTTTTTGCTCTAAACCTGTCTAAAACTTTCATTTGGTTCTTTATGATCATCATTCACAGTAACTATTCATGGCTGTTTGTGCTGCTTAATAGAAAGACAAATGCTACACATAGGATATCTTCAGTATTTAATGTACCCTGCCACATTTTGACTTTTCTATTCCATGGCATTATCAGCCTTTATAGTTCACGAAGGACTATAGTTCTCATCCCAGTTACACAGGTGTAAATTTAGAATAACTTCCACTGACTACAGTGGAATTACTCCAGTTTCATACCTCTGTAATTAAGATGAGACTCTGCCCTTAAGAATTTGGGCCTGATGCAAAGCCCTTTGAACCAATGAGAGTCTTCATGTCTGGCCCTTAATATATAGAATTCTAAGAAATCCTAAACATCTTCAAAATGTATAGCACACTTCACTAAGTATTTCATGGAGCTGTGTGGCTCAATCATTCTGTGTAGTTCTCATCTTGGGTCTTGTGTTTCATACAAAAGGCAAGACCACTTGCAAGATGAACCCAGCCTTATGCATTCATTTTAATTTCATCGTATTTCCATGCTCTTAGAAGAGAAGATGATGGTCTATTCAAATTGGAATTAGATGGCAGAATAATTTAGCTGGAGTGGGCAACTTTAGACTGCTTAGTGTGTTATAAATAGACCGGTGACTATGCTCACCCCGGGGCTCAGGACAAACCACTGCTAAGTACTCAGTCAGGAGTAAAGAAACAAAAGGGTTTTTATTGGGTTTTCATCCCTTTTAGGCAGGGCACCCCCTGCCTCTGCAACCACAGACAAGGCACCAGTAGTAAAACAACAAAAAACTGTTTTCTGACACAGGCCTACATTCCCTCATGGAGGCTCAGACGGGCAGCTGTCTCTTTCTGACCCAGCCAGGCCTCAGACCCACCTTAGAACTAGTGTCTGCTCTCCTGCTCAGATGGCTCCCTGCTGAGCTGTCTCTCCCCTCTTAACCCTCCCCCTACACCTGAGATCTATTGCCGCTATGGCAAGGTGGGGCTTATTGAGCCCACAGCAGCTTGTTAACCCTCTCCTGGCCAGTGTGGGTGTGTAAACTCCCTCACAGTGCCCAAGCTGTAAAACTGGGATACAGATTTTTTTTTAAAACCTCCCTTCCATTCCTCCTTGAGCCACTAGTAATTTTCCTGACAGAGATGGGGAGTCCTGCCTTCCCTACAAACCCATCAACTCCCTTCCCACAACCCACCCAATCCAAACTTCTAAGCTAGCAAGTTCCCTCTTGATTCCCCTATGCCTCCCAGCCAAAAAGCTCCTCTCCTCCCTCCCCCATGTTCTCTAATGGATAAAGCCCTCCCTCATGTCCCCATCAAACATCCTGCTTTCTTAGTTCAGCCAACCTAGTGACTCCCCCTCTTGCCTCTCCAATTCCCTCCAACTCCAAGAGTCCCCAGAGCCTTGGCATTTTCACAGAATTCTCAAAGTACTTTTTTTGGAACGTTGTCACTTCGACGCAGTGGTGGCCTCACACAGCCAAGCACCAACAGATTAAGTCCTCCACCAGGATCTGCAGTGGAATCTGTGACATAGTGGTGCCAGTCCACGAAATTATGATCTGCCCAAACACCATGGAAATGTTTTAGGATTCTTAAAGACTGCTGGGTTGTGTGAATGCATTTAACCCAAGGGCATGGCTCTGTAGTTATATAGCTTCCCTTTAAAATGGTCATGCTTCTGATCATACAAGCATATTTTCTCCTTTGAGGAATGTAAAAGTTGAAACATTCACAAGGGACGAGTAAGCAGAGGGCATGTTAATCCATTAAGAGCCTTAAGGGGACAAAGGTCTTGCTCGCTTGGGGCCAAAGCCCATTGACATGAGAAGTAATTCTTCTGCTCTACTCTGCTCTGATTAGGCCTCAACTGGAGTATTGTGTCCAGTTCTGGGCACCATATTTCAGGAAGGATGTGGACAAATTGGAGAGAGTCCAGAGAAGAGCAACAAAAATGATTAAAGGTCTAGAAAACATGACCTATGAGGGAAGATTGAAAAAATTGGGTTGGTTTAGTCTGGAAAAGAGAAGACAGGACATGAGGACAGTCTTCAAGTATGTAAAAGGTTGTTACAAGGAGGAGGAAGAAAAATTGTTTTTCTTAAACTCTGAGGATAAGACAAGAAGCAATGGGCTTAAATTGCAGCAAGGGAGGTTTAGGTTGGACATTAGGAAAAACTTCCTAACTGTCAGGGTGGTTAAGCACTGGAATAAATTGCCTAGGGAGGTTGTGGAAGGGGCCAAACTCGAGTTCTCTCTCACATTAACACTACAATAAAGACAAACCCTTAATCATAGCTAGCCTAAATCTGCTGATACACAACTCATTGGGAACACAAGAGTTTATCAGAACTGCTTTTTCCTCACTCCCCCTTCTCTGAAGATTTTCCTTATTGATTTAAAAGAGAAGGAAGCGTAGCTTTTCATTGTAATTGTGTTTCCTGTTCCCACCATGGTTTTTGATGGTGTTAAATGTTAGTGAGGATTAGCATTAGTATTTCTGAATCTCAGTTATTTCTGAATGGTTTGCCGTGAATATCGAATACCCTTTGAATATAAAAACAGTAGGAGCGAGGAATAGTCTAACCCTTACTGTATTTCCTTTTGGAAGTGGTGTAGTGCCATCTTGTGGCATTCTTGCTATATTACTGAAGCAAAGACTTATCAATTAGGCATCAGTACTGTCCTTTATCCTCAAAGGAAGAAAAATGTACAGGTCTCCCTCTAAGTGCTGGAACAGAACACCAAGCTCTAAAGCCTGGTCTATGCTGGGAAACTGGGCAGTTGTCAAGATCCATTTTCAGCCGTGGTTCGCCCCCCCGTCCCCCCCCAACTGGTTCTGAAAGTGGTTTAAGGGCTAGTGTGGACTGGTTGCAATACTTTTTCAGAATCTTGGTTGCACCTTGACATCCCACGAGATGCTTTTGCTGCTGCTGCCACCATTTTCTAGGTGATGGGCTGAGGAAAACTAAGGTTGAGTCCCCAGGAAGAATGTAGAATTTCACTAGTGGCTATCAGGTGCTCTACAGCATTGGGGAATAAGGATCAGATTAATTACATAGCCATCAAAAATGCTAAGCATGCAGGATTATCTGTTTTCCATATACTTTACAGCTTTTATTTAAAACTGATCATGGAAGAGTGTTCACCCAATATTGTCACTTGTATTCTTAACCAAATGTACCATTGTGGCAGCAAAGGCTTGGGGAAGGGGCATCGTCATTGTGGTGTGCTGCAGGGAATAAAGTTACCCTCATGAATCAGAGCCCTGAGATAAGAATAGCGCTTAGGCAACAGTTACTGCCAGAAAGCAAGTACATGTATCACAGATCAAGCAGCAATGCCTAGCTTTCCAACTGCATTTACATTGTTTACTTAGAGTGGTAGCCGTGTTAGTCTGTATCAGCAAAAAGAATGAGGAGTACTCGTGGCACCTTGGAGACTAACAAATTTATTTGAGCATAAGCTTTCATGGGCTAAAACCCACTTCATCAGATGCATGAAGTGGAAAATACAGTAGGAAGATATTTATCTACATAGAGAACATTGATCACTCTCAATATAGTGTGTATGGCAACACCCATTTTTTCATGTTCTGTGTGTGTGTGTATCTACCTTCCTACTGTATTTTCCACTGCATGCATCCGATGAAGTGGGTTTTAGCCCACGAAAGCTTATGCTCAAATAAATTTGTTAGTCTCTGAGGTGCCACAAGTACTCCTCGTTCTTTTTATTGTGTACTTAATCACACAGTAACTAGTATCACTATGGTAAGAGGTGAATGTGGGTAAATATGAAACCATTTGCTATGTGTATATGAAATGCACTGTAAAATAGGCAAGGGCGGTTATAGTGTTGTCTGATATCCTAGTGCTCTGAGGTACTGCAGAGTGTATCTGCTGACCTGCTATGATCAGATACTATTAAAGATGGGCAAATATCATGAAACAAGTTTTATGGGCAAAGGTTGTATTTTTTTCCCCCAGTGCATTTGTTTAGACTGTGCTGACATCACTTTTGTCCTCTCTTCCCATGGCCACTTGAGTAACTGGATTTTACTTATGGGAGTTCACGTAAAGTGAGTTTCCAACTCACACGGGACTGCTCATGCACAGTGAGATTTACAGTCACATGTGTTTTTTAGTGCTAAAAGTGCTCCCTACAAGAGTTAAGATCCTCCAATCAAAGAAACAATACCACATAACTCATATGACCAACCACCATTAACCAATACAGCTTGAATTTCAAATGCTGTGTCTGGATTATTGGTCACAAAAGTATTCCCAATCAATCCATGGAGTATAAAAAGGGGGTGGAAAAGCCAAAGTAGGGTGAGTAACTAACCACTACTTGGAAATCACAATCTGCTTCCAAATATTCTGTGGGCAGAGAAAAGCTAAATGAGTTGAATAATTTACAAGGAATTTATTATCTCAGCTCTAGATTCTTCCCCCATATGTTGATTTTATAGGGTTGTTTTCTGAATACAGACCCTGGGGCTTGATCTAAAGCCCACTGATGTAATTGATGAAGACCCATGGTTAGCTAAAGAAAAGTATGCTTCACCCAGGAGTCATATGAACTGCCATATTCACACACACGTCTGCTGCCAAGATTTAAGTGAGTGGAGGACTCAGAATGAAATCTTGGCTCTACTGAAGTCAATGGCAACATTCCTATGGTCTTTAATGGAGCCAGGATTTCACCCATAGATTTTATGGCCAGGGGAATATTATGATCGTCTAGTCTGACCTCTTGGGGATTTCCTATTTATTCTTTTAAAATCAAATCCTGCCATCCCTACTCAGGCAAAACTCCCATTGAAATCAATGGGAATGCAGCTTGAGTAAGGCAGGCAAGATTTGGTGCTTAGAAGAGAGGGCAGCTGGCTCTGCAGATTTTAGAATTTCATGGCTATTGAAACTGCTCTTTTCTACTGATTGCTAAAAGCATTAGTGACTGGCTCTGATGTAAGTTCTCTCCTATTCATAAACAAATGCCCTGCAGAAACAGCTGGTCACAGTGCAGAATATAGAGTTTTATTAGATGTAACCATTTAGCTGGTAGGGCTAGCTCCTCTCAGTCCCTACCCAGCTGGATTCTGTGCTGCCTGAAAGATTTAAAAAATGCCACACAATACAACAGTATGTGGTGGGAGATCATGTAGAGAATAAAGCACTCATGTGTTTATTATTTGTATTACAATAGCACCTAGAAACCCCAACTGAAATTGTAGAAATACTGTACAAAACACATACTGAGAGACAGTCCCTGCCCCCAAATGTTTACAGAGTAAATAGCCCCCCCCCTCAAAAAAGACAAAGGGTGAGAGGGGAACAGAGACAGAAATCTGAAGTGACTCTCCCCCCCCCCCCCCCAAAAAATAAAAAAATAAAAAAATGTCACCCAGGACTTAAACCCTCTTCATCTGGGCCTAATTTGCACGGGCATAGAGCTGTTACATGCCTAATAAAGTAACCTGAGTGATGAGCTGAGTCAAACTGAATTTTTTGGATCCCAATGTTCTACTCACCGCTACGATGGTGCCCCCTCCTAGCCATTCTAGGGATTAGCTTCCCACAGTTGCATGCCATCTCTATCCCTCTCTCTCAGTCTGCAGCCCCTCTCTTGCTCTAGGAGTTGCTATTACGTCTTTGTGACTCGGCCCTCTGGCCAGTTCACTATATATGTTTCCCCCTTCTGGGGTATCAAAGCTGTTCTTCCCACTCACTGCCCCATGGTGCCACATCCTCAGTGTTTGGCAGCAGAACCTGGGCTCACCCTCTACTCCAGGTTCTGGCTCAGGGGCCCTCTAGTCAGTAGCCAAGGTCTGTTCCTGTCTAGACATTACTGCCTTTCCCTGAGCCCTTTCCTTACTAGCTGGCACTTCCTCCTCTCTGGGTTTGCCAGCATTCCAACTCCCAGGGAATAACTGTTAGCTACCCATCTCTGCAGTCTCTAAACACTCATCCTTTTTCCCAAGGAGTGACTGCAGACTTTCCCAGCAGCCCCCTCTACTTCCAATTTCCTGCGTTTATACATCCAACCCAGCTCCTTCCTCCCCAGCTGGGCTCAATCACTGAGTCGGAGATTGCTTAGCCACCTGATTCCTCAGCCACCTGATTCCTCTCACCTGTGGCATATTGGGTTAATTAACCCTTTCACAGCCAGTGTGGAGTGAATACCTCTTCACACTCAGAGAACTGGATAAAGTGTTCTTCCAGAACTGAGGTGTTCTGGATAAGCTAAGTGGAAAGGTCTTGGAGGGAATTCCAACAAAAGGGTTTATTATTTTCTGGATCTTTCTTGGAAATTGCACTAAAGACAAACAGTTTCTTCATTTTTTTTGTGCCCCACTCTAATTTTGTAAAAAAGTGGAAAATGTGTTTTGGAAGGGACCTAAGGCTACATACACATCAGTGAATTGTATACAGGAATAGAATTTAGGAGCATGTAATATATTTTCAAGTTTGTGTGTGCCATAGTCAGTGCTTAATTTGTGCCAGGGCTTGCCAGGGTTGAGCCCCAGCACCTCTGGGCTTGTTGCATCAGTTATGAATGTAAATAAATTACTTGAGTCCTGGCACCTTTTTCATTACCAATTAAGCACTGGCCATAGTGTGCTCTGTGCAAGAACCACATCTGTGTTTATAGGTGCTTATCCAGAATGATGATTCCTCTTGATATTCAGATGAAGCTATTTTATCTATTTGGGGACAGAGAGTATCTTCATGTGTGTCTCTTACCATGCTGAGATCTTATAGAGCATTGACGCTTAAGAAAGAAAATAATATCCGTCTATTATATTTATAAAGCGTCCATCACTGCAGTATCTAGGCACCATAAGAACACTTCATCCACCCTGGTTGATGAGATTATGGTACAGCCCAATCTAGTTACAGTGGTTGCAAACAGATATTGCCCTTTGGTCAACTTCTTTTGTCACTGAAACTAGGAACACTACTTCAAAAGAAACAGATGGTAATGAAATCCACCATTTCCTCCTGCTGCTTGCCCTTTGGTGTCTGGTCAGCAAGCTATTATCTCCTTCCATTGCATATTTATGGGAATAGAAAACACAGAGCCAGATCCTCGGCTGGTGCAAGTCAGCGATACAGGTGTGTACCAGCTGAGGATCTGGCCAAACATTCTAATCAAACACATATTAGAGTTTGTCAGGAAGTTAGAAAACAATTCAGATGAAAATGAATATTTTTTCAGTTTTGTTGAATTTTTTCTTAGAAATGTTTTGAGTTCACAAAAAAATATTTTTTAGACTGGAAAAGACAATGGAAGTTTTTTTTGACCAGCTTTAACATGGAAACAAATAAATGCTTTTGCTCTTCCCAATCACTTTGATGGGATATCCCAGCACACGTTTACTTCCAAAATCCCCTAAATGGTTTAAAAAAATATAAAAGTTTTTTTTAAAATTTTTTTTCGTAGGTTTTAAGGCTAGAGGGATTTAGTCTGATCTCCCAAGAATTTTCCCTGGCATCTACACTTGGTGCTGGCCCAACTCCAGGATTTCAGGGGAAGCAGAGATAGGTGATGTTGAGAGCTTTTGAAAAATCCCACCCACAGTCTGCATATTATATATGTGGATTTTTTTTAAAATAGTCATAGATTGTTGCTAACAGGTGGAAAAAACAGTTGTTATAGCATTATCTACTGGGCTAGGAGGGGACATAAGGGACTTGATTTTCATAAGTGGAATTGACCCTACATGGATGAGAGGAGCAAAATTCTTTTGACTTGTCAATTGAGCACAAAGGTCATGATGGCAATTTAGGCAGCATGTGCGGCATATTGAGTAGCTCACTAACCCTCTTATCAAGCCATTTTTGCTCTTGTACAGATTACCACTGCTGCTCCTCAAATCAATACAGCTGAACGTTTATGCTCATTGTTTGATATTTACCCTGGTATGAGAATGTCAGTAACTGTTCCCCTCACAAACTCTATGGCATGCTTTGTAATTTCTGGAAAACTAAAGGACATATAATATCTAGAAATACCTCTATTTGGGAGGATAAAACATCCTTAGGAAATAAAAGCTGAGTCTCAGGGTTTTAATGTGTTAGCACAGTCTTATTTAAAGATGAGAATGGCAGGCAGTAGAATAACTGGACATTTAACCTCTGACTGAAAATTAAACTGCAGCCACATTATCTGGAAAGCCTTATACATCAGCTCTGTAGCTGATGGATCATTATCTTTAATGAGGGCTTCAAGCAATTTATTATTATTTATATCCTGGCTTTGACTATTGCTCCTTTGTACCAATTCAGTGTTGTCAGCCAGCTGAGGATTCCTTGGTGTGAAGGAATCCCCCCGGCGATGGGGATCTACAACACCCATCTCTCATCCTCCAGTATAGGGGGCATATCAAGGGGGCGTAGCCCTGAAGTTGCACTGGGACTAAACAGGCCTCAGGATCTTTGTGGTATAAAGCTACTGAAGAGACACTTTTGCCCTCTATCAATGGGTCTTGATTCAAACAGGGTTTAGCAATACCCAAGGATCAAGCCCCTCTGTATGGATTCACTAGCATGGTTGGTGCTATGTAGACAAATAAGATAACAAAAATACCTAAACTGATAAGAGCACTTAAGTGATTTAGGAGCCTAAGTCCCATTTTCAAAATGGGCTTGGATCCTGATCCTCAAAGATATTTAGGTACCCAACTCTCACTGAAATCAATTATGTCTAAATACCTTAGAAGGTCAGTAGCAAAACAAGACTCATCCCTGCAGGGTCTCCTGCTAGTCATTCAGGGAATTAGCTTGCCAGCCTCCAGAGTGCCCTCTGTCAGCCAGTGTCTCGCCTGTTGCTGGCCCCCCCGTGTCCCTCTTGGACCCCAGTGCCCCTTTCCCTTGGGTCCTGCCCCCTGGCAGTACCCCCACAGTCTCTGGGTCTCCATTCCACAGGGAATCCCCAACCCCTGCCTCAATATATGGCTATTGCCAGTCACCACCTAGCCCCCATTCACTGTACAAGCCACTCATCACAGGCAAGGGGGGATTTGGACCTGCTGCCTCCACCTACCCTTGAGCTACCCTGTTGCAACCCCAATACCCTGTCTTAGGCTATCTGCCAGGCCTGCAGCCTGGGGCTTTTCCAGCCTAGAGCCTCCCAGCTCCTCTGGCCTTCCCCAGCCCTGCTTTACTTCAGGTACCCTGGTATGTTCCCCAGCAACCAGGCCCATCTCTTTCCACAGCTAGAGGAGACTCTATCTGAGTGTCTGGCTCACAGCCGTTTTATAAGGGCCAGCTGTGGTCTGTTTGGAGCGTGGCCAGCTGTGCCTACTTCCCCAATCAGCCTGGGAAGTACTTGCCCCCAGCCACAACCCTCTTCTGGGCTGTTTTAAGCCCCTCCAGACAGGAGTGGGTGACCACCCTGCTACAGGGTCCTAAGGTCCAGATCCTAATTTCCACTGGAAAAAAAAATCAATGGAATTTAGACACCTATTGTAAATGGGAGATAGTCACAGATGCTTTTAAGAATTTTACCCAAGCGCCAAATTCATTGACATTCTCTAGATTTACACCAGTGATCCTGAGTATGATTAGACTCAAGGTACCTGACCTGAAGATTTTATAATCTACATTAGCCAACTACATCTGTGTAGGAGTGAAAGAAATGCTTATTGTGAGTTACTCTGCTATTTTTTTTAGACATTCAGCAATGCACCAGAAAAATATGTCATGACTTAGTCTTAGTCTCTCTCTCTCTCTGAATCATTGCTTCAGTGTCGATGCCACCTAAAGGTCATACCCACTCAAGCAAAGAAAAGCATTATGCTCAACAAATGACAGAGGCCATTGTAGGTAAGGTGCACGTGAAAGGGGGAAATCAAAGAATCGGCTCTAGAGAGAAGATTATTCCGCACAGAATGCAGAAAGTATCAGTTACTGTCAACTCCTATGTACACTTCTTGTTTGTCACAATATGGCGTAGTTATTTGGTTTTCTTTTTTTTGTGCTCCTGTGCTCGAGCAGGAATAAAATTTACTCAGTAGGGAATAGTGGTTGAAAGCCAGCCAATAAAGGGAATGAGATTTAAGGAAAGATTTGAAAATACCCACTGTGAAATATATCATGACTTTACTGTATCTGTTTCCAACCTGGAGGGGCCAAAGAACTTAATCAAAAAAGTCTTCTGCTGGCTTCTCCAAAATCAACCCAGTGTTTTAAAACCCAAAGCAAGGAAGTTGAGGTTAGTGGGTATTATTGTATTCTAGGTTTGTATGTCACCCTCACCACCATAGTATCTGAGCACCTTCCAGTAGTTCTTTAAGTGACATGTCATGTGTAGTTTGTTCTCTCCCATCCTCCTTCCCTGGTGAGAACTGTGTTTGCAATGGAGTATTTTATTTTGATAGGTTTTATTTAAACCCGCCCCCCACACTGTTAAGTGTTTATGTTAGAAAAGATAAGGTCAAAGAAGTGCATCTTCCACTTGGAGCAGAAGGGGGTGAGCTTTATAATGGTTCCCAGTTCCTACTGGCATTGTAAATGATAGTAACTGATTGCTGACCAGTGGATCATTGAAGACCTAACTTTCAGAATTGTTTGTGGCATTGTGTATACAAAACCGAGAATGCAACTGCACACCCAGTTTACAGTGTGTATGCAAACTGGGCATTTGCACACACAAATGTTCAGCTGGCTGTGTGTTCGGACACTTGATCAGAATGCCCAAGCACAGTAATGCTTTTAGTAAGTTGGGCATTCAGTTGTGCACACGATTTGAAAAATCAGACACTCGGTTATCACCGTTTAGGGTGCTGATGATAGAATAGAAGCTGAGATACAGAAATGAAAAGGGAGGTGACTGGGGCTACTCTTCAAGCGGCTTTCATGGCATAGAACTGAATTTTTAACAGCATCATGATTAAAAGTCCCCAGAGACAGCTCTCTCATTTTGTAGGTAGCAGCAGCCAAGATGCAATGCCGGTGGGAAGGAAGGAGAGGGGCTGCTGTTTGTGAAGCTTCTGAATGACAGTTAAGACACCCTTTTGATTTAAAAGCCTTGTAAACAGAAGCCTTCTCCCCCCCCACCCCGATGAGATTGTGTGTGTATATATAATTTACACCATCAATTAAAACAATAATGGAGCAGGAAGATCTCACTGGTAGGAAACGCTTGATAGCCTAAATGGGTGCTGGATAGAGTGTCTTCAATCCTTGCATTTAAATTATTTGCTTTGTTTTGTGTAGAGTTAATGGGAAAAATGTTAATCCTTATTGTAATTCTGTATAGAACACAGCAGCAGCGTGGGGCTTAAGCATCTGGGTACCCAACTGAATTAGTGTTCAACTTCATGAAAGAGTGTTCCACTCTTGGAATTTTGGCAAATGATTAGACTCTATTATTTATTTTCCCTTTGAATATTAGGAAACAGCAGATGGATACTTCAGGAGTATAGAATTGTGTTATTAACTCATCTCCCTACCTGTTTGGTCAGAAATCCAGTAACTGGCACAGGAGATATGTGGTATGGTCATTACTGCTTAAATTGCCCTCCATCTGTACAACTCAAGTAATGTGAAACTCAGAACTAAACTGAGGAATATTCTCAAAGATCCCTTTGACATTTTAGGCTCTCCCAGCACAAAGGGGAGCACAAGGGTTCTATTGCCTGGTGGGCAGAGCTCAAAGAGGGGAAAGTAAGTGTCCTCCCTCAGCTCCATTGTTTAGTTATCTCTCTTCCCTATGCGACTGCTACAGGGGAGATCTGTCCTGCATGAAGGATTAGGGCTTTGTGGTAGGAGAAGTCTGGAGAACATGTGATTTTTGCACCATAGTCTTCTCTTGGCAGCATGAATTAGGTTGCAAAATGCATTGCAGATTTCTGGTGTTCTGAGGAATCATGCCACTATGACTTCCAGGGAGGGGATTTGGGATTAAGTCAGGGACAATATGACCCTTGCACAAGATATGCTGCCATTGATGGTCACAGTGAGAAGCCTGAAGGCAAAGGGGCACCTCTCTATGGCCTGAGACTTATGGGGTCTTGCTTGTACATTCCCACAGAGCCAGGCATTTGCTCATAGCCTGGAGATGTCTCCTATTCCCCTACACAGCTTCCAGATCCTAGGGGATGATGCAACAAATTTGTGTCTCTTCTCAAGCTCTGTGACTTTCGAGAACCATGTTCCTTTTCTCCACATGGTTTTATGTGGTTAGGGGATTCCAGACCTTATTGACCATCCTACTGCTTGCTGAAATCTCCCCCTGCTTCTGTACAACAGTTTATTCCTTCTACTAATGCTTATGATTTTGGGTTTGTTTTCTTGTCACATTGCTCCTTGATGTTTTGTGGTCTTCTCTTCTGAGCCCTAATAATTGCACTCCTGTATTACCAATGGGGTCTCCAGTACTCACTGTTTCCAAAGCTTCACTGACAAATTTAAGTTCTCAAGTTTTCTTCAGGAGCATGCCCAGATACACAGTGGTAATTTCCTCACCAACAGACTCAATATTTATCCCTGTATCCCCTTCTGTCATTATTACTCACAATACATGTGGTATATTGGTGGCTAGCTAGGGAATTAAAGAGCCAAACTCTCACCCTCTCACTGTATTTCTCCTCATTAGTACAATGAACTAATGTAACTAATTCCCCCAGGATCTCGCCTCAGTCTACTTGGACTGCATTATCCCTGACAGGGGACCAGTGTGTGCATACGCCTCTCCCTAAATTTGTCTTTTCTCTTCTCACCCTCCCCCGCACTGAACACACAAACGGAACAAAAAATCCACTATACTCTTGGTCTCTTTTTAACGTGGGTGTGGAAGGTGTACTGTACCCACTGATCTATGGATAATGCTAGATCAGAGCCACGTTGGGTACATATACATATGCTGCAGTTACATCTTGAATGCAGTGTCCAAAGTCAAAGTTACTAAAACATTACTACTGTTTATAAATGTTAGTTCTTCCAGTAGAAACACCAGGCGATTTAAGTGACCAGTCTGATGCTAATGCTTATTTCCTTTTAGGATTGTGGAGGAAGCAGAATGTAACATACTTCAAGCAGATCTTTGTTCTTCTCATGAAGTCCCTATCCCCCAACTTGTGCACAGGCACTTGTTTCTGTGTTGGGAGCATGTAGCTATTTTCATTTATTTAAGTTTAGCACTTCTGGGTGACCATATCACAGCAGTATCTTTTATTATGACATGCCAAAACTGGAAGGAAAGTCCCAGTTCAATTATCCAATTTCGAAAGCTGGCAGCACTGGATTCAGGTCTTTTTACCACTAACAATATAGAGTTATGACTTGTCACTTTTCATCTGCTCTTCATATTATCAAAGATAATTGTGTTCATTTTTGCCCTCAGCCAGGGTAATAGGATGCATTTTAAATAGACCAATGGGCTATATCACCACCAATTAAATAACAGACCAAATTGAGGTCCTAAGCTACTCTGTTGAAGTCAGGAGTCAGAGACTCCTGACCTCTAAACTTGGTTCTGCCTCTAATCCATTCTGTATCTTTGGACAAGTCATTTAACCTCTGTGCTTATTTCCCAATCTTGGGGTCAACAGGGCTGCATCATTGGTATTGCAGAGAGAAGAATTACTTATTTTACTCAGGTTGGATTGCTAACATGCTAACAAACAGCACACCCTCTCTGTGCTATTAATATCCTCCAGCTTGATATGCTGCAAATAAACTGAAACAATGTGACGGAAATTAAGGCAATGGTGACATTAAAAGGAAATTTTCTAATTTGAGATCTAACACCCGTTCCAGCCTTCAAAGCATAAGTGAATATTTAATGGATCAGAAATCTGCTGAAAGGACAGAATGAATTATTTAAGGATAGCCCAAACCCTTGAGTATTTAACCCCCTTTTTTCCCTCTCTTGCTCCAGAGCTGAGATAGTTGTTTTTCTGCCAACCTGTTGTTTATTTTATAGTTTTTGCTAGAGATGTTCAGGTATATTTATTCCCTGATACCAAAGGGATACCTATGGATCATCCAAAATACTTGTGCACTTACTGCATTCCTACTTGATATTCTCTGTATCACTTAAACAAAGATTCTTCTGACAATAATTGATACAGGCCTGAATATGCTGGTTTCTAGTGCTGCCACATCTGTCCCAGAAATGATGCCTGTAGTAGGTCTCATTGCTCGAAGTTTGGATTTACTGAATCTTTGCCAAAATATTGTATCTTCGTTATCTCTAGTCAGTTTATGAGCTGCAGATTGGAACATGATAGGATGGATTCTACACTCTGTTGGAGACATTACAGAGAAAAATAAGTGCTTCCCTGCCTACACGTCTTGCACTGAAGGCTGCTCAAACTGCAGCTCACTTAACTGACTGCTGATAATGGATGCAGAATACATTTTCAATAATACTTGTGCTTTCGTGTTTCCAAAGTGAGATAAGAAAGATGGATAGAGTCCTGTGATTTTGATGAAATTCTGTACCCACATTAGTGGACTATGCAAGACAAATTCATCATCATCAAGTACCTGACATGAAGATTTGTGTGTGTGTTTTAACGCACAAACAGAAGACTCTTCTTGACTAGATGGTAGATGTAGATGGGGGCTTGAGGGGTAGATAAAGAATTTTGGGAAGAGTTAAACCAGGTGTTTATTCATTCATTCAATTCCTTAATGGATTGGATAATTAACTTTAATGGTTTGATAAGTTTCACTGGATCAAGCTGATGTGTACTATGTATCATGACTGTGAAAGTCTGAGGAAATATTCCAGTTCTGTCTGAATAAGGGACTGATTCTGTCACTCTTACTAAAGGGTCAAAAACATTTTTCAGAGTAGCAGCCATGTTAGTCTGTATCTGCAAAAAGAAAAGGAGTACTTGTGGCACCTTAGAGACTAACCAATTTATTTGAGCATAAGCTTTTGTGAGCTACAGCTCACTTCATCAGATGCATTTGTTTTTCCTCATATTATGGGTCTGATTCAAGGCCTACTGAAGTCAATGGAAGTCTATTAACTTGAATCGACTTTGGATCCAGCCCTGAGAGATTATTTTCAAATGCTGTGTGGGTTTTTGGAATCTCTGTATACTATGATGAAGTTACTTGCATTCTGCCTTCCACATCCATATAAAGATTTTATTGTGAAGATCTCTCTGAAGGGTTGTTAGTGTCTGGAGCAAACTCTGATTTACTGAAGTGAATGAAACTACTCGCTAGCTAGGGTAGGCGACATGCATAAGGGTGGCAGAATCAAGCCCTACATAATAAATGACCACTTCATTCAATATTGATCTGCCTTCTAATGATTACAAATAATTAACTACCATGTTTGTGGTATTTGGTTATGTACTTGTGGGAAAGAGTAAGGAGCCTTTTCCTCTCCTTCTCTTGCATGGCCTTGTGACAGAGACTACACCAGCCCATGCACACCCTTGTGGCTGGGCAAGATGCAGCAGGGTCATACTCTCAGTTACACCCCCCGAACCTGCGTGGCCATTCAGCTGGCAATCCACTTTCTTTTGTGACTTGCCTCTCCAGCATGGTCACATTTAGTCCCATCCCTTCTAAGGTAAACAAGAGTCCAACTTGACAAGAAGTCCCACAACCTCAGAGCAGGTCTTTGGCCCGAATGCAGGCCTGGTAGTCCTTCTGGCCCTTGTATCAGGGGCCTTCTCTGACCTTAACTACTTGCTCCAGGATTCCTGGGGTGGAACCCAGGATAGAGGGAGGGACTGGGTTCTCTCTAGAGGCTCACTATCTCATCAGATCTCTTGCTTCTTCCTGGACTACTTCCTATCTTTGGCCTGCCTTTTTCTTAGGGGGCTCACATCGTCAGCAGAGGTCAGCCCTGAGCCCAGGCCCCTGCTCCCAGTTCCCCATGTGGCAAAGGAATGAAAACCAAACAAAAACAAAGAGCAGCATCAGACCTTCTGTTCAGCAAGGCAGCCTCCAACCATCCATACTACTGCTCACAGGAGACTTAAGGCAACTTGTCTCTGGGCTTTGCACCTCTCTGAGAAAGGAGACGATGTCTACCTACCCCCAGGGTTGACATGCTCTGAGCTGGACTTTTCCCTTTTAAAGCTCCTCCTCCAATCTGGCATGCTTCATGGGTGTGGCAGGTTGCGGTGCCTGAGCCCACAGTTGGTTTTTAACCCCTTCTTGCCTAGTGCTGGGTTTGTAAAGCCCATCACAAGCCCCTTTTAATGGATGGCCCAAATCATAATTAAGGGCTATGATTTAGTCACTGGTATTTTTAGTAAAAGTCATGGACAGGTCACGGGCAATAAACAAAAATTCACGGCTTGTGACCTGTCCATGACTTTTACTAAAAATACCTGTGTTTAAATCGTGTGTGTGTGTGTGTGTGCGCTGCTGTTGGGGGGGGGGGGGGGGTCAGGAAGGGGCACTGTTGGGCGGGGGCACCTGGGGCCAGCGGCTCCAGCTGCTGGGGGCTGTGGACTGTGGCTGCTCTGGCCAGCCAGCCAGGGACCCCTGCCTGGGGGCTGGAGCAGCGGCTGCTGTGGCTGTCCCTGGGGCTGCTCCAGCAGTAGCTGGTGTGGCTGTCCCTGGGGCCACCTGAGAAACTGGCCCCAGAGCCAGCTGCTTGGGCGGCCCTGGGGTCAATCACACTGGTCCCGCAGAAGTCACTGAGGTCTCAGAAAGTCACAGAATCCAAGACTTCCGTGACCCCCATGACAGACGCGGAGCCCTAATCCTAATCCCTGGGAATGCAGAGACTGTTACAGACTTGCAGGCAACTGACTGAAAAGAGGATGGAAAATAGGCAGAGCCATGGCTCTCCCATCATAACACATTCCCCAACACGGCTGGCCAGCTCTGTTGGATGGAGTATTGTGTTCCCTTTAAAGGGTTATAGCAAATTACACTCCCTTCCACCCAGTGTAACTGGGGAGCTATGGGAGGCACAATGCCCTCAAAGCTCCCTCTGTGGTGGTACATACCTGTACTGATCCCTACAATGGATGTGGCTACGTGCTATAATTTAGCCGGAATTATTTTATTTGTAGAAAACACTCCCTGAATAGTGAATTGTTACATCAGCATACACTGTGTGTTGGGTTTGTATAAAATAAATTGGAAGGACATTTGTTTATTCAGCTAAAAGTCCAGAGAATGTTTTGATCTGGAGGAGTCCAGAGGCCAAGGAGGGAGCAATAGATTTTCACAGTACTGTGAAATTAAAATGGTAAGATATATTCAAGCCCCAACAGCACAAGAGTTGATGCCAAAAGAAAGAGCCTGGATGATCCATAAAATGTTGTTAAACCCCTAGAAATGGTTTTCATGATCAATTCAAGCACTATAGATAATGTCAGACATCCAAATGGATTCCTCAGCACACAGATGCATCCAAGCTCTTTCCTTCAAGCAAATACTGTATGAATTATTGAATAAAGAAATGTGATATTCACATGGTACGAAAAATGTTATATTAAACATTAGCAATACAGAAATCTGCCAGTATGTTTGACCATGTGAACTTGGGGGAGCCAAATTCATTACCAGTGTAAAACATCTATGGAGCCAGTGGTATATTGGACCCAATATTTATATATTCATATTTCTTGTCTCATTGGAGACATCTGACAGAATTCTTTCAGCTGTTGTGTTTCACACATAAGCCTTTTCTGTGGTCCTATTAATAGAACTAGTAGGGCTGAAATGGAGCTGTCACGGGTCATCGATCTACCCCATGGGCAGAAGAGAAGCTGAGGATCTGGCCCACAACTAATGTAATCTAACAAGAATAGTCTTAGAAACAATTTGAATATCTACCTTCATAAGATGGCAACGTTCTATTTTGTTTGTTTAATGAGAACAGATACCTCAGGGAGGCTAAAGTGAGGCTCAACAGGAATTGCTTTTTATTAGGTTTTGCACTGACCCTGAACTAAACATCATAGTACAAAGTGGTGTCAAATTCCAGACATCATAATCCAAGTGTATGAACAAACCTAGATACTATGGATCAGGATCTCCTTGTTATAAGGTAGTCTGATATGAACGGACAAGTCAGATATGATAAAGTGATGTGCAGGCACATGGATGATGTAAGCAAGTCTCCCTGCTGAAGAGCTGGCTCACAGATATTACACTTTTTAAATATGCTCCTGGGGATTCCCTTTCTACCCTTGGAAACATTAAGTGCTACCAGATATATTTAGACTATACCTTACATAAAGAAAAATAAGTGAGAAGAAATGTTATACTTATAGGGCCAGATTCACCAGCCAGGACAAGCTATACTTGGCACAAGACTGGGGCCAGGGACAAAAGCAGCTTTAAGCCACCTTTCTGCTCCCTTTACTAGTCCCTGGTATTAGAGCAGAATGAGGCTGCTTTAATTCTCAGCCAGCTATCCTTGGCCTTAGAGGCCTATTGTGAGTATCAGGAATTACCAAGGCATAGGGATGCCCTAGTCCTTTACACCCTCCCCTTACTGGGGCCAGGGTCACTCATATACTCTATAGCACCCTAAGATCTGTCTTTTTTAATATACAAACATTTTGTTCACTTTCCTTGGCTATCACTGTACACTGATCCGAGGTTTCCACTAAGCCATTCACAAAAATACGTAGGTCATTGGATCAAGCACTACTCCCTTTCTCTATGGCCTTTCATACATCTTCAGGACTTATCATGTAGGTCAATGAAAAAAAGATTTTGAAAAATGAGTACATTTGGTAGATACATGTCTGTAAATATGGATAGCTCCTGAGAAAGGAAGGGGAAGTGTACTGCTGGAACTGCTAGAGAATTTGTTACAGAATCTCCATAGGCAAATACCAGATTTCTTTTGGTCTTGCATCTCAGTACTTCATGAAGGTATTATTCTAATGGTATGCCTACACTGCGATACTCCCTTCCCCACTCAGTCTCTCAGGGCTAAAACTAGCAGTGTAGACCTTTGGGCTTGGGCTGGAACTCAGGCTCTGAGACCATCCTCCTTCATGGGGCTTCAGAGCCTTCCAGCCCAAGCCTGAAGATCTACACTGATATTTTATAGCCCCAAAGCCTGAGTCGCTGACCTGCTTCAGCCATGCCATGGGTCTTTTGCTATAGTGAAGATATACCCAGAGTCAGATTCTGCCACCTTTATTCTTGCTGGGTAAGGTCTTATTATGGGAAGAGATACATTCATTTAAATGGGACTACTCAAAAAGCAAGACAGTACTCAGCATGAGTAAGCATGGCAGAATGTTGCCTGAAAGTTTTAGGGCCACATTCTGCCATCTTTACTCACATTGAGTAAAGTCTTACTACACAAGTAGTGAATAAAGCAAGAAGGAAGAAAACAGGAGTAAGGTACTCAGAGGTACAGAATCTGGCCCCTAATATTGCTGTGTTAGAGATGCTGTGATTAACTACTATATGGCATAGCTAATTAGTACTTTCTCTCCTGCCTTCACCTACTGAGACAATGACACAGGGGACTTGTATTGAAAATCTCTCTGACAGTAGATTTCTTGAAATTATGTCCTTCCCCTTCTGCTGTCCTATTTGCAGAGTTTCCCAAGGGTTCCCACCTTGTGAGCCTCCAATATGTCTATCAGTATAAGTAACACTGTAAGACCAGCTTTGGTGTTTTGATAGCGAATGTTAATATAATAAATGGAAGAGTAATATTAAATACCCAGAAATATTAAAGTTCCCATTTACTGAATGAAGTAGAGACAGATTTAAAGGCTGTCATATTTAAATTAACATTTCAGATTAATTGTTCAGGACTTATTTCATTGTTTTCTTACCACTCCAATTAATATTGCAGATACAGCCATTTACAATTTTTAAAATGAAAATCAAGTATATGACCAGGCAGCACATACTTCATGGCAGGAAGGCAGTATGCTGTGCTCGCTGAGATAGGCTGGTAAAGAGCTGTGCGGGACAATGGCTTTGCCCTCAACTCTCTACCTTTCCCCATTCAAGCAGCTAGTCCCTGTGAGAGATCATTGTGGCTGGTCCCTGCACTCAGAGTCACTCATGCTGTTCAAGGTAAAGAATGTGCAGTCATAGATAAATGGCAAGGACCACAAGCGATGGGTGGGAAAGTAGTATGAGGTCTATGTATAACCATTCGTGTAAGAGAAACTACATTTCCTGATGACCCAATACAAAGTACTGATGTGAACCAAGATCATGTGCTGTGATACCACTAATGTAGTAGGGCCAGATAAATATGGAAGGTTATTCAATAGCTGAAGACCGTAACATCAGCTGCACCAGTTCATGTCACATCTCTTCTCTTTTTACTGCACTTAAATACACACAAAATGACTGCACTGAAACCAACATCATCTCCAATAGTTAGCACTGGAGTGACTTCATGGTTTAGAGGCAGCATAATGTCTGGATGGGATTTTCAAAGGAGTCCAAAGGAGCTACATGGCCAATGGCAGTCAGGTGCTTACATCCCTTGCGCTCCTTTGCAAATCCCAGCTTAGGTACCAAACTCAGTCTCTTACTTCCCCTCACCTCTCTGAGTAAGGTCACAGGAGCTGAGGACTGCAGCATATATCTCCTCTAGCCAGAGGGAAGATTGTCATCATGCAGTGTCTTTATGGGAGGGCTGGGATAAAGGGGAAAGAAATGTAGATGTCCTACCACCCAATAAAAAAAAATAAAGGCATCTGTTTGTCTCTAAGTCCACTATCAGAAGGACCTTTGCTATGTTGGATTGGATGCTGCAGAATGTTTATGGATAAATACAAGGTAAAAGGTGATGAGCAGGACAGGGAACGCAGGGAACTTGATCCTGTATTGAGAGTACAGCTGTGTGATCAGCAAGTCACTCTTCCCTTGTGCCTCAAGTGAGGCCTTAAAAGGACACAGGTAATTAAAGGTATGTCTAGACTGCAATTAAAAACCCGTGGCTGGCCTGTGCCAGCTGACTGAGGCTTGCAGGGCTTGGGCAAAGGGGCTATTTAATAGTGGTACAGACGTTTGGGCTTGGGCTAGAGCCCAGGTTCTAGGACCCTATGAGATGGGAGGGTCCTATAGCATAGGCTCCAGCCCAAGCCTGAACATCTACACCACAATTAAACAGCCTCTTAACCCGAGACAACTGGCATGGGCCAGCCACAGGGTTTTAACTGCAGTGTAGACATACCCGCAAGTCCTGACTTTCATGATGAGGTTTACACAAAAGCTCACGTCCCTCTTGACACTCCCAATCTTCACCCCACCCATTTTAGCCTGAATACTTGTGAGCAAGGTAGCGGGCACCCAGGGGCTTCAGACTTACTATTCATAGTCTATGCATAGAGTTTTACTTGCATGCATCTGTAGGGAGGCTCCACTTAAGTTTGCACACCCTGCTGTGGACTGCACAAGGACTTGCAGAATCAAGGCCTGTATCTGTGAACTAGTACTGGGCTTACAAGTTTTGGAAAAATCTTTCGGTACCTCAGTGATGTACCCACCAGTGGACAATTGGCTCTTGCCTTTTTAGCAGCACAATACATTTTTTCTAACAATCCCATTGATGCCCTCTCCAAAAGTGGTATTTCCAGAAGGGATGGTGCTGTGTTGAGTATTCTGTTTGCAGAGGCAAAACAAAAGCAAATGCAGCACAGTACTGTGTTAAATGTAAACTACTAAAAAATAAAGGGAAAGTTTAAAAAAGATTTGACAGGGTAAGGAAACTTTCTGTGCTTGTGTCATTTAAATTAAGATAGTTAAAAGCAGCATTTTTCTTCTGCATAATAAAGTTTCAAAGCTGTATTACGTCAATGTTCTTTCAAAAGTTTACAACTGAACAACCCCAACGTTTTGTTCAGAGTTCTGAACAACTTCCATTCCCAAGGTGTTTTGAACCTCAGTTACAAGTATATAAAAGGTAGTTACTAGTGATGGAAAGACCCCCACAGGTTGAGAGGTTCCATTTGGATAAGCGCTCAAGTGTTCACTATCAAAGTAGCAGGTCTCCAGTAGCCAGCTAAGCTTGACTAGAAATGTCATTGGACTCATGTTTTTTTCCTGCTTGTGGTCGTGTGGGACTGAGCTGGTAAGCTACTGTGTTCTTACTGAGAGGTGGCAAGCTGTGGTAAGGAGGCAGCAGGGCCCAGTCACCTTTCTCTGTGTCCATGCCTGCCAAGTTGCTGATCGGAGACAAATGGAGTCCCAGCTGCACTGCCAGAGTCTGAAGTCTCTATCCCAGCCCAGTCTGGTAGTACCCCTATTAGTCCCATGCCAAATTAATATTTTATATTGATGAATACTCAGATATACTGTAGTTGGATGAATATTCAAAAACAGAACGGCAGTATTGTCTAAACTGGCTAAACTAATGGAAACCAAGTTATGAAAGAAAATTTCCCATGAGGCTGAAAACTAGAATGCCCAGTCTCAGGGCATGTCTACACTTACCGTGGATCAACGCTGCAGCGATCGATCCACCGGGGTGTGTGTGTCAATTTAGCGGGTCTAGTGAAGACCTGCTAAATCGACTGCAGATTGCTCTCCTGTCGACTCCAGTACTCCACCGGCATGAGAAGCATAAGGTAGATCTACAGGAGAGTTTCTCCACTTGGCCTAGCGTGGTGTAGACACCGCAATAAGTCGACCTAAGATACGTCAACTCCAGCTACATTATTCATTAGGTCAATTTAACCACGTGGCGTAGACCTACCCTCAGTCTATCTTGAATTAAAATGAAAATATCATGGGGACTGATAAGTGACTCTTAACCACAGTGTGGTTGGGTTACTGGGTGTCACTTTGATATTAGCGTTTTGTCCTTTGCTGCAAGGTGAGATGCAAAGGTTTCCCAGCTGCTCTGTAAAACCCAGGTATGAAATTCAGTGTATGCTTTCTACCTAAAAGGAAATTACTTATTAAAATGATTTTTTAATCCTAAGGTTATGGCTACTCTACTGTCAGTGCACTTCATGTTCTTATCCTGATGTCTGGAGACCTTCAAGTATAACTGGCACAGATACTCATAAGATCAAGGTCAAACTGCTTGAACAATAAATGAAGAGGGAAACATTTCACCCACATACGTAGACTCACAGATGGATAATCTTTGTGGTTTATCTCTATGTCTGGCTATCTGAAGGACACAATTAGTAACAGCACAAAGATTTTTTTTAAACTGCTGTAGTGAAAAAGGGCACTCAGGTGTAGTTTTCCAAATAAGAACTGAATAAAAACTGAGCAAGCATCTCAGGAACAAACCCTCTTTCTATTACTGGGTCAAATCCAACAGGCTTGGGAGGCACAACTTGGCCCTTGATATTTACTTATTCTTTATTTAGGCAAAGCATTAATTGATGTCAGTGGAAGTTTAGCTTGAGAAAAAACTAACAACTGAATAAGGACCCAGGATTTAGGCCATTACTAAGAGTGCAATATATAAATGTTTCCTCACAGTAAAAATGATTCACTATTAGGTAGCAAGCACTACATTATGCACTGTATCAGCTAGTCATCTGTTATCATCTTAAAAATGTAGCAAGGCTTTTTCATCATTTAGGCCTGATTCTGGAGCCAATATCTGCACAAATGGTAACGTCCCTTAGTATCAACAGGAATTCCACAGGCAGAACATCTTCCCAACCAAACCCCAGGGTCCATTACATTTTCATTGAAGCAATTCAATAAAAGACAACAGCAAACATTAATCATATTACAGGTCACTTACAGATACAATGAGGAGCAGAGTGCCGGAGTACAGGAGAAAGAAAAGCAAACGGACCCAAAAAAAGGAAATAAAAAAAGCATAAGAGTCTTCAACAAGGCTCGTGTATGTCAGTCTGGCTAACCAAGAGTTGGTCAAATTATTCATTGCAATTATATTTGTTAAATTAACCTCCTTCATTCACAGACTTTCCCCCGTCCCAATTATTCAATGACCAGTTTATGTGAACTAATTTTAGCCTACAGGGTGTTCACAAACTGACTGTTCATTTTAGTTCTTCACTAGACATGGTTTGTGACTGGTTACCTAAGTCACATGGTGTTACTTCTCCCTGATTAGATGACTCAAACTTTCAAAACAGGAGAATAATGATTGGCGACTAGTGAATAGCAAGGATTTGTGCACAGATACTTCTGTTCACCAGTGAAGAGGAGTGTTCATACTACCACCAGCTCTTCATGGGAACAATAAACAGTTTATGTGGAGAGTAAATATACAGTCAATATTCATGGAGACTGTACAGCACCCAGCACAATGGGGCATTGAATAGTGCACAACAAGCACAGAAGAAGAGACAATCCCTGCCTGATATGTAAAAAAATCAACCTACCCAGTTACTGTCTGGTGGCTGCATTCATCCTAGGTGAATAACCCCTGCCTTAGTCAAGATACTGATCACAAATGGAGGGAGGACTTCACTAAATGTGCATCCTGCACAATACCACACCTGAGATTCAACTTGGAAACCTCCAGATTGCAGCAAGCAGCAGGTCTACCAAGAAAGCTAAAAGGGAACTTCTCTCTAGCTGACTCACTGTGAGCTCAGTAAAGCTTGGGTTGTCTTTGCTGGAAGTTGCTCTTGGCGACACTTAGATGCAGAATGTAAGATATTCAAAGTGCCTCATTCAGCTTAAGTGACACAACCTCCATGCTACATAAGCACATGCAAACCTATGGAAGATGATTTCCCAGATCTTCTGCTGTCTTGTTGAGGCAGAAGACTAACATTTTTTGCTGTTTTGGACCTTATCCGATATTACAGGAGGGAAGACAGCAGATAATTTCAGTATTTGAGCAATACAATTCATTAGAACTTTTAACGTTACCAGCTGTGTACTAGCTACTTGCTTCTCCAAAATATGTTTGTCAAACTTAGTGAAGTTGGACACAAAAGGTGACAAGTTGCATAGTCCTTCTGCAGAGCTTGCCTTTAAAATGATATTTTTATGAGGGATTGTTACATGCAATCCTTCCTAGAGGGACTCTACTCTGTTAAAGTCAATTGGTCATTGACTTTAATAAGAGCAACGTTACACCAACACTGAAAGTTTTTGTAAATCCTCTTGTTCTACTAGTAACATGTCTCCAGACTTTTATCTCATTTACTGACAGTGTTGAGTCTCACCAGTGCTTCATGGTGAGACTTCAACCTATTGAGAAGTGTTGTATCTAGTTACCATAATAGCCAGAGCTGGGCAAGTACTTCAAAGACTTGCTCAAATAATTAATTGAAGTCATTTTGGACCTCATAACTCATTGGTGTTCATGCTTGTAAGTAGTGTAGCCTCACCCCATTGGCACCCCCTCACCTCTGGTTGAAGCATTACATGGGATCCTTGTCTCTAGTGCTCACTACCATGCTCTCCCTCAGCCCTACAATAGCCTTTCCCAACCTTCATCTTCTCCTGACTCTCTTTCTGGGTGTTCTGTGGCTTAGCCCTCCAGCCAAGTCACATGAAAGCCTAAACTCCTTTTAGGGTAATACAAATGAGTCCACATAAAAATCCAAACAAATCTTCAAAATAATACCCCTTTTACACCTCTCACATACTGTAGTTCCCTTGTTGGACCTACCTCAGAGCTTTGCCAGAAGGGGATGACACAGGTCCTCTAGAGTTCTCTCTCCATTGTTTCCTGTCTGTACCTGTCTGTTTCCTGTCTGAACCCTACCCTAGGGCTTCTTCCCAGCTGAACTCCTCCAGTCTATTTATAAGGCCTATGTCCACTGCCTTAGTCCAGGAGGCAATTAATCACCCATGTGCAGAGCATAACTAATTGGGGTTCTTATTCTTGCCTTGGTGGTGATGTGGGTTCAGCCCAACACAGTACCCCATTGAAGTTTACTACCTGCGGACAGCTGAGTGACAGATTAGTGGCAAGGATATTCATGTAACAGCCAGTTTTAAACAAACTGGACATTATGTGAAAAGCAAATTTTGAATATTCAAACTGAGTGTCCAACAGACCAAACTACTAAGTCTCCATCCTTTGATGTCTGGATGACTTTCTGGAAGATATGATTTAGTCAGTGCAAGCTATTGGGCTCAATGCAGTGCTGACTGGGTGAAATTCTATGGCCTGTGATATATAGAAGGTCAGACTAAGTGATATAATGCGTACTTCTGGTCTTAAAATCTATGGAGAATAAAAGGTATAGCATGTTACCTGCAGTATGTGTCCAATCAAAACAAGCCAACAGAAGTGGAACTCTGAAGATCCACCACTGTAATGACTTGCTGGTGAACAATGTACAGAAGAAGTAGTAGACAAATAAATGTTTGGGGGGTGTAGAGGACCAGCTCAAGGCCTATGGACCATTTAGGTTCCATATAAGACCATGATACAAAACTCGGTGAAGTCAATGGAAAGCCTTCAACAGGGATAGTGCACAAGCCTTGCGCTGGCCCTCTGCATAGCTGAGACTTTAGCCCTAGGTGAACATGCTTATGAACTCATAAGCTGCTCATGGGCAAGTCACGAACAGAAAAAGACGGTAAATTCAACAAATAAATGATTTACTATGCTTCATTTCCACAGCTCTAGTACTGACAAACATAAGCATTGTTGTGTGGCATTGTGTAAATCTCTAGCCTTTTAAAAGCATGTTTTACAAGTAGCTGTCCCAAAATGTCCTGTGAGAGAGTCTGTTGGATCTCAGAACTTAAGAGGAATGTGTTGGGACAGTGGTGCATGAAAGGATGTGGCAATTCAGTAGGAGGTACTCTATTCCCTCAGTCTTTACTAAGCAAAGCCCAGGTATAGGGAAGTGCAGATCAGATGTAAAGTGAAGTTGTGACAGCTTGCAGTTATTAACAATCATGGCTTTTTCTGTCAGAGTTGATGTTATGATGTTATGTCAGAGTTGATGTATGATGTTAACCCTAGTGTTGTTTCACCTCAGTAACCTTCATTTTCTGAGTTAAACTTTAAACTTCAAGACTTTCATTAGAATCCTGATTTTGAGTCTCTGGCCCATTTAATCAAAATTACATAATGTACCACTGCCCTCTATTGGACAAAATGTATCTGTGTTTTTACAATAGATTGTGGGATCCCATCTGGCCCAATACTGGGCTGATGTAAACACAGTTTAGATTAGCAAACTAACTAATTACTAATGAGATATTGCAACGTAAATTATGAGATCAAGAAAAAAAATTAATGATTTGAAGAATACTTTGTTGATGGAGTGTAAATTTTTCAATAAGACCTTTACAAAAGAATAAAATGATGTAAGTGCAACAAAATCCTTTTTAATATTCCAGGAGTCATAAACAAGCACAGATAGAATTTACAGAAGCACTTTTGAAGGCACATTTATTCTCTCTCTCTCTCGCTGCTGATAAAGACCTGATCCTGTAATACTTATTCAGTTAAAATTCCCTTGCCTGACTAAGGAGTGGTGGTTTGGGGCCAAATATGAGTAATAACCTTGATTCTGATCTCACACCAATGCAAATCAGAAGTAGCTCTATTGACATCAATGGAGTTATTCTAGTATGAGACTGGCCTAAGCAAAAAAAGAGAATCAGGTTCAATATACATATTATTGTTCTGATTCATAACTTCAGTAGAGCAATAAAGACCTCCAAAATGACATCTCACAAACAAAATTTTGATGAGAACTATTTTTTTCAGTAAAAATGTCTTAGAAATTAAATAAGTTAAATACTATTGATGAGAGATTTCCCTATTAACAGACAATCTCCCCTAGATAATTATATGCATAATAACCTTAAGCATTAATATCCATTGGTACATACAATGGACTAAACATTTTCTCTACTAGTCTGAGGAATATACCATATAGAATCAATACTAAACTAATATCACTGCAAAAAAAGACAATTGTTGAATATAAAACTGTTGTAAAGATCTAAAAAATCTACCATCACATCAATTGTGTGGAACTGTATGAAAGAATAAGGGATCTTGCCAACCTAGGCCTTGATCCTCCCAAGACATATATATGTGAATAACTATACACATGGTGTCTAAAGTTAAGCAGTGTGTCTTTGCAGGATTGGGGCCTAGGTAAGAAAGATCCCTTTCATTCTTGTGTAGAATTCCACAATAAAGGGGAAATATGACGACTCTGAAAAGATTTGAGGTAAAATTTTCAAAAGCAACTAAGTGACTGAGCACCTGAAGTCCCATTTTCAAAAGTGACTTAGAAGCCTAATTCCCATTGACTTTCAATTGACTTTCACTTTTTAGAATGGGACGTAGGCTCCTAATCACTAAGGGTACGTCTATATTGCAGCTGAACACCTGTGGCTGACCCAAAGACAGCTGATGTGGGTTCGCAGGGCTCAGGCTATGGGGCAGTTTAATTGCGGTGTAGACACTTGGGCTTGGGTTGGAGACCATGTTTTGGGACCCTCCCACCTTACACGGTCTCAGAGATTGGGCTCCAGCCCAAACCTGAACATCTACCCAGCAGTTTTACAGCCCTGCAGCCTGAGCCCAAGTCAGCTGACCAGGACCACCCACGGGTGTTTAATTGCTACGTGGACCTACCCTAAGATCTACCTGCAAATATTACTCTTGGGCTTTGTTTCTAGATCCCTATAATGAGCAAGCTATTAATATCTTTACATGTACATGATGCTTTACAAAACACATTAAAAATGAAGGTCCCAGCCCAGAGAGGCATATAGTCTAACTTAGATAATTAAGATATGCAGGATAAGAGTGAAAAAATAGGTGTGCAGACATTGCTGAGAAGGTGATCAATGATGGAAGGCTTTTAAAAATAAATGTGTTCTAAGGGGGAATGGAATGAGGGGATAAAAGCTGCTTGGTGGGAAGCTGTTTGAAGCAAAAAGGATGGCATGGAATAAGATGCGAAGCTGAGAGCAGCAGGAGACAAATGGAGTCATGAGGGGAGACAGAATGGAGGCATGTAGAGAATAGAAGGGAGTGTTGGATGAGATATGGGCAGAAATGTCAGAAGGGCGACGAAGTTGGTCACAAAGAAACTGACCTTGTAACGTGAGAGGAAGCCACGGAGGACAAATATAAGATGTAGCTCTCCATTTTATATATTGCTAATTGTTTTAAACTTGGCTGTATGTAAATTTCTTCATTTGCTGTCCCTCCCTCTTTGTACCATTTTAATACAATACATTTACATATTTAAAACAGAAAACCAAAACTAGACTAACATCTTCAGTTCTCCTTATTCTTTGCTTTGGTTTTGGTTGAAGGAGCAGTAGCTTGGTCCTAAGCCTCTCACAGTGCAGTCAGTGTTGTCAATATCACATGACTCACAATGGCACTCTGTAGCCACTGGGTATGAATAAAACGATTCAGCATGGTCAGCACAGCCAGGGATCTTCACTGTTTCATAAACAAGCTCCTTGAAAGTACAGGTTTGCTGAACTGATGATGCCGGTGGGTACTTATACACTGGATCCTGAAAATGACAGGAAGGAAATATTTGACTTGAAATTAGTTTGAGACCTGCGATTTTTCTCAGGAGTTTGTAAAAACTAGAATCTGCATAGCGGATCTGACCCAAAGCCCTGTGAACTCAGTGGAAAGAATCCCACTGACTTGTTAGGCTTAAAATTACAACCAAGTCTTCCAGTTTTCTCCTTTCAAAGACCCGATGTAGTAAATACATGCAACTATGGTGTAACTATAAAGGATTATTGTTTTTAGAACTCAAAGTAACTTTTATATGAAAGGCACAGGCGTCTATTTGGTAATGATTGGATACGTAAACTCCAGTGCAACCACCAGATTATATCCTTTTCCCACCCTGTATTAAACAGAAATTGGCACAAGACAGAGTACTAGACTGGAGTCAAAATATGGCCAACTTCTCAGCTGTACAAACTCTGTGATTATGTACCATCTCTGTAATGGATCAAATTGGGACACCAAATGTGAGCATCTTCAAAACTGAGGGGAAGATCCATCTGGAGCTAAACTTTAAGGCTTGGGGCCAACTTTAGTATCTATGTTTTTCCATATTTCTGGTTCACGATACATTCAAAACCTATGCTCGTTACACTGAATAACCCAAGAAAGATTTGTTAGCATCTTTATAAACTATGTATTTGTTTTCTCACAGTAATCAATCATTTATGCTAATTCTTGACTCAAAATACTTGTTAAACTCTATACTGGATTGTCTTACAGAACTGACTAAGGTTTATATTTTTGATTTTGTATTGTGTTACCAAATGCGGTAGACTCTCAGTTGCTCTCAGGTATAATCACTAAGGCCAAATTCTGCTGTCAATGACACAGAAGCAATTCCCAGTGATGTTGATGGGAGCTATGCCAGAGTAACTGGCAGCAGAATTTGCCTCCACATATCAGCTTGCTTCTGAAAGGCTCTTTAATGCCCAATCCTGCCCAATGCTGAGCTCTCCTTTGGGCTGCTGAGTGCCCTGATGTCATTGGGAGCGAGGAGCACTTAGTACTGCGAAGGAGCAACTCGGCACCTGAATATGCATGTCATAAAGCAAAGTCTTTTTAAAATTAAGGGAACTACATAAACCAACATTCCATGAGATGCACAGTGTTTATGTGTGCAGAGAAGGAAGGACAGTTGATAAGTGGCTTTCAAACAAAATTAATTAAAGGTTGATTTTCTTTTTTTACACAATCCACAGTTAGGAAACCTGTGTATGCAGTTGAATAAATGCTGAATTTAAGGAGACCAAGCACCTTTTCATCTGTCTCTCTGTACTTCAAGACAGCTGTGGCATTCACAGCTCCACTTCATCACACACATTGATTATTTAAGGCTCTTTCACGTTTAACTGGACCCTACCTGAGTCTTCTCATTACAGACTGTAAGACTGGCTTGTTCATATTCATTTTTGGGGAGTATTTAATTCCCATCCCAACTTGACAACTTAGATTCTCACCCTTGTGAAGCAGTATCCAGAGCACCAAGTGGCATTCACATTAATGCAGAACTTGCACTCCTCCTTCTCCACTGCTATGGTGATATTGGACAGCTCACAGATATTACCACAAATTGCTTTCCAGCAAAGTAACAGCAAGTAACAATTAATTGTCTTCATCCTGTAGTATAAAGCAAACAGTTCAGACTGGAAGAACATGTAGAGTTATTTGAAACATAAGATTTCTGTGGAAAAAGACAAAACCTATGTTGATTGTCCTATTATCCACAAATGCTAATACAAGAACAATTTTTCTGCAACACTGAGGAACATTAAAAACATAGGTTTCAGAGTAGCAGCCGTATTAGTCTGTATTCGCAAAAAGAAAAGGAGTACTTGTGGCATCTGAGAGACTAATAAATTTGAGCATAAGCTTTCATGAGCTACAGCTGCAGTGAATGCATCTGATGAAGTGAGCTGTAGCTCACGAAAGCTTATGCTCAAATAAATTTGTTAGTCTCTAAGGTGCCATAAGTCCTCCTTTTCTTTTTATTAAAAACATACAGCACATTCAGCAAAATACAGTTGTAGGATTATTGTTAAGGGAGACTGGTTTTGTTAAATGACTAGAACTATATATCCAGTAATTTTTGAGAGAAAATGATTACAGCACACCAATACATTTTCTCTGAATAAATCCTATCTTAATTCTTGTTACAAAGAATCCTGGTAACATTCCTCTTCTGAAAAAAAACTAGTGTAAATACATTAGAACTAAGGAATAGTAATGGTAAGGAATAATCAATTTTTAAAAAAGCAATTAAACATACATTTGCAATTTCAAAAACACCACAAATCCAACCAACAAACCTTAATTCAGAGCTGATGAAAATTCACATCTATTCTACTTGTTTTGCTGGTAATAGCTGTAGAGAGAGCAAAGCCCCAAGCTTGCCTTTTATACTAAATCGTGTGTAACTTACACCTTGAAGATTTGCAGGGTATTAATATAGTTTGGTGCGTGGTGAAAGAGGATTAATTGTTAGCCAGACAGTGAGATCAAATATTGTTTTTTTAAAAGCAATACTCTAAATTCAGCAGATGATGAGGCATGTTATTGTCACAGAAATAATAAGTTAAAAAGTTGTACCAGATTTTATCCATTAGCATGTATTGTAATTATTATTTAAACGGTAGCATCATTTGGAGCCGATGGAATAGCAGATATATTTTCTGTCAATAACTGTTTGAATTAAAAAACAAAGGGTGAGACGTTCACACCCTTTTTGTGATGTGTTAATGGAAACATTAAATTATTTGTTGTGAATTATAAACTCCAACATTCAGTAGGTTTTTCTGGTGTGAGATAAAAGCATAAAGCTGGGATTTAGAAAACAGAAGTCAAGTGAACCATTATAGTGCTAATCCCCATTCCTCTCCAAATCATCCATTGTGCTGCCAGAGGACCCCATTCCTCCATATGTTTTACTCCCATGTAGGGGAGTGGAAACTTTGTAAATTTAAACTTGTGGCATTTCCTTGGAATTCTTCCGCTGGTTTTTGAGTGGTTCCAGCATTAAAGTCATGGGTCTGTGAGAGACATAAGAGGCTTCCATGTGGAGGCCTCTGCTCTCCCTGCTCCTACTCAGTGTCCTTCTTTCCTTGCAGCCCCTGAAGAACAAAGCTCCTACAGCAGCTGTGCTACTTCACTGGCAGGAGCCATTTCACTGACCAGCTGCTACCTCTGAAGACCTGTCAAAGATGGACTTCTGCACCATGGAGGGGGAAGCTAGGTAAATCATTGCACACTCTCTCCAGTAAGGTGCATTGGTTTCCACTGTGGGCTTTTAACAGGGGGATCTAGCAGTGTCCAGCTGTATTCTCAGCTGTGGGGGCAGTAGCTTGCAGAGTACCAGTGTTAGGCTTCTGCAGGACTGAAGAGCAGGGGGGCATGTAGAAGAGGCCGCACTCCCCTATTTGTACCTTTTCTGCTGTGATCGGCAGATGAGAGATCCCCTCTGCTGTAGAACGGCAGGGAGCATTTTGCCCACAGTGTGCTGCCAAAGCAATAGAGATGTAATCAGAATAATAAATTCTGTTTTAACTTTCTGGACACATTAAAAACAACCAACCAACCAACCATCTCATAGCATTAAATTGGCTTATCCCCCTGAAACGGCTACTACATTCAAAGTTAAAATAATAACAATGATCCACATCAAAAGTTGTCCAACTAGCAAGCTACTCCCTGTGACGATAGGGAGAGTAGAATGGATTTGAACACCACTGCCCCTACTGGGTGGAATGCTTGGTCTGCTCAAGTGTTAACAGGTTTCTGTTAGCGGAGCTGCTTTTTTAGCTCTCTTTGGCAGAAATACGATTTTGAGAGGGGCTGAACAGGTTAGCTGAACTTCAGGTACCTCCAACCAAAAGATGTTAAGAGGCCTGTGTGGATTCCTACATTCAAAATGAGTATACTGCCAGCTAGGGCATCTTTAGTATAGGTATCCCCTCACTACTTAAAATTGAGCCTGACTTGCAAAGAGGCCTCATCCTGGCATCCATTTGTCCCCCTTCACGTGCACTATTTTGATGAATATTTTTCACACTAGCACTTGTATGCAGGTGATGGTGTGTCTATTAGAATTGGCTGGATGGCATCAATTCTGTTTCATGACAACTTTCAAGGTTTCAAAATTTGTTTTTGTTCCACATTGGAATGAAAACAATTTTTTAAAAAGGTTTTGCTAAACAGAATTGTGTCAAAATGTCATTTTCAGTGCAAAAAAGTCAGGTTTTCAATTCATCTCTCTCTCTCTGGTGTCTCTGGACTTCAGAAACCTTCCCATCGAAACTGATGCTTTTTATATGGCTTTGGCAAAACAGCATATCATTCTGTCCAGCTCTAATGTCTATGCATCAAACCCATTCATATTAAAAGTAGCTCCAGCCAATAGCTACAATGTGTGGAGGTGGTCAATAACTTCAGGATGCGGCTATGTGTTCTCCCTAGCAATTGGGTTTACTCTCTGTGGCTTTGGAACCCTGAGGTATATGAGGGATCTGTGGGCTAGCATCTTTGGTAGCTAATGTCCACAGGGCCTTATATAATATGGCTTGTTGATTTTTGGGGGCCAAAAAATTTCCAGTGGCTAAAAGTCAACCTCTGATATTACACAAGTAAGTTTTGCACCTGTAAATGGTTGGGCACATAACACCCTCATATAGCTAGACATAGAGCTAAGTGAGTTAAAATTCCTTCCCCAGGGACTGCGCCTTGCCATGGAGGGAAGGCATGCATGCCCCAATAACTCTGAGAACTATGCTGGCAAGAGCATAACTCCTGGAAGGGTCACCCATGCCAGGCAGCTTAAAGGGTATGAGCCAGACTAAAAGTAGTCCACCATCCCTCCTGGTAGGGGGTTGGGAGTAGGCCAATGACCTGCTCCTGTAAAAAACAGTCATTAAGGAAACCAACACTTCTCTCAGTTAGGCAAACTCAATTCAACTCAACCCAATTCTTATTGACCTAGAAGACAGATGATGACGCAAAGTGGCCAAACCTCCAAGGAAGCTACTCTGCTGATGAATTTTCTCTCTCCTAAATCCATAACTAAAATTGGTGCATGGAATGTGAGAACTTTATGAGAGCTTAGTAAAATGGTCCAAGCAACAAAAGAAATGGACAGATATAAATTAGATATATGAGGCCTAAGTGAAATGAGATGGGTAAAACAGGACAAATCACTTTGTCAGCTGGACACATTCTACTAAATCCTGGGCTACCAAAACATACACAGAGATGGCATGGGTCTGATATATCAAGGAGGGGAGCCAAAAGCCTGATAGAATGGGCATCAGATTCAGAAAGGATAACAGTATAATTTACATCAAAGTTCCAGAAAGTGTCCATTATTCAATGGTATGCTTCAAAAAATCAAGCTAGCCAAGAGGAAAAAAGAACGTCTATTAGCAGCTACAGAATATAACAGAAAATGTCCTGAAAAGAGATGTACTCCTAGTAAATGGAAACATGAATGCTAAAGAAGGGAGCAACCAACACTGGCAGGGAAGTAATTATGGGTGAAATGACCGAAAATGGTGTAATGTTTGCAGATTTTTGTGGATTGAATGACTTGGTCCCTGGAGGAACTATCTTCCTTCACCATACTATTTATGAGATAACTTGGAGGTCAACAGATCATAGAACAGGGAACCAAACTATCGCATTACAATTTGGTGCAAATAGAGAAAAACTATAGAAGATATACACAGCAGGAACAGAGCAGATGTGAGATGGACCATGCACTAGTAGTAGCTAAATTGAGAATAAAAATAAGAACAAAGAAGAGACTGGAACAGCAGAGATGCCCATGTTATAACATCACCAAGCTAAAACAGTATGTAAAATTAAACTGAAACTAAATCACACAATAAGAAGAACACAGACACAGCAACTCCAGGAGGAATATACTGTAAAGAACAAAAAGGCCAAAAAGAGTCCTAGAACAGACAAATGAGACTTTATAGACAACACAGCAACAGATGCACAGATGGCTGCAGCACAAAATGATGTGAAGACCCTGTACAACGTGATAAGACAGTTGTTAGGAAGAAAAACAGATGCAAACAGACCAGTTTAAGATAACAAGGGCAACTTAACAATGAAAATGTCAGCACAATTAAATGTATGGAGGAAGTACTTTAATCAGCTTCTGAATCATGAGCAGTGGCCAATCCCCCAGATATATAGGAAGGAGAAGATCCATCTGATGTTGAAATAGGATCTGTCATGAGAATAGAAGTAGAGAGGGCAATCAATTGGTTAAAAAGTGGAACGGCACCAAGTCCAGATAACATTCCAAGGGAGGGTCTTAAGGCAGACTTGAAGCACACAGTAGACATTTTGATAGGCCTCTTACAAAAGATATGAGAAGAAGAAAAAATACCAAATGAGTGGAAAAAGGGTCATATTATGAAGCTGCCAAAGAAAGGGAACCAAAGTCACTGTGAAAACTTGAAGGAATTTAATTGCTAGACAGAATAAAGAAAGCAGTATATTCAAGGTTATGGCGAGAACAGGCAGGATTCAGGCAGGAGAAATCAAATAGTAACCCAATGTATCATCATAGAAGTGTTGATCAAATGGCAGTTATGAATGCTATAGATCTCCAAAAAGCTTTTGGTAGAGTGGATAGACCAGTTTTATGGAAGTTGCTACACTATGGAATCCCTCAGAAATTTGTGAACATCATTCAGAGCTTCCATGAAAATATGACATGCCAAGTAACACATAACAGCAAACTAACTAAGCCATTTGAGGTTACTGTGGGCATCAGACAAGAATTTCTTATGCACCCCAATCTTTTTACTGGTAGTAGATTAGGTAATGAGAGATCACAGAACCACCCAGGGATATACAATGTGTTTTCACATAGAAGTTAGAGGACCTTGACTTTGTAGATGACATCAGCTTGCTATCCCATATCCATAGAGATATGCAAGCCAAAACAAATGATCTTCAGGCCTATGTGCTATTACTAGGGCTGAAAATCCACATCAAGGAAATGAAAACCATGAGAATCAACAATCATGAAAAACCAACAACACTTTCTGGGGCTGACATAAAAGAGGTTAAATATTTCACCTTTCTTGGAAGCATTGTAATTACACCGGGTGGAAGAGAGAGACATTTAAGACAGAATAGTTAAAGCCAGACATGACTTTGTAACTCTAAAGCTAATCTGCAGAAACAGAAATCTTGCCTTCCAAACTAAACTTTGAAAATTTAACATAATTGTAAAGTTGGTCAAACTACATGGTGCTGAACTTGGAGACTTAAAACCTTATTATCTAAACTCCAAGTTTTCATAAACAGCTGCCTTAGACAAATCCTCAATATCAGATGGCTAGACAAAAAATATCACCAATGAAGAACTCTGGCGAAGGACGAAACAGAATCCAATAGGACAGGAAATCCCGCAACCAAAATGGAGATGACTAGGATATACATGGAGAAAAGATGTCAATAAAATAACAAGACAGGCATTGGACTGCAACCCCCAAGGTAAGATGTGACAAGGTAGATTGAGGATAATACAACAGATGCAGAACTGAAAACTATCAGAAAGACATGGGAAGAAGCTAAGATGGTGGCAGGAGACCAGCAAAGACAAAAGGCAGTGGTGAAGGCACTATGTTCCACATGGAATAGCGATGCATAAGAAAGAACAGAGAGTTACAGGTAATTTTGCTTAGAAAAAGTTAGTGCACATGTGTACTAGCTGTTTTCACTAAAAACGCTGTAAGGAATTTTGGCAGGCAGACTTAATAAGAAGAAATGAATAATACATGGAGTGAAGTTCCAAAATACTTATTGAAATACATCTACTGGAACGTTATGTTATGGCTCTGTCAGCTTTCATTTTAAAAGTCCCTTAATACATAACTTACTGTAAATGCCAGCTCCCATTAATTTCAGTGTATTGGTTGAATACGCATTTTAAAGTAATCCTAATATACCAGATCTTGACACCTAATCTATTTTCCACTGTTCCTGGGGTGCAAAGCAACCATAAAGCTGGCTTACCCAGGTCACAGTGATTCCCCTGCCATAGGGCAAACACTGGGAGGAGAGAACTTCCCTGAAGTAATGTATCAGATGCATGACCAAGAAAGGGAGTGTGGCAGGAGCTGTGTGATAGGAGCTTTGCTCCAGTGAACCCCAGCTGTGAAATGGCCCATCAGGGATTGTGCTGCCAGGCATACTTTTCAGCAGCTCTGTGCCTGTTCTAAATTACACTGGTAGCTCTGGGGATTGGGGAAGTGCAGAAGTGGCTAAAAAGCTACCTTTGTCCCCTACCTTCTATGCTTTGCTGAATAGGGCTTTGGTGCAACTGAGGATGTGGCCCATAACTTTCAATATTTTTGCTGAATTATATGCACATCTAAAAGTTTAGCATGTATTTCTCTCTGAGTGTATATTTGAAAAATTAAAACACGTATTGGCAGAAATTGTGTTCTTTTAAAAAAAAGTCCATACATATATTTAATTTGATAATGCTTCCATTACCATAGCAGCTGCATCCTGCATAATCTTTAATCTATTTCTCTTCATAACATCCCTGTGAAGTAGGCAAGTGATATGATTCCCATTTTACAGATAGGGAACTGAGGCAGAGATGGCTAAGGGCTTGTCTTGAAAATTAACCCAGCATATGGTGGGATGTGAATTTTAAATAGATTAACTATTCCTGATTAACTCCATGTAGATTATGCTCATTTGGAATAAGGCACTCTTATGCTGGAATAAGAGCACCCACCACATGGCACATGGAGTTAATTAGGAATAGTTAATCCAGAATAACACCTAAGTGTTAGCCAAGCCCTAAATGAGAAGGTCACACAGGTAGTCTGTGCCAGAGAGGAACTGAATCCAGATTTCCTGAAAATTTACCACCAGACTTACCACCCTTACCACTGAACCTCCTTTATAAGAAAGCATCAGAATAGTGTGGGCTCTGTCGTCCCACTGGAGCAGGACTAACAAGGCACAATGAGTGATGCTGTGATGCTGGCAGATGAGGCACCAGCTCTTGCCAAATCTGTAGGCGTCAGCTGAGCACTAACAAATTCATAGCTGGAAATCAGACCAGCTCAGCTGTATGTTAATATTGTTCAAGACAGGTGTTAGACTTATAAAGATGTATTTAGAGTTTAGACTCTATAAAATGCTTGTAAATTACTGCATGCATTATTCTTACTTCTAATGTCTGTATCCCATGCCATAAGGTAATATGAAAGTTTTGCTTTATAGTTGTAAAAATGCCTGCTCTGAGCTTGTGAACCTAGGCAGGAAGAGTGCCTTGTTAGTCCTGCTCCAGTGGGACGACAGAGCCCACACTATTCTGATGCTTTCTTATAAAGGAGGGACTGGAAGTGCATCTCTTCAAATGAACAGATGGACGGGGCAGGGCTCCGTGTCTCATAACAGTTTTATGACCCTGTTACTTTCGCCTAATTAGATTTTTCTAATCAAATATACTTAATATCTCCAAATAAACAAAAAAATGTTCAGATTAATACAAGTGAAACTGGGGCAGCCATCCCTTAAAAACACAACTTGGAATCAGAATGTAACTTAAATCCAAAGTTCTACACAGCATTTCAGTAAAATCTGCATCATCAGTTCACTATGCCAAAACAGCATTTCCCACAAATGTTGCATATATGGATTGAAGTTTTCTATTAGAGCATAATAAATTGTCCAGACAGGAAAATGATTGTAAGTTTTTTGGGTGGGATTCATGAAATGTTGCAATGCTGAATGTCACAGTGCCTAACTTTTAGGCACCTAGAAAATTACAGGAATAACACTTGATCCACAAAGTCTGAGTTATTTTGGTGGGAGGAGAAGGATTGGAGCAGAGGGTATCCCACATCCCAGGCGAGTGCTCTAACCATTGGGCTAAAAGGTGGGCACCACCACCAGCTCCTGCTCCTCCTTGATTTTGAATGGGACCCTATCTAGGCCCCACACATGACATACGTGAACAAATATCTATCTTCCCCTGGTATGTGGATTGCTCTGGGACATAGGAGGGATATAAGTGTCTGGATGCCTAGTGGGAGACAGGAGTGTGCACGCTCAGAAGTAGAAACATAGGCTTCTAGGGAACTTGTATCCTGAAAACTTAGGTGCTAAGTCAGGGGTGGGCAAACTTTTTGGCCCAAGGGTCACATCTGGGTATGGAAATTGTATGGCGGGCCATGAATGCTCACAAAATTGGGAGTTGCAGTGTGGGAGGGGTTGAGGGCTCCAGCTGGGGGTGCGGGCGCTGGGGTGGGGCTAGAAATGAGGAGTTCAGGGTGCTCCGGGGTGGGACCATGGGGTTTGGAGGGCAGGAGGGAGATCAGGGTTGTGGCGCGGGAGGGGGTCTGGGGTGCAGGCTCTGGGTGGTGCTTAACTCAAGCAGTGGAGGTGCGGTCAGGTGGCTCTGCATGCTGCCCTGTCTGCAGGCATCGCCCCTGCAACTCCCATTGGCTGTGGTTCCCAGCCAATGGGAACTGCAGGGACAATGGTTAGGCTGGGGGGGAGCGGGGGGAGGAGCAGCGTGTGGAGACTCCTGGCTGCTCCTATGCCTAGGAGCTGGAGGGAGGACATGCTGCTGCTTCTGGAGATTTGGCCCTATGTCCCCAACAGACAGACTATTTGAATCTATTGTTCTACAGATGACAGTTTCTGTAGTGTAGGAAGCTTGCTAGGCTATTCCTTAGAGAAGATATTCTACAGACTCCTACCATGCCACTCTTTGTAAAACACTAACTGTGGAGTTTAAACTTTCCTTTAACCCTCTTGCTCCCACTCCCAACAACTATCAAGGCACTGCATCCCTGTGCATTGCCAGTGCTGTTTGCCCTGGGGCTCTTGTTACAATACCAAGCAACCACAGCTACCGACATGCCCAGCATGGAACTCTTGCTCTCATATCGCAATCACTGATTCCAGGCAGAAGTGCTGCGATGTGTTCCACTAGCTGTTTCCAGACTAGCAATGAAGGCACATGGGGCTTTTTGTTTTTGAGGAAAAAAAGAAGAAAAAAAAAGTTTGATGCCAGGCCAAAAACTGGGTTTGCTTTTTCATTACCCTTGACTAATGTACATCCTCACTGAGGTGAATTAAAGGTTTTTTTTAAAGCACATCACTGCTATTATTCACAGCATTGCCTTGTTCAGGGAAACAGTTAAATACTAAGCACCTTTCAGAAAACTTCTGCATCTATGGAATTTGCCCAGTGCTGTTGGGGCAATTGATTATATATGTGCAGCTCATCCACACGGAGTAATAAAATTGATTCTATCCCAAGAGAAGATGTATTCATTAAACATTCAGGTGAGATAGACACAATGCCTGATACAAAATAACTGGTCTTATTGGCAAATAATTCCAGCTGTTCACTAGTTATAGCTCTTTATACATTAAAAAAAAAATGTGTCCAGGGATTCAGTCTTAGGCCTGAGAGATTCATGGCTGTAGCTTCCCTACCTGTTTTAGGTCCTGTTAAATAGAGACCTTTCTGGTAAATTGAATAGTGTTAGCATGTGAAAGCTGTTTCTCATAGAAAATATGGCTCTGTTAAGTTTCTACGGATGGGAACAGAATGGAAAGCCCTTCCCTGAAGTTTGGAGGTGTCCATTTCACTGCTGTCTCACAGAGTGAAATGCACTCCTGGCTGCTCAGGGCCTATGAACTACTTAATTCCCACGTAAGCCCTGTTTTGGCACATTTAAGTCTACCTCTGCATTTAGGTGAATGTCACCCACAATGTGTGCATTGAGCAAAATGTATCACTACTGCCACCCAGTGACTGATTGTCAGTATCCTTAGAGTACAAGGATCTAGGCCACAAATTTGAAGGGGTCTCTAGACCTGGGATGGTGAAGTACTGGGCTTCAGGAATCCCCAGTGGGGCTAGCATTCCCCAGCACTGGCCTGTCTGCGAACTGGTCAGAGCTTGGTTCTTTCTGCCTGCTACAGGAAGCAATGTGAGTGCTTTGACTGAATTTTGCACTACTGCGTATTCCTTTGGGTCTCAGTCTAATTCCTGTTAAAGTCAAAGGAACAATAGTCATTGACTTCAGTAGTACTTGAATCAGGCCCTGGGTCCTCGTCATTCAGTACAATTATTGCCAGCATTGTTTTATGTTCCCAGTGTCAACAGTATCAAAATTGCTAAATGGACTGTACCTGCCAAACATATAGCTGGGTAGCGGATACTAATTAGTGCAAGTTAAAGAGGAAAGCTTCAGTGAGAGACTAACATACCCATAAACTGACAGACTACTTCACACCAAACAGATAACACATTGTGGCTTTCCCTTTATTTATCATCACTTAGGTCTTTATTAGAATGGATTTTTCTAGCAAATTCTAGTACCTGCCCCCGGCAGGGATCCCCTGTATGCCCCTGCACATCCCCTCTTCTCCCGCAGGGCCCCCAAGTCCCCCTTGGTCATGGAGTCTTCCCTCTCTTACCCACACAGTGCACAAGCAGGTACAGCCAAGTTTTCGGCAGACTTCCCTCCACGCCGCCATACAGGAACAGTCTATTACAGAACTATTTGATTATAGCACTATTTGGCCTGGCCGCCCCTCCACCTGAAGAAATGTGCATCTCTCCAAACAACAGCTGGATGGGAAAGTCTCTCCATTATTATTCATAGCTGGACGACAGCACTGGCAAAGTGTGTTCAAATTACAGCTGTGACTAATAACCCTAGGCTTATTTGGATCATGCTGACAATGTGCATTGATCTGAGCATGTGATAGCACAGTAAAGTTGATGCAAGATGATGGAGCACACTGAGCAACAGATAAAAAGCTCTTTTCATTCTGGTTACTAAATAAAGCCTTAGGTAGGAAATGCCTGACCCACATATTTTTAGGTACAATAATTTGCAGGTCAAATTCCATGGGGAAAAATAGGTCACATAGAATTCATACAGCTACAACCAGTTCATATGGCAGTATTTTCTACAGTCTACCTGACTATCTATCTATACAATTTTAGGATTCTCACCTGGGGAGATTTTTTTTAAAGGTTTTGTTCCCAGAAATCCCTCAATACTTTTTGTTCGAAGGCAGGAAATAGCCATTATTGTATAGCCGAGGTGAATGCATTGCTCTGAGAGCCATCGAGTTGTTCGTTTAATTGGTTTGCCAGAATTTTCAGCAAGCTTACTGTAAATAAATGTGAAATGATAAGTCTCCACACAAATCTAGTGAATCTGTGCTAAATGAAGCAATCTTTCTGAGCTCTAATGAGGAAATTAATATGGGGCTTTACTGTGGAAAAATCTTTGAAACTATCAGCCCATTGCATATCTCTAGTAAGGAAACACAACTTACACATTTGCTAGGATGTATTGGAAAAAAAGACAGAATACAAAATTAGGTTAAGTTTCTAATAGAAGTTGTATTATTTTTGCAATTATAAATATTTTTTTTAAAAGGAGGCAATTATTATTAAATAAGGTATTAATTTATTTTTTCCCCCCTCATGTGGGTGGTAGCTGCTCCATCTCTTGCCACTTCTTAACATGTGGCATCTCTATTTTTGAGTTTCATTTTACTATCTCTTCTCAGCTACTCTGGAATCTTTGAGTTTTGACTATAACTGAAGCCAACGTGTTATGTGCCTTTGGTGGCATATTTTCATTTCATGTTTTCAATGAAATTATTCTGCATTATTTTAAAAATGTGAAATAAACCTGACCAAATTCAGAAGTGATATGAAAGGTGATGTAATTTAGCCTTTTTTGCACTAACTTAGATCCTAGGCATTTCTGATTTTGAGAAGCCCTAAACCCCTATTAATATCTTGACCCTTCCAATCAATCCTTGTAGGAAATCCTTATAGTTCTGAAAGGTGAACCTCCTGAAGAACTTTGGCCCTTTCACTGCCGCCTTTTATCACTAAATAGAGTTAATATTGAATGGGATATTAAGGGCTTTCTTGTAGCCATGACGGTCACCATCATCTGAAGGAAGAAGCAGCCTACATTGCAACCCTGTTCTACCATGTGACTTATAGGTTGCTCCTGTGCTTTCTCAATGCACATTTTTCTCATACAAGTTGAAGGAGGAGAGTTTGCAGTGAGGAGGTCTTCTCTAGCCATGTTCTCTCAGAAAATCTAAGGTAAGGGCTTGGGATGTGCACAGCTACCACACTTCTGAGTGAAAATGGACATGTTCTTAGTGAAAATCTCAACGTGTTTGAAATCGAAGGAGTAATTCCAACAAAAATCAATTTCCCCATAAAAAGCACATTTTAAAAGTTTCATCTGGAAACTGCCATTTCACAAAAAGTGACATTTTGAGGGCTTCAAAATGGCCTAGAACAAAGGGTGAATATTTTTCTTACAACATTTTGGGTTGTACAAAAAGGTAAAATAGGTATTTGGTTTTTAAGTTTTAGTTTTTACACAACCCTAGTCATTAGCAATGCATTCCTCCCTGGCTCAAATAGATAAATCTGTATGATGCATGCTCAATTTTGGGGATACAGAAGAAGGAGACTCCTAGGAATGAAGATGCATTTGCAATCTCTACCGCGCCATCGATGGAAAACTAGTGTTCCCGCTCTTGTCCAATTGTTCTTGATAATTAAACTACCTTTACAGCTTGTTGTTGTGCCATCTAGTGGTTACTGAATAAAGCTTGACAAATTGCTGAAAGTAGTTGTTTTGCTGCAGTAGCATGTTTTGTGGCATTGGATCAAATAAATATAAAATAACAGCACTTAGAACTTCACCACTAGCTGACATCTTCTAACTATGGGGAAAATTCTATAGCTGGTATCTTCACAACAAACAATGGGTTGCTCTAGACCAGTAGTTCCCAAACTTTAACAACCTGTGAACCCCTTTCACTAAACCCTCTCCTAAAAAATGAATATTTCCAGGGATTTTCTCCTTTACCTGAGTATAAATTATAAAAGCAGTGATCTTGGACATATAAAATATGTTTTTATGACATGCTTGTTACACACTATTTATAATTATTTATCATTATAGTATTTTTATTACATTATGAAAACATCAACACTCCTCCAAGATCTCACTTTCATAGCTTGTATCACTTTGAATAAGCCTGTTATAAGACAAGGCTCCTATGTTTCATCAAGGAGTATCAGATGTGAAACAGCATGAAGGTATTTAAAAAGCCAACTCAAAGAGTTCCTCCTACACAAGCATTCAGGTCTTGAGCAGTCCAAGCAAACAACACACGTTACAGCTTAAACTTGTTCTTCATAATAATTTTAAAAACAGTACTAGCTGCCTATTTAATTTGAAAAACAGCAAAAAATACCCACCTCCCTTTCCATTTCTTATAAGGAGTCTTGAAGTTTAAATCTCCTCAGTGTGACTGGTTTCAGAGTAGCCATGTTAGTCTGTATCCACAAAAAGAAAAGGAGTACTTGTGGCACCTTAGAGACTAACAAATTTATTTGAGCTTAATGTTAGTCTCTAAGGTGTCACAAGTACTCCTGTTCTTTCAGTGCGATCAATATGCTTGCTTTGATCTGCTTAGCTCTTGGAAGTCCAGGGGCTTCAAACTGCTGGCCCTAGGGGCAGCTCTGTTTGCCATTAGGGAATTTCCCCCCCCGAAAACCCTCTGTAACATTTCACAAACCCCCAGGGGTTCATGAACCCCAGTTTGGGAACCACTGCTCTAGACTCAACAGAGAGGCACAAGAACAATAATAGTACAGCAAACCTCAAAAGCTGTCAGATTAATTACTTTTGTCCATATTTATCTGGTCCTTACATGGATATGTAAGAGGAATGGGGAACTGGGCCCAAAGAAACACTCTCTCTGTGTACTGCCGGCCACAGTTACATTCATCATGCTCTTCTGGACACAAGGACTTCTCTTAAAATGGGCAGGCTAGGGAGAGGTAGGGGGAAGTGTAGAGCAGCCTCCAGGGCCCTAATGCACCCAGTCCCTCTCTGTGGGTGTGAGGGAGGGGAGGGGGCTGCAAGGATTTACATACCAGAATATCCTACAACCTGTTTCTGCCCTTCTTCCAGCTCACCGCCAGCTGTCTTTTGCATGCTGTGACAGGGCACTGAGCAGGAACTGCTGAGCCAGCCCTCTGTCACTCCAGCTCCAATTCACCTCCCTTAATTGGAGCTGGTTAGACCACCTGGTCCTAATGGAGAAGCAGAGACAGCTGCTGCCTAATTAGGCTGGGGCTGTATAAAAGCCTCAGGGGAAGGAAGAAAGGGAAAAGGCAGGGAGTGGAAGCAGGGAGGTAGTGCTTCCCTCCAGACAGTAAAGGGCTACATGTATGGTGAAAAGGTGGTGGGAGCACAACCTGTAAATAAACTGCACCAGTTGTTACTGAATGCAGGGTCTCCGAGTTACTATCAGCCCAACGGGGCAGGAGCTAAGAGGGCCCTTCAGCACCTTGTTACATATGCAAACTGAGCTGAATTTTGCCTCATGCAGGAGATGCACGTGCTTTGTGCAATCCCTCTAAATCCTGCCCAATGTCCTGTGAAACCACAACCATCCTTAGGATTCTCTATCTGCACCTGCTTGGGAGGGGGTAGGATTTGCCTGAGTTAAATTCCTGACATTCCAATGCCATAACTCTTTTTTTTGAAGCAGACACTAATGAAAGTGTCATGTTTGTTAGGCCTTGTTTTTGCTTCCTATCACAGAAAACCAGGAATTTTCAAAACAACATCAGTTACCATTTATCAGTTCTTTCATCTTTGCTAGTACTGTCTTCTGGTTCCTTTTCACACTCTGCTCTTTGTAGATTATGGTTTTATCACTGTTTATTGCATCCTGGAGATTAATGGGCATTTTCAGCAGCTGAGTGCCATCTAATCTGTCTCTTAATTTCCTGTTTGAATTATCTCTTTGAGATGGGAACTTGAGTTTGTATACTGCTATTGGAGCTGTAAGCCACATATCTGTCCACGTGGTGAAATTTCTGGGGCATAAGTGAATGTTATAGTCCTACACACTTCAGTCATCTAGCAAGTCTGCATGACTCAACACAACTGCTTACCTAGAGTTATATTGTTCCATATCTAAGCTTTTGTGGATGGCCAGGACAAAAATTCCCAGCGTACTTTGTCGGGTATAGCATGAAAGAGGAGAGAAACACTTCTGCAACAATGTCTCTCCTTTCCTAGAGCCATGTAGAAACTCCATGGATTTGGGCTTGGCCAGATCAGAGAGACTGAGACTAGGGACAAATGAAGGAGAGAAGACAGATGCTGTCCATGATGTTTTGTGCATTCCAGTCCCTTGGTTGTTAATGGGCAATTTAAGGGATAGTTTTGATACTGTGGTGTGGGCAGAGTTACTAAACTCTTAGGGCCAAATCTGTCACTGACTCAAAACACCTGGAAGTGGATTGAGTAATGGTAATGCAAGTGTGTACAGAATCTGGGCCTCAGATCTTCACTTTCACTACAGTTAAATTTTTAAACCAGTTCAACTAGTAAATTATTACCCATTATTTAGTCTGAGAAAAGTGTTTATTTTGTTCCTATACTATGGAACAATCCCCTACTGGATTAGATTTGTAGATTCCAAGACCAGAAGGGACCATTGTGATCATGTAGCCTAACCTCCTGTATAACACAGGCCATAGAACTTCCACAGAATAATTGCTAGAGTGGATCTTTTAGAAAAACATCCAATCTTGATTTAAAATTGGTCAGTGATGAAGAATCCACTCCAAACTTTGGTAATGTTCTAATCATTACTCTCAGTGTTAAAAATGTACTTTTTATATTCAGTCTTATATTCAACTTCAAGGTAATGGATCATGTCATACATTTCCCTGCTAGACTGAAGAAACAATTTTTAAATATTTGTTCCCCATGGAGATACTCAGAGACTGCAATCAAGTCACTCCTTAACCTTCTCTTTTTTTAAGCTAAATAGATTGATCACCTTGAATTTTTCATTATAAGGTAGGTTTTCTAATCCTTTAATCATTCTCATGACTCTTCTCTGAACCCTCTGCAATTTACGAACATCTTTCATGAATTGTAAGCACCAGAACTGGACACAGTATTCCAGAGGTGGTTGCACCAGTGCCAAATACAGAGGCAAAATAATATCCCTGTTCCCACTTGAGAGTCCCCTGTTTATGCATCCAAGGACTACATTAGCCCTTCTGACCCTTTGGGAGCTCACATTCAGCTGATTATCCACCACAAATTCTAAATCTTTTTCAGAGTCATTGTTTCCAAGATAGTTCCCCATTGTGTGAGTATGGCCTACACTCTTTGTTCCTAGATGTATACATTCAGCCATACTAAACCAGATATTGTTTGCTTATGCCTGTCTTACCAAGTGATCCAGGTTGCTCTGTATCAGTGACATGTCCTCTTCATTTGCAAACTTTGCAAGTGATGATTTTATGTTTTCTTCCAGGTCATGATAAGTGTGAAACAGCGTAGGCCAAGAACCAATCCTGTGGGAGCCAGTAGAAAAACGCCCATTTAGTGACGATTCCTGTTTACAATTACATGTTGAGACCTAACAATCAGCCAGTTTTTAATCCATTTAATGTGTGCCATGTTAATTTTATGTCTTTGTAATTTTTTTAACCAAAATGTCATGCAGTATCACATCAAATGCCTTATAAAAATCTAAGTACATTACATCAACACTGTTACTTTCATCAACCAAATTTGTAATCTCATACAAAAATTTATATATCATTTTGGTTTGACAGGATATATTTTCCATAAGCCTATATTGATTGGCATTAATTATATTAACCTTGTTTCATTCTCAGTTGCTCCATTGTCTTGCCTGGGATTGATGTCAAAGTGAAAGGCCTATAATTACCCGGGTCATCCTGTTTACCCTTTTTCAATATTGGCACAACATTAGCTTTCTTCCAGCATTCTGGAACTTCCCCAGTGTTCCAACACTTATTGAAAATCAACACTAATGATCTGGCGTTCACCTCAGCCAGCTCTTTTAAATCTTTTGGATGTAAATTATCCAGATTGGCTGAATTAAAACTGTCTCACTTTAGTAGCTGCTGTTTAGCATTCTCCTGAGATACTAGTGTAATAGAGTGTTATCATATGATATGACTACATCATGTGTTTTTGCCCAGCTACAGAACAGAAATAATTATTGAACACTTTGGTGTTTTCTGTATAATTATTGATATGCATATTCTACCATTGTTATTATTGATAATTGAACCATTTCCATCTAGTAATGCCTAGTTTAGGCTATGTTACCCTTCTTTTATGAGTCGTGCACATTTGCTGATACAAACAAATATTTAGTTTCATTACCTTTTCCCACTGCTCAGATGTGTAAGGGGGAAAGTTCTCCTGTGAACCCCTTGGCTGTCTAAGTTAAGTCATCTTTCACAATTAATTTGAGAACTATATTGACTAATACAAAAGGAGAATAAAGAACTGGTTACAGCAACCAGGCAAGTAAAGACAAGTCATCAGCATATGCAATATTTAAGGGTGTGTAACCTATCTGAATGATCTGAAAAGCAGGTGATTAAAGATAAGGGACTGTTATATTTTACATATACCTTGCCTTTAAGTATTTCATAATGTGTTTAAGATTTACCTTAAGGCATCTCACATACTAGAGAGGGTCAAGATTTCACTAGCCTTTAAGCTCTGCAAAAGATTCAGACATCCTATATTTTTAGTCTTTATTCCTGACCACCGCTGTCATCACCTGTTTCTGGATACTGGAGGTTATTCTAAGACTTGAATGACCTACTTAACTATACAGAGTTTTGACTAATAGCATTTTTTTCCACCCTCATCTGCTAAGTGCCATTTTTCCTTCTTTAGAGACAACTGATAAATTGAAGATGATTATTACAAGCTTTTATAAGACACTTATCATTCTAGTCTCTGGGGAAAAGTTACATGTCTTCTATTAAGGCAAACTTATCATGGAATATTATCAGGTTCTGAAAAAGAGAGCCCATGTTTTTAGGTCTTATAGATAATGTCATAAATATAAAGGGAAGCGTAACCACCTTTCTGTATACAGTGCTATAAAATCCCTCCTGGCCATAGGCAAAACCCTTTCAACTGAAAAGGGTTAAGAAGCTAAGGTAACCTAGCTGGCATCTGACCCAAAATGACCAATGAGAGGACAAGATACTTTCAAATCTGGGGGGGGGGGGAACAAAGGGTTGGTCTGTCTGTGTGATGCTTTTGCCGGGAACTGATCAGGAATGCAGCTTACAACTCCGGTAAAGTTAGTAAGTAATCTAGCTAGAAATGCGTTAGATTTCCTTTTGTTTAATGGCTGGTAAAATAAGCTGTGCTGGATGGAATGTATATTCCTGTTTTTGTGTCTTTTTGTAACTTACGGTTTTGCCAAGAGGTATTCTCTATGTTTTGAATCTGATTACCCTGTAAGGTATTTACCATCCTGATTTTACAGAGGTGATTCTTTTACCTTTTCTTTAATTAAAATTCTTCTTCTAAGAACCTGATTGATTTTTCATTGTTCTTAAGATCCAAGGGTTTGGGTCTGTGTTCACCTGTACAAATTGGTGAGGATTTTTATCAAGCCTTCCTAAGGAATAGGGCTTGGGGGGATATTCTAGGGGGAAGACGTCTCCAAGTGGTCTCTTTCCCTGTTCTTTGTTTAAAACGCTTGATGGTGGCAGCATACGGTTCAAGGACAAGGCAAAGTTTGTACCTTAGGGAAGTTTTTAACCTAAGCTTGTAAGAATAAGCATAGGGGGTCTTTCATGAAGGTCCCCACATCTGTACCCTAGAGTTCAGAGTGGGGAAGGAACCTTGACAAATAATAACTAGATGTCTAAAGGATATTCTGAAGTCCCAGCCCAATATCCCAGGAGGAATGGAAACAAGGCTTAGAAGGAATTTACAGATTTATGACAAGCAACAATTTAAGACCAACAATTATGGTGCCAGATTTTCTAAAGCACACATGTGTTTTTATATGTAAGTGACATTAGTTCACATGTCCTTCAGTGTGCTCATGCAAACCATACACGGCGTGGACTTGCATGCCTGTATCAGGCAGATGCTGAAAATTATTGAAAATTTGGCTCTATAGAATGTTCACAGATGTTTCTCTCTCTGAAGCTGCTTAATTTAAAAATGTAAAACTTCCTTCATATAGATTGGCTTTGTCCACACATCTGCAGATTCTGGATCAAGACTTATGCAACTCTTGGCTTAATGAGTGATGTTCCCTTGTCCTTGGCTCACCTGCTGGGAATTCAACCAGAATTAAAAACATACCACCTGGAAAATGTATACACTTTTTATTGGTGTTGGTGAAAAAATATCTTTTAATATCTGGATTTTGGACACTACTCCTACTGCACAAGGTGCATGGATTTCCGTAATTAAGGAATTGATTCTGCCTCCAGAACAAAGTACCAACTATATATCGGAAGGAAATACAACTTGTGAAGATAAATGGCTGCAAATTTTAAACATCTTGAAGGAACAGAAAAAAATTCATTTTTCCTTTTCTCTATAACAAACTATGATAAACTACAGCTTGTATTACTGCCAGCGAATGAAATCCATGTTTGTTTTAAATTTCATTTCTTTTAGTTTATTACAATGCGTGTATAAAAATAAAAGTGCCTGTTCTGTTCTTTAGGTACCTTACCCATAAATTAAATACAAGACAAAATCAGTAGCTTTTCTTCAGCCAAATAAAAAAAAGTCACCAATCAGATGAAATAAAATACATATCAGGCTGAGGGGGAGTTGAAGTTGTGGGCACCAATGATACTGCCAAGATTGACCTTGAGCGGATCACTGCGGACTACGTGGCTCTGGGAAGAAGGATAAAGGAGTTTGAGGCGCAAGTGGTGTTCTCGTCCATCCTCCCCGTGGAAGGAAAAGGCCGGGGTAGAGACTGTCGAATCGTGGAAGTCAACGAATGGCTACGCAGGTGGTGTCGGAGAGAAGGCTTTGGATTCTTTGACCATGGGATGGTGTTCCATGAAGGAGGAGTGCTAGGCAGAGATGGGCTCCATCTAACGAAGAGAGGAAAGAGCATCTTCGCAAGCAGGCTGGCTAACCTAGTGAGGAGGGCTTTAAACTAGGTTCACTGGGGGAAGGAGCTCAAAGACCTGAGGTAAGTGGGGACGTGGAATACCGGGAGGAAGCACGAGCAGGAGAGCGCGAGAGGGGAGGGCTCCTGCCTCATACTGAGAAAGAGGGACGATCAGCGAGTTATCTCAAGTACCTATATACAAATGCAAGAAGCCTGGGAAACAAGCAGAGAGAACTGGAAGTCCTGGCGGAGTCAAAGAATTATGATGTGATTGGAATAACAGAGACTTGGTGGGATAACTCACATGACTGGAGTACTGTCATGGATGGATATAAACTGTTCAGGAAGGACAGGCAGGGCAGAAAAGGTGGGGGAGTTGCATTGTATGTAACAGAGCAATATGACTGCTCAGAGCTCCGATATGAAACTGCAGAAAAACCTGAGAGTCTCTGGATTAAGTTTAGAAGTGTGAGCAGCAAGGGTGATGTTGTGGTGGGAGTCTGTTATAGACCACCGGACCAGGGAGATGAGGTGGACGAGGCTTTCTTCCGGCAACTAATGGAAGTTACTAGATCGCAGGACCTGGTTCTCATGAGAGACTTCAATCACCCTGATATGGGCTGAGAGAGCAATACAGCGGTGCACAGACAATCCAGGAAGTTTTTGGAAAGTGTAGGGGACAATTTCCTGGTGATCACTTTCCTCTCGTGTAAGTGCTTCAGGATAGATTCCTTGAGGACCTGCTCCATGATTTTTCCGGGGACTGAGGTGAGGCTGACTGGCCTGTAGTTCCCAGGATCCTCCTTCTTCCCTTTTTTAAAGATTGGCACTACATTAGCCTTTTTCCAGTCATCTGGGACTTCCCCCATTCGCCACGAGTTTTCAAAGATAATGGCCAATGGCTCTGCAATCACATCCGCCAATTCCTTTAGCACTCTCGGATGCAACGTATCTGGCCCCATGGACTTGTGCACGTCCAGCTTTTCTAAATAGTCCCTAACCACCTCTTTCTCCACAGAGGACTGGCCACCTACTCCCCATGCTGTGTTGCCCAGCGCAGCAGTCTGGGAGCTGACCTTGTTCGTGAAGACAGAGGCAAAGAAAGCATTGAGTACATTAGCTTTTTCCACAACCTTTGTCACTAGGTTGCCTCCCTCATTCAGTAAGGGGCCCACACTTTCCTTGGCTTTCTTCTTGTTGCCAACATACCTGAAGAAACCCTTCTTGTTACTCTTAACATCTCTTGCTAGCTGCAGCTCCAGGTGTGATTTGGCCCTCCTGATTTCATTCCTACATGCCCGAGCAATATTTTTATACTCTTCCCTGGTCATCTGTCCAATCTTCTACTTCTTGTAAGGGTCTTTTTTATGTTTAAGATCTGCAAGGATTTCACCGTTAAGCCAAGCTGGTCTCCTGCCATATTTACTATTCTTTCGACATATCGGGATGGTTTGTCCCTGTAACCTCAATAGGGATTCCTTGAAATACAGCCAGCTCTTCTGGACTCCTTTCTCCCTCATATTATTCCCCCAGGGGATCCTACCCATCAGTTCCCTGAGGGAGTCAAAGTCTGCTTTCCTGAAGTCCAGGGTTCGTATTCTGCTACTTACCTTTCTTCCCTGTGTCAGGATCCTGAACTCGACCAACTCATGGTCACTGCCTCCCAGATTCCCATCCACTTTTGCTTCCCCTACTAATTCTTCCTGGTTTGTGAGCAGCAGGTCAAGAAAAGCTCCCCCCCTAGTTGGCTCCTCCAGCACTTGCACCAGGAAATTGTCCCCTACATTTTCCAAAAACTTCCTGGATTGACTATGCACCGCTGTAGTGCTCTCCCAGCAGATATCAGGATGATTAAAGTCGCCCATGAGAACCAGGGCGTGCAATTTAGTAGCTTCTGCGAGTTGCCGGAAGAAAGCCTCATCCACCTCATCCCCTTGGTCCGGTGGTCTATAGCAGACTCCCACCACTACATCACTCTTGTTGCTCACACTTCTAAACTTAATCCAGAGACGCTCAGGTTTTTCTGCAGTTTCATACCGGAGCTCTGAGCAGTCATACTGCTCCCTTACATACAGTGCTACTCCCCGACCTTTTCTGCCCTGCCTGTCCTTCCTGAACAGTTTATAACCATCCATGACAGTACTCCAGTCATATGAGTTATCCCACCAAGTCTCTGTTATTCCAATCACGTCATAATTCCTTGACATCACTAGGACCTCCAGTTCACCCTGCTTGTTTCCAAGGCTTTGTGCATTTGTATATAGGCACTTGAGATAACCTGCTGATCACCCCTCATTCTCAGTATGAGGTAGGAGCCCTCCCCTCACAGACGTTCCTGCCTGTGTTTCCTCCCGGTATCCCGCTTGCCCACTTACCTCAGGGTTTGGTCTCCTTCCCCTGGTGAACCTAGTTTAAAGCCCTCCTCACTAGGTTAGCCAGCCTGCTCGCAAAGATGCTCTTCCCTCTCTTCGTTAGGTGGAGCCCATCTTTGTCCAGCACTCCTCCTTCATGGAACACCATCCCATGGTCAAAGAATCCAAAGCCTTCTCTCCGACACCACCTGCGTAGCCATTCGTTGACTTCCACGATTCGACGGTCCGTACCCCGGCCTTTTCCTTCCACGGGGAGGATGGACGAGAACACCACTTGCGCCTCAAACTCCTTTATCCTTCTTCCCAGAGCCACGTAGTCCGCAGTGATCTGCTCAAGGTCATTCTTGGCAGTATCATTGGTGCCCACGTGGAGAAGCAGGAAGGGGTAGCGATCCGAGGGCTTGATGAGTCTCGGCAGTCTCTCCGTCACATCATGAATCTTAGCCCCTGGCAAGCAGCAGACTTCTCTGTTTTCCCGGTCAGGGCGGCAGATAGATGACTCAGTCCCCCTGAGGAGAGAGTTCCCGACCACCACCACCGGCCTCCTTCTCTTGGGAGTGGTGGTCGTGGAACCCCCAACCTCAGGACAGCGCATCTCATGCCTTCCAACCAGCGGAGTCTCCTTCTGCTTTCTCCCCCCAGACGTATCATCTGGTCCACTCTCCGCAATGGTACCTGTGGAGAGAACATGAAAACGGTTACTTACTTGTGTCTGTGTTGCTGGTACCTGGACATTCCCCCTTCTTCTTCTGGAGGTCACATGTTGCCAAGCTTCTTCACTGGCCTCTTGGCTCCGCTGTGCAACCTGCTCTAAATCTTTAGAGCTTTGTGCCCGTAGAAGCATATCCTGACTTTTGTCCAGAAAATCCTCAGATTCTCGTATGCAACGCAGGGTCGATATTTGCTGCTCCAGACCTTCGATCTTCTCTTCCAAATTAGGATAGGATACAGAGGGACCTAGACAAATTAGAGGATTGGGCCAAAAGAAATCTGATGAGGTTCAACAAAGACAAGTGCAGAGTCCTGCACTTAGGACGGAAGAATCCCATGCACCGCTACAGACTAGGGACCGAATGACTAGGCAGCAGTTCTGCAGAAAAGGACCTAGGGGTTACAGTGGATGAGAAGCTGGATATGAGTCAACAGTGTGCCCTTGTTGCCAAGAAGGCTAATGGCATTTTGGGATGTATAGGTAGGGGCATTGCCAACAGATCAAGGGACATGATCGTTCCCCTCTATTCGACATTGGTGAGGCCTCATCTGGATACTGTGTCCAGTTTTGGGCCCCACATTGCAAGAAGGATGTGGAAAAATTGGAAAACGTCCAGTGGAGAGCAACAAAAATGATTAGGGGACTGGAACACATGACTTATGAGGAGAGGCTAAGGGAACTGGGATTGTTTAGTCTGCGGAAGAGAAGAATGAGGGGGGATTTGATGGCTGCTTTCAACTACATGAAAGGGGGTTCCAAAGAGGATGGATCTAGACTTTCTCGGTAGTAGCAGATGACAGAACGAGGAGTAATGGTCTCAAGTTGCAGTGGGGGAGGTTTAGGTTGGATATTGTAGGAAAAACTTTTTCACTAGGAGGGTGGTGAAGCACTGGAATGCATTACCTAGGGAGGTGGTGGAATCTCCTTCCTTTGAAGTTTTTAAGGTCAGGCTTGACGAAGCCCTGGCTGGGATGATTTAGTTGGGGATTGGTCCTGCTTTGAGCAGGGGGTTGGACTAGATGACCTCCTGAGGTCCCTTCCAACCCTGATATTCTATGATTCTATGAACCTGGATATTCATAGCCCATGTGAGTGCTCTAACAACTGGGATAAAAGGTAGAAAGGGGGAAGAAGGACCACAGTAACATGATGATAGCATTTCCTACTGACTAGCTTACGTGACTCCCCATTCCATGTGCTGGCTTTTGTAGATATCATTCTCACGTACCTAATGCTCCTCCTGAATCATAAGGGAGCCAAGGCACCTAACTCAGCGCTGTGGATTCCACTGGGTACCTAGGGATTTAAAAGTTAGGTACTGCCATGCTAAATGTTAAAATATCTTAGTCCTTTATGGATCTAGCCCTAAATTCTGTTCTACTCTGATATCTTCAGTGTGACTTAGGGCCACTCTATCACATTTCTTCTTTGACTCTATTCTGATCCACCACAAGCAGAGGCAGGACTATGTGGGGCATGGTTTTAGGTTCCTATTTGTGTAATACCAGCATATGGGTTTTTTTTATATTGACATAGGATGTTTAGTTCTTGTTACATCATTTTTAGGAGTAACAGGCATTTTTAAGTGTCTGGGAAGGAAAGGAAATAAGTCTTTGAGATCAGAAAGGCTTTCTTCCTGTGGTGGACTTATTAGACTGCTCCATTATAAAGTTGCATTGAAGATATAATTGGCACTGACATAAAACCAGCTGAGGCTCATGCCCATAATGGCAACATGCTTCTCTGTCAAAGTTCTGATGAATCACTGACTGCCAATCAGTTGTGGACAGAAGTTAACATGCTAACTTTTATGTACATTGAATGGAAAGGAGGGACATAGGGGCCAAAATATTTGTATATTTTAATTGTAGTAGAGATCTCATGGTCACTACTGGGAGAGAGTGTGGGAGAGAGATTAGAATTAACTAAATAGGGAGTGAAGAAATAAATTACCTAGGTGATTTTTTTCCTCAGAGAGGAAGAGCAAAAATGGCCATCTTTGATATGGCAAGTTTAACACTAAGAAATCTTAAATCATTTAAATCCTCAAAGAAGGAACAAGAAACAGGATGATAACGGTGAAAGAACAAGACAGTTCTTGATGTGCCATACTAAATGAAAAAAAGGAATTATTTCGGTGAATGTCAGTTTTCCAGTCCACCTCAGCCCACGGAATGACTTCAGTAATGTCACTCTGGAACCCTACAGGAGAAAACACAAGAGGGGGGCAGAGAGTCTGTTCAGAGAACTGAGTTTCCAGCAGTTTCCCAAAGAAAATAAAATGTCCTTCTCTGTCATCTCTCAAAGGAAGCAAAACAGACATGCTGGAAATTTATTAAAAGGAGGTTAAGTCAGCTTCACCCACAGCTGAGCAGAAGATGACACTAACATCACTGTCGAAACAACTTGCTTCACAGTCTTCCTAGCTTCAATAACCTTTGAACTAGCTGCATTTTGGACTGGCTGTTCCTTTCAACTTTGTGTATCTTTCCATCTCTTGGCATATACATTAACGCTTTCGTTGCTGTGAGGATGTACAAAAGAGCATATATCCACATAAAGGGCTTTTGTATGTTCCCAAGTATATTTGTTTTCGCAATACCTCTATAAAAGTGGAGAGGAATCTGCAAGAGCTCACTAACCAAGGACTTATTAGATGAGGGTTAAACTATAAGGGAGATTTGGATCTGGTAGTATCTTTCCTGTAAGGAAGGCTCCCACCCTTTACCCTGTCAGTAATGTTTTTGAGGGAATGCCTCTACATCTTTCCTCACTATCCAGAGCATTCGGCAACCTTCTTTTCATAGTTGGTGGTGCTATTGGGATCACTGTTCCCTCCTCCCAGGTGGATCCCCCAGAACTGACACCTCAGATTACAACTGTGCACCCAGGAAGCTAGAGATCATGTAGAAGTTGGACTTCCCAAGAATGCTGGAGTATTGTTACTGGGAAATTCCCAGAATTAAATAATAGCAGTGCGATGAGTTTCTGCCATTGGAGATTAGGGAACAGTGTTTAGGTTTTTCCAGACTTGAGAAGGTCTAGTTCATTTCAGAGATGGCTGAAGGTTAGAATTATGGGTAAGGATCCTGGCTTTAAACAAAAGTCTTTTTAAAAACTTCCCCAAATACTCCATAAGACACTGAAAAATAATCAAAAAGACAAAAAGGACAATTCTGATCCCCTCAGTTAGTTACGACTCTTCCTGTTAGCAAGACCTGCTAACAGAGTTATCACAAAAACAAGCAACCAGCATTGAAAGGACACAAGGAGAAGGTGATCTCAGTGAGACAAATTTTGCCCTTATTTACAGCTTTTCATCCTGAGTATAATTAAAGGTTCAAAGTCACCCACTAAATTTTCAACATTCCTGATACATTTTGCTAATTTAAGAATTGCACAAGGGCCCATTGCAAAGGAGCCATCTGTTCTCAGTATTCTTAACTGACCCATTTTTTTATTCCTCCTTGTAATGGTGCCAATGTGGTGGTTACATTTCTAGGTCTGAACCATAATCTATTGGAAAAGCACAAGGCTTGTAGATAGATGAGCTGAAGAGCTACTCTATGAGGGCCTGATCCTGTGTCTCCTGAGCACCCAGTGCTCCCAGCAAAGCCAGGAAACAACCAATGAAGAAAGGATTGCATTTTTAGAGGCCAAGAATAACTGACCATCCGCTTGGCTGCAGTCAGCTATCATATCAGTGATCTTTGAGAATGGAGCAAGAAGTATTGAGGAGATATGTTAATTTAAAGGACCAGCTCTCTGGCCCCGATGAGACTGCTTTGCATGCTTCTGGCAGCACAAAGCTGCCTTATGTGACTAGCAGGAAATTCCCTTAACATACTGTGGAATAGGGTGCTTGCCTGTGGCACGGGTGGATTGTTGCCAGAGCATGCTACACAATGGCCCTTTACATCTAGAGGCTGCTCCAACTTATGCCAGGGGCTAAAGTGGCCCCAGGAGCTCTGAGGAGCAGGAAAGAGCAGTGGTGGTTTAAAGCCACCTTCACCTGCCATCTCCTCAGTTGCACTAAGCCAGAGACCTGTGCCAAGGCTTGAGCTATGAATTAATGAATAGTGATGCAATGTCATTGTGACACTTTCTCAGGGTGTCCGCAGCTATTGGTTGCCTTGTTACCCCTTGCCTTAGTGAGAGAGAGTCTTGCTGGTGCTAAACTGCGTGTTAACTCCCCATCACCCCAGTCAGTTAGCCACCCAAACAGTTTATTCAGAAGCTCTGCCAGCTCTGCAGATAACATTTGCTGTACCCCAGCCCCTGAACATCCCCAAAGCATCTTCCTGTACTGTCCACCTCCCATCACTGGACATTCACAGTAATTACCATGTCCACTGTCTCCAAAGAGACTGTACACACAGCCAGAAGGTTGCAACTCAGGATCAGGTCCTTTATAACATAGTACGGTAATCTATTTATGGTATTTACACTGAAACACAAAAATTATTTGCTTTTTCAAAGTGTGTAACTCCTGCACACATGCACAATGATAGATTAGGATTTTCCTTTCATGAGGAAAGGTTGAAGATAAAATACTACAAATGCACAGCGTAGCTGAGTTAACTCTAATATTGCATCCAGATCTCCTTGTTTCCTTCCCAAACAGCAGCTGAGAGGGAAACTTTGTGTTGATATGTATGTAGGACCAAAGTGTTCCTGGGGCAGATCTTCAGCTGGTGTAGATTATCATAGCTCCAAGGATCTGTCCTCTGTCTGTCTAACTGCCAATGCACTGGGGATCTCAAGAGGAACTGGGGGAGGAGGGGAGAAATCCTTCACCCTGGCAGCCCTATGGCTACAGTAGCACTTATGGGTCTAGAGGATTCTCTTCGAGGGGACCAGACGTTGGATCCATGCAGTCATGAATTCATCAGCCTTATACTTGCTCCTCATCTGGTCCATGCTTAGCCCCCTCCCCAAACTGTGTTGCACACTGACTCCTGGAGAGGAATGCAGTCCCCCTTTTCCAAGCTGTAGAAGTACACTAGCCCCTTCTGAGACTAAAGAGGGCATCAGTAGCATTTGCACATAGAGGACAGACTCCAGCATCAGCCTGTCAACTGTCTAAAGCAACCTCAATTAATTCATTTTCATTATAATGAAAAATACAAAGGCAGCCACATGAAAAGTAAATGAAATGATTTAACTATGTAACATGGTCTTATGCTAGGAAGTTTTTTTTTTTATTTTTTTTTTTATTAACAGCCAGTGTTTCCTTTGTGTTTTCCTCAAGGCAGTGTTAGAACTAATATTCAATCCTCAAGTGACCATCAGAAGGCAGGTTGCTTGTGATTAATGTTTGTGACATGGAAATAAGTTCCCAGCCTTGACAAGAGCTATAACAAACTGCCCCTGCTGCCTCTTAATTATTTAATGGTTACTAAATAACCAGGCCTTCAGCACAGCTCTGACACTTTCTAAATCCAGTTCAATTTTACCTGCAAGCTCAGTGATATAAGAGAATGCTTATTTGAAAAAGACAGCAGAAAAATGTTAGAGAAAGAGAAAAAATAACCTTGAGAGCTAGCAAACAGGAACAGTAAACAGGGGAGTTTTGCAATGGAGTTCTTCAGGTAAATGAGTAGTGGCTATGTGACACTGGGGATGAGTTTGTTGTGTACTTGCTTGCTGTGTGCCTGCCTGATTGAAGTTTATAGTGTGGTTTGTATGCAGCACCTACCAGCCATCTAGGCAAGGAGGAGAGCTTCCTAAGGAGGGTCTCGCCTGCCAGCTTTCATTCCTAATCCCTCTAGGACCCTGTGACGAAGGGGCGAGGCTACCTCAGGGAGAGCATGGGTTTAAAAAGCCAGCTTGTAACTGACCAGAGAAGCTAGCAAACGGGACTTTTGCCAGGTAGTATGAGAGCCAGACACACCCAATAAACTTTCTTTAAACTTAGGCCAACATCTCCCCAAATTCAAAACCCGCAAATGAACAACTCCCCTCACCCCTGCAAGAGTAAAAATAATTCAGGCAGAAGTACAGCAGCAGAGTGGGGGCTATCCAGTTTATTGGACTGAGTGAAGCATGTATGATTACCTGCCTTATAGGCAGGCAGCATGTGTGTGCATTTGGTGCCAGTAGCTCATGGCCCTCAGAGATGGAGTACAGGCTCTTGAGATCTGAGTAGCAGAACTGGAGGAGCCAAGGGAGACAGAAGTACATAGACAAGACTTTCTGGGATACAGTAGAGCAGCCCCATCCCCAGTGTGACAGCCTCTGTGCTATTGAGAAGAACGAAAGTCTTGGGGAAGGAGAACATCAAGTTGGAGCAGATTGAAATGATCCCGTAGTTGGGACTCTCCTTCCAGATGATGTCATGCTATCCCTTCACACTGATGATACCTGTCTGGGGGAGGGAACCCCAGTTATTAGGAAGATAACAGTCAGAGAGTAGTGGGGGGATTTGATTATTAGAAATATAGATACTTGGGTTTGTGATGACCAGGAGAACTGCATGGTAAATTGCCTGCCAAGTGCAAAGGTTGAAAGTTGCTTTGGAACATGTGGTTACCAATGATATAGGGAAAGATAAGAGGTCCTGGAGGCCCAATATAGATTGCCAGGAAAGAGCTTGAAGTCCAGGACCTCCATGGTAACATTCCCTGAAATGCTTCCAGTTCCATGCACAGGGCCAGTTAGGCAGAACTGCAAGCTTTCAACGCATGGATGAGATAATGGTGTACGAGGGAGGAATTTAGGGTTATTAGGAACTGGGGAACATTTTGGGAAAGGAGGAGCCTATACAGGAAGGATGGGCTCAGTGTGAATCAAAATGGAACCAGATTGCTGGCATGTAAAATTAAAAAGGTCATAGAGGAGTTTTTAAACTAAGAGCTGGGGGAAAATTAAAAGGAACAGGCACAAGAGTGAAATGCTTGCAAGACAATAAGAGGACCAAAAAGATGCCACCATGGCTAAACAAAGTGAAGGAGGTGGTTAGAGGCAAAAAAATAAAATTAAAGACATCCTTTGAACATTGGAAGTCAAATCCTATTGAGGAAAATAGAAAGGAGCATAAACTCTGGCAAGTCAGATGTAAGAGTATAATTAGGCGGGACACAAAAGAATTAGAATAGGAACTAGCAAAAGACACAAAAATTAACAACAAAATGTCAAACAGTCAGTGGGGCCTGGATGATCGAGGTGCTAAAGGAGCAATCAAGGAAGACAAGGCTATTGCAGAGAAGCTAAATGAATTTTGTACTGGTCTACACTCCAGATGATATGAGGTAGATTTGCACACCAGAGCCATATTTTTTTATGACAAATCTCAGGAACTGTCCCAGATTGAGGTGTCAATAGAGGAGGTTTTGGAACAAGTTGATTAATTTAACAGTAAATCACCACGACGAGATGGAGTTCATCCAAGTGTTTCATATGAAATTGCAGAACTACTAACTGGTATGTGGTATGTAACCTCTCACTAAAATCAGCCTCTGTACCAGATGACTGATGGATAGCTAATGTGACACTGATTTTTAAAAAAGGCTCCAGAAGTAATCCTGGCAATTACAAGCCAGTAAGCCTAACTTCAGTATCAGGCAAATTAGTTGAAACTATAGTAAAGAACAGAATGATCAGATACATAGATGAACAGAATTCACTGGGGAAGAGTCAACATGTCTTTTGTAAAGAAAAATCATGTATCATATTAGAATTTTTTGAGGGTGTTAACAAGCATGTGGACAAAAGTGATCTAGTTGGTATAGTGTACTTGGACTTTCCGAAAGCCTTTGACAAGGTCCCTAACCAAATGCTTTTAAAGTAAGGAATTATGGGATAAGAGGGAAGGTCCTCTCATGGATCAATAACTGGTTAAAAAATAGGAAACAAAGGGTAGGAGTAAGCTGTCAGTTTTCACAGTGGAGAGAGGTAAATAGTGGGGGTCCGCCAAGGATCTGTACTGAGACCGGTGCTGTTGAACATATTCATAAGTGATCTGGAAAAGGGGGTGAACAGGGAGGTAGCAAAGTTTGCCAATGATACAAAATTGCTCGAGATAGTTAAGTCCAAAGCTGAATTACGAAGGGCTCTCACAAAACTGGGTGATGAGGCAACAAAATTGCAGATGAAATTCAATGTTGATAAACGCAAAGTAATTCACTTTGGACAGACTCCAACTAGATTCCATCATCTTGTATGTATAAATTAGCTGTTAACACTCAAATATCTTGACATCATTTTGGATAGTTCTCTGAAAACATCTGCTCAATGTGAAGCAGCAGTCAAAGTTAACAGAATGTTAGAAACTAGTAGGAAAGAGATAGATAAGACAAAAATATGCCACTATATAAATCCATGTTACACCCACACCTTGAATATTGTGTGCAATTCTGGTTGCCCCATCTCAAAAAAGATATTAGAACTGGAAAAAGTGCAGTGAAGGGCAGAAAAAGTGATCAACAGTATGGAACAACTTTCTTTTGAGGAGAGAGAAAAATGACTGGGACTATTCATCTTGGAAAAGAGTCGACTGAAGCAGGATATGCTAGAGGTCTATAAAAATCAGGACTGGTGTGTAGAAATTGAATAAGGAAGTGTTATTTATCCCATCACACAACACAAAAACTCAGGGGTCACCCAATGAAATTAATAGGCAGCAGGTTTAAAACAAACAAAAGAGAAGTACCTCTTCATACAGTGCACAGTCAGCCTTTGGAATGCATTGCCAGGGAATGTTGTGAAGGCCAAAAGTATAACTGGGTAAAAAAAAAAGGGAATTAGATAAGTTTATGGAGGATAGGTCCACCAACGGCTATAAGCCAAGACGGTCAATGATGCAACCCCATGCTCTGACTGTCCCTAAACTTTAGACTACTAGAAGCTGGGACTGGATGACAGGGGATGGATCAATTGATAAATTGCCCTGTTCTGTTCACTCCCTCTGAAGCACTGGGCAGTGGCCACTGTCAGAAGACAGGATACTGGGCTAGATGGACCATTCGTCTGACCCAGTGTAGTCATTTTTATGTTAAATTACTGAAGAGAAGAAAGCAAGATTGTAATGGATTTACTATCTAAAGGGGAAAAAAAAAACACCAAGAAACAAAGACAGGCCAAACAATACTGCTATTCAACAAACAAAAAACCTGAGCCTACTCCCATTGTTCAGAGGTTCTATTATTCCAGAGTTAATGCTGCTGCTGAGTTTTGCCTTTAATTTAACGGGAGTTAATTATTTAATGAGACTGGGCTGAGACTGGATACTTTGAAATGAAGACTAACCAATTCCTTATAGAAAAGGTTCAGAGACATTCTGTTCAGAAACATTTCTGCCTATAGAATATATCAGTTTCTGTATTTATCTTCCTTTGCTGTTAATTATCTGGGATATCACATGATCTTTGTTTCTTCTGAGTTAATTTCCTTCCTGTTGCTTGTTCCTCATCTGAAGACATTGTCTCCTGTTTGTGACATCACAACCATCTCCATAGCTACTGTTTGTGATATTACAGGAGATGGTGACGTCAGGTGAGGTAACATCCAATAAGAACAAGTGAATGAAGCTTAAACATTTAGGAATATATTTTGGACCAACTTTTGCCACCCTTACTCCAGCTGAGTAGTCCCTCTGGTTTCTTGCAAAAACATGTACCTTCAAGAATTATGCACACAAATGCATTCAGAATTGTGCTCCTAATTTGTATGTGCAGTTACTACTGATTAATGTACATATCAAACAACAGCATGAGCAAAAGGATAGTTATGCACCTAGAAGACCATTTGGGTCTGGAAAGTCCTGGATAGCGCACATGTTAGGCATGCAATTGAAAATAAAGTGTATGCACATGTTAGGCATGCAATTGAAAATAAAGACTTTATGGTAAACATCTTTTCAAACAATACCGTCCCAAGTTCCTAGCAAAGACTACTACACCTTTATGAAATCAGAACAAACAGTCACCAGAGTCTCCTAACATAAGAGAAATAAAATGTGAAGTTTCCCTCTTTATAGTTAGTATAAAATTTCTGTTAATGAGGCAGAGTTTACATAACTTATACCATTATAAGAGAAACACACAATCACCAGTTTTAATGGTTGATTTTTGTAATAGTTATATCAAAAGGTAAGAAATCGTACTGACTGACCAAACTAATTGTAAGGGTAGGAAGGTTTCCTCAGATTCTGTATGTAAGATAAAATAAGCCAATGCAGGGAAGTGCAGTGGAGGAGTTTATTCTTTAATCAGTGGGCCTGATTCTCCTCTTAGCTACGTTGTGTAAAAAATAAAAGATTTCAGCAAACATTTGAAGATAGCCAGCTTTCTGTGAATGATTTTTTGGAGTACATTTTCCAGAAAAATTTAGATTGTGAACTCCTCTATGAAATTTTATTGTGAGCAACCAAACAAAAAAAAAGCACATGTCTTCTATTCTCAAAAAATGCTTTTTTCAGCTACAAGTACAAGAGAGATTTTTTTTATTGACTGGATAATACATTTCTTTGTGATGAATCACCTCAGATTGCTTCAGTTAAGCTGGTTCTATCACATCATGAAACAGTGTGAGATCTTTGAAGCAACTCGACATACTACCTCCTGAAGTGATGCATCAGACACGGAAAAGGGGAAGTATTTTCAACAGGAATTTTGCAAAAGCAAGCAATATCAAACAAAAGGAGGACCAGATCCTACCTTCAGTGGTACTGTAAACCAGGTGATTTCCCTCTTAGCAGATCCCTACCCTTCTCTTCCTCTTTGGTAATTCATTTGGAAATAATTGACATAAAATATATTTAAAAGTCAAGAAAATACAGTAAAATTCCTATATTAAGTGGATCTGTGGGGGCTCAGGAGCTCACTAACTACCTTGCCTAGGCAATATTTGTCTCTTTTTACATTAGTCTGTTCATTCTTAATAACTCTTTCATAGTTGTGGTATCTGCAGTTGTGCACCCTATGGTAACCATGGTTACAGCAGGGCTGCAAAGCTTGGTTTTGCAGGCAATCCTGAGTACCTGAAAAATCCCCCTACAATCTAAGTATCAGGATGACATGGATACAGCTTCTGGGTTTGTTCAAGAGTGGGGTTAGCAGCTATAGTAGGGGCTTCTCTTACTAGTAGTCAGTTCCAAATTCCTACCTCTTGCCTTGGAATGGAGAACCCTCCTACAGTCTTTGTGGAGGTAAGACTTCACCCAGGAATCACTCAGTCACTTTAATCAGCAAACAAACCACCCCTGTACTCCTCCAGCATCTGTCCCTCAGTCGCCCATCAGGGAACCTCTTTCCCTTTGGGCTCCAGCCATTCCTCACATGCAGTATAAGCTCACAGAGACCACATTCTCAGACTGCTCCTTGGCCTGTCCCCCAGCCCAGAGTGCAGCTTCATATGCCCTCTCTGGCAACCCACACAGTTCCTTCTCCACTTACAGAAGAGCTGGCAACAGGAAGAGCTGGCAACAGGAAGTAAGATTTCCCGCCATCTCTAGTCTGCCAGAGTTCTGTGAGTGAGGGGAGGCCAGCTTCTCATGTGTACTCCTCCTCCTGCCTATCTTTCAGAGCACTGCTGCTGATCTGCGGAGTGAGGCTCCAAAACTTGCCCTTTGTATGGTTCCCATTGAGACCTTGAGAATTACATGGCTGCCATTCTGAGCTGTCAATACTACACAACAGTATTTTAGTGACTGAAACCTATTCATTTGGAACTACAGGGGAAATTTATATAGACAGGATGAAAACTGAGGGGAATTCCTCTTTTACAAAGTTCTGAGGGGACAGGCAAAAGTCTTCATAAAATTAGAGATTCAGATTATCACTGTTCTTCTGATTATGCTATAGAAAACTTTGTAGAAGCTTGGCCTGCTAAGTAGCTCACCAGAGGCAGGGAGGAAGGGGCTTCCAGGAGCAGAGAGAGTTGGTTGACTTTCCTGAGGCTGTTTAGCTCAGCAGAGGACGGCTGTAAAAGAGGTTCAGGCTTGTGGCGCCTCTAAACTTCACAAGAGCACAGCTTCAGTCTGGCAGAGTTTAGGTTCTTAAGAGTTGTCATGATAGAGCTTACGTCAGTTGAATGCCTTGGGATTATTGACTAATTTATCCAGTGAGCTTTGAATATCTGGAGTTCAGTTAAATGTGGTTGCACTCTACCTGAATCGCAATTGGATTCCTGGTCTAGCCTTCCCACTGACATGAGTCTTACACTAAGGAAAATTGGGCAACTGTAACCTTTACCTAATATAGTCCATATGTCTAGTTAGATAAAGGAAAATACCTGTGTGGACCATAAGATCAGGATTTGTTAATTTATATTCCCAACAGTGTATTCACAGAACCTCTTACAGAGCTCCAGGAATATTCGTGAATAATGAGGTGGCGCTGAGATGCATTTGTATCATTGTATTTGAGGAGTTGCTGTTTATAGCCTGCGGGAATACAGTTAAATACAAGTGGAAAGTGTGCATGTTCCTGTATATTTCATAGAAAGGCTCCTCCTGTGAATGAAAGCATATGTCTGACAAATGATTGCTAAACACAGCATCCACAAATCCATTTATAATCTTTGCTTGTCTTGTTTCACCTTTTGCCTTGCTTCATAGCCCACTGGCTGAGCACTATTCCTTAGCACTCACTGACATAGTTTGTATTACAATTTATACATTGTGAAATGTTTTCTATTTCAGATTCATACCTGACCCAGATAGTTACCCGCTGCTTAGTGCAGATTATTATCTGGGAACTTGCACAACCATGGGAAAGTTTTAATTTCTATTCTTGACATTTCAGGTGATGCTTATTTTTTGGACAGTAAGATTAAATTTACTTAGCTCCATTTGTTCACAAGCCTCACAGCCACTTGATTCTAATCCTTTTGTAGCCTGTGTACCACCTTGGCACTAATAGAAAACTATCTGAGATGTGCATCAGCTTTAGGAGAATTAAGTCTGCATGTTTTATACATAACAGTGGCAAATAACTTGCCTTGTATATCTAATTTATGGGATGTAACAAGGTACGGTCCAAATAATTTCTTGCACTTCGGGACTAAAAACCAAACCAAACACTCCTGAAGAGTGAGACCTGAAGAAGAGCTCTGTGAAGCTCAAAAGCTTGTCCATTCCACTAACAGAAGTTGGTCCAATAAATGATATTACCTCACCCACCTTGCCAATCAAATGTAAGGAATGTTTATAAGATCTTGTACAAAGTAATGGCAGGAACAGTATATTTTTCCAAAGGTATTTAAGACTTAAAAACACTTGTTTTTCAAAAGAAGACATCAGGAAATAGTCTTTTAATAAAATCTACTTACTTTACAGGTTTGGCAGAGCTTAATGGAGCACATATGATTATATAAGAAAGAGATTTAATTTTCACACTGCAGAGATCATCATAAGAGACATGTGCTGCATTATAAGGGAGAAAGAACCACTTAACCCAATTGTGTGGAAAATAAAATAATTAACTTCTTGTGCTTACAGAAGTAAATCACAATAACAAATTAATCCACTGAAAGGAAACTTCTGTGCACTAAAGCCAAACATACTGACATATTAAAAGTTCTTAAAAAACGAGTCTTTGGGCAAAAATGAGTGCGGTGACATGGAACTGAAGTTAGATAAACGTGACACTGCATCACACAGTAACTGCTGTTACTATTACATTTTTTTAACCTTCTCATCATTTTCTTAAAAGAGAGTGTCCCTGTTTTCTAATGGCTAGATTATGACTTGGCCTACGCATGAGGGGAAGTAAGAATTCCTAGGTGTGGACTCCCTTGACCTCGAATCTGGGTATGCAGGCACAGTGTGGTCCATCTAATCGCTGCCTCAAAAGCTGGAGGGCGGAAGTGGGTGGAGTCTTGTCCAGTTGGTCTGGTGCAAGAGATGTCATAATTTGTTGCAGGGACAAACCAACATCAAATTAATGCTTCCAGGAGCAAGCAGGAGATAGGGAGACAACTGTGCCTCAGAGAGAGGCTCTGAGTGACTGTATCTCTTAGAGCTATTTCTCAGGTGGTGTGGCTTGTGCAGCATCTTTACTCAAGGCCTAACGGTACTTATAGGTTTTTTTTATCTTGCAAAACATTACTTTGTCTACTTCAAAAAAGATGGCAGGTTGGGGCCTAGAGGAGAGATTGATTACGGCACATGCAGTCCAGTCTCCGCTTCATTTCATGGCATTAATTTCTGATGGTCTTGGAAATGTTTTTGCAGCTAGGTCAGAGGGCGAAACAATGAGATTTTATTAGTTTAAATTTGAACAGTTGCAACAAGAAAGAAGTTAAATGGTTAAAGTAAAATATTTTGTTTGATTTTATCAGCTGCTTAACAAAAAAAATGTCCTTTCAGAAAACACAAGTGGATGAAATTGGAACAGTCATGCAGAAACGTTCACGGGATTCAGCCTGTTGAAATTAAGTGACTGTCTGACTAGAACTGCAGCCTTGAAACCCATTTCTTTTTTTTTAAATGATAAGTTTACTCTATATGGTTTCTTCTACTCCACTCTTCACCATGCTGTCTGAGTGCCTAGAACACTCACCCCTTCACCCCTTTCCTCTCAGCATCTGGATTTCTAGAACGATGGTCTTTTTTGTTCAACTGTTGAAAAAAAATCAAACAAACCATTTGAAATTTAAACTGCACATATTGTTTCTTGTGTTAACTTCAAATCCAAACTGATCAAATCTAATTCCATGCTTGCCCTTCGTTGCTTTCATCTGCTGTCCAGAATGGACAGGTGCTAAAAAAGAGCAATACACAGCAATTTTGTCTTCAGGTCAGCCCCATCTCATCACTTCTGACACGAAACAAAATGATTCTCAAAAAGAAACATAAGGCAAATGTTTCAGTAAAAAAGTCACATAAATCCCAAAGGAATCACTCTTTGCTGTGACTTAAAATTCTGGGGCCCAAATCTGCAAACCTGGTTTGCCTTAGTTCCCTATCAGTAAAACAGGGATACAAATACCTATTTCCTCCTGCTTGTTGTCTGTCTTCTTATCTATTTATATTGTAAGCTCTTTGGGGCCGAGATTGTCGCTTACTATTTGTAGTACAATGGGGCCCTATACTCAGAGGAGGCCTCTAAGTGCTATATAATGAGTATTCACATTTGACTGCATGAGATGATGAATCATCTAGCAAGGACTACTTGCATGAGTATGCGTTTCAGAAAGCATTAACTAATTTCTATTAACAATTACTGAAATCAAACCAACTGATATTGTGTGGGAGGAGAGAGGAACATTTACAGCTCTGACAGCTCAGTAGTGTTAACATTACAGTTGTATTATAAATTAAACTTTTTATGTGAAATAGTTTTTCTCTTCTGTATGATGGTTTTGTGTATGTTTTCCTCCTGTCATAAAAAGCAGCATTTCCCAATGACATCTCTCTTATGTTCCGTTTACAGTATCCAGCTGATAAGGGGATAAAAAATGGGAATCAAAGCCAGGCAATAAGTAATGGGTTCTAATCCAGCTTTGGTCAGTAGTGACAAAAAGTTCTTCCCATCTCATAGAGGATATCAATGTCAAATGTGCTGGTGGTCTCCCTCCAATTTCTAGTGGACACTAGTCCCATCTCACAGAACCCATCACCTTTGCAAACTTTATTTTTAATTGCAGCAGAGAGGCCAAAGACTGAATAGGAATGGAAACTGATCTATCCTGTCACCTTTAGGTATGGTTTCTCAAGGCTAGGATTGAGACAACATTATGGGAGAGTTGACGTTGCTTCTGCCCTACATATACCATATTCAGCACCAGCCATGAACACTAAATTCCCTAATATATATATATATGACTAATCACTGGCATAGTTTTCTCAGTGAGTTAGAACTAAACTGGAATATCTGAATTAGTTTATAATATATTATTATACTAAGAAATCTCCCCATATAGTTAACTTTCTTTCTGGCAGGAATTAACTCATTTTGGAAACCAACAAGAATTAACAAGCAATCAAAGTATTGTACAAAATTTTGATAGAAATTGCCAGAATGCTGTATACGTTTTCTGTTTTTTGGTTTTGGACCTGGAATTACTAGCAGGAGAACTATAATAATGTTCTGATGAACTTTGAAGTAATAGGAGAAAGCAAAAACAAATGAGAGTTTGCCTTCAACTTGCAGTGAGAGGATGTGAAGTGAAGGGACATGGGTGAATTTATTTGACTTAAAATCATATTACAGAAAATATGTGCAAGAGGAATATTCCTGAAAATGATGATTTTTTTTTGTTACAGTGTGTGTACAATGACTAGCACAGGGTTTCCCTGATCCTTGATAGTCATCACTAATATCATGTAGATAAGATAGCATATACTTGCTCATTCACTTGCTGCTTGTTGCACCCTGTCCCCTATCCACAGTAAATCCCATTTTTAAAAATGACTTTTGAAAAGGAGACTAAAGCTCCAAAAGTCACCAAGATGTTTTTGAAAATGTTCTTCTGGGTCAATTACTTTTCCGTTTCAGTGTTTCCAAAATGAAACATTGCGGAATTTCAGTTCCATGAAAGATTTTAGGTTTGGGGGGTTTTGTCTCAGTTTGGGATGAAACAAGTCCAAAGCTCAACATGTTTCACAGAATTGAAATTCTGTTTTCTGGCCAGCTCTAGTTATTTGTATTGGAGTGGCACCTTGAGATAGGGCACTGAACAAACACATAACAGAAAGAAAGTCCCTGCCTAGAAGAGCTTACAATCGAAGGGGAACTATACGGAAAATAGAGCTGGAATGTGACAAGGTGGATGGAGGAAGCATGGGCTAGATTTACTTGGAAAGCATCGATATGTAAATAATGTAATAAACTCTGGAAGGTAGTAAGTAGGACTTAGCTGGGTTCACAATAACATTTTCACTCTACTGCAGTTCAGTCTTTGATGCTGTTCCAGGGAAACAGCCTAAGTATAGAAACTGCTTCCTCTTCTCCACCTTATGCTGAGAACCACGGACAGCATTTCTTCTCCCACTCAGATTCCCTTCCAAGATATGCCTCCTCCTCCTGCCGAACAAGGTCTTTTGGGCATAGAGCATGAATAGGTCTGCAGGCCTATTTTTAGTTTTGAAGTGAACCCTCTCATCACCCAATAGATGCAGGCTGGAGAAACTTGGGAGAAAACTTGCTTTGCTTATTGCAGCTTGAAAATGAAGATGACCATTCTCTCTCTCTTTGTGTTTGTATCAGAGGAGATGACAGGTAGAGGTAAGGTGAATGAAAAGGACTGGAGTTAGGTGGGGCATGTAACTGTTTTGGAACCTCAGATCCAAATGTCATTGCTTGGGCCTATCTCCAAGTTTTGCACAATCAGAATTTGAAAATATTGATAGGTTATTGTTCACAGGGCCTAATTCAGAGCCCCGTAAAGTCAAAAGAAGACTTTCCATTGGACTTGGACAGGCTCCAGATCTTGCCCATAATGAGCTAGTAATTCATCACATGTTACTTTCTTCTTGCAGAGACCTAGTTCAAGAACTGTTTGGGAATAAGTCAGATCAATGTAAAATGTTTTGCTATCTGCAGGATTTCAGAGAGAAAACAATAAAGAGAAGTGAACTCAACCAGACACTTCAAAAACATCACGAGACATTGACCTTTAAAGGATTGTAACACAGATTTCAGTAGGGGAAGCTATTATGTGCTGCAGGTGGAGTAAAACAATGAAGTCAAAGAAGGCAAGACAGACAGAGATTAATTTGAAAATAATCACTCTGTACACACGCTAAGGATTTTGGAATATTCAAAGATAGCTCGGGAATGTTTTATGCTTTGGATGCCAGTGCATCAGTGAAACCGGTGGGGGTGCGGTGGGCGCTCTGTCCCTGTAAGCTCACACATGTGTGTGGTGGGAGGGAGGGAGGCAAGAGGAGGACAATGAGGGACTGGAGCAGCTGCTGTGGTGCCCAGAATTGGGCTGGGGAACAGGCAGGAATCTCAGGGCCTCCTTCTGCCAGGTGCCCACTGCTGAGTCTCAGTAGCTTCCCTTGCTCCCCCTCCTATCTCTCTGCCCCCGATTCAGAGTGAGTTTCCGCCCCCCACATAAGATGCTACTCATTATATACACAACATCTATCTCTAAGATATAGAGTCCCTTATCTTTTAAAACTAGATTTGCCTCTAACTGTGATCTTCTTTGGCACTGATCCAGCAACTAAAAAATCATATAGGACCAAATTGTAATGGCTTTATTTATGGAGGATTTAAATGGAACTTAAGGACAGCATAGACCTTGTACTAAGTGAATTTCACCCTGTTTGAGCTGTGTTTAGCTGTGATTAGTCAAATGTATTACTTTGAAAGTCACCTTCTGTGAACACTTGCGCCAAAAAAAACAAAAACAAAAACAAAAACTTGACTGCACAAATATTTGTAGGAAGCAAACCCGAAAAAGGGGAAAAGCTGGTGCTAAAGCAAATTCATTGGAAATTGGAGTGAATATTCCTGGCTGCTTTTTTTTTTTTTTTTTTTAAAAGCATTTACCTACAACTTGTTTTGATTGAACTGTCCATTCTTGAAAGACTCACAGTGCATAGGCAACAAATAGACACATCTGTGGCTCTGCAGATATGCCATATTGACTACAGTTATGCAAATAACTGAGTTTTTGGTTCATTGGCCAAATCAAAAAGAAATAAATACAAAAAATTGTTTCAGGTCAGCCTGAAACTAACACTTGTTGAATTTTCTGGCTAGCTGAAAAGCCAAAAATCAAATTCATTTTGAGTCGAACAAAATATTTTTTTAACCTGAAATGAAACATTTCATGTAATTTTTTAAAGCTTTTAAAAAATAAAATAAAATTTAGGAAATTTTCTAAACAAACAGTCCTTTCAAATTGAAAAATTGAGTATTTTTTTTTAAATAAACCTAGGTATTTTCTGGGCCTGAAAAAGTGGTTGGCAACTGGGGCACTTATTCCTGAAGGTAGAAATATTGCTAAAATATTGACTTATCTTTCTGAGGCTGAAATAGAAAAAAGTGTTACTCATTATGTATACAGCTGTATATCGGGGTGATGCATACAATTGTCTGAAGTAAATACTTTTTACTTAAAAAGGGGATTAAACAATATATTTAATGTCTGATTTTCTCCCTTACACATCTTTCTACTGCAGTTTTTATCTCTGCATTAGTTTTGCTGTGGAAACTACTGAAGAATCTTAAGTTCATCTCAGGAGGCAGAATCAAGTGCTTGACAGCTGTGTCTATTTCCAACAGATTGAGTGGAAATCCAAATTGGAAATGTGATTCCACTGAATGCATTTAGGCTGACCCACATTATTCCTGCTACATAAACATATTTTCTTTCTTCCAGATGTTTCATGAGTATGTTCTGTATGTGCAAATGAGTACAGATCTAATGTTTCCTCAATGCTCTGGTAAAGGGTTTGTCGCACATGACAACTAACTCTCCATTTTCAGAATTCAAAGTTGTTGAAATGGACACAAGTTTTGTTCCCAAAACATTGCCACTGCTTGTTATCTTCAATAGGTCACTTTTTTCACTTCTTTCACTTGTGATATAAACACCATCATTGCTGTGTCACTTTTAAAAGATGGCACATGCTGTATGAAACCTTCTGAAGTTTGTGCAATAAACTTCCTGAAGAAGAAACTTTCTCAAGACCCAATGCACCATCAGGAAGCTCTGGCTGTAAACATAAATAAATAGGTTCCATAATATTTGGCCTTGTGGTACCCTGACTAATATGATGTGTAAATCAGATTTTATCCTGATTGAATTATAGGAGACATGTAATGATGATCTTGCCTTCAAAATATGCTAATTTGATATTCCACACATGGAAAAGCCTCACACACCTTGAGTTATCCCCTGACCCTGAGCCTCACACATTTGTTTCCTTTCATATCTTGTAACTGGGCAGTATCCATCACAGAGAATATTGTCAAACATCATTCAGAAGGTTATTAATCAATAGTTAGCAAACACAACAAAATTAGCATAAAGAGTAGACAGATTAAGTCTCCTTCATGATCTGAGGACACATGTAAATACAAAGCCATTGTAAAAATATCACGCACCAGAGTCAACATTATTAATAAAAAATGTATGCTGATTACAATTCAGTGCTGCAAAAAATGAAATACATAATTGCCCATTTCACAACTAATGTTATATAGATCTGCTGTGGCTCGAACCACCACTGCTCCAAGTCTCTCCCCAGTATGCAGTTATGAGTCCGGGAGGCCTTGAAAACCTAGCCCTTGACTCAGAGAAGTGCTGACAAATCATTGACTATTGAAAATAATGTATTAAAAATAGTAACAGATACACAGTCCTAACAGATAAATTATTCTGTATTAAATCTCTCATTAAAACCCACCTATTCCATAATGCCAAGAAAACTTAATGGTTATGCAGCGACCATTGCTAGTATACCTGTTATAACTGCCTTAGAGCCTTGGGCTCTCTGTTATATCTGCCTGGTGTCTCATGTCTTATATTTAGATTGTAAGCTCTCTGTGACAGGGGATGTCTTTTTGTCACAGTGTGTGTACAATGACTAGCACAGTGCTTCCTTGATCCTTGATAGTCATCACTATCATCACAGAGATAAGATACCATATACTTGATCATTCACTTGCTGCTTGTTGCACCCTGTCCTCTATCCAAGTGACTTTTGAAAAGGAGACTAAAGCTCCAAAAGTCACCAAGATGTTTTTGAAAATGTTCTTCTGGGTCAATTACTTTTCTGTTTCAGTGTTTCCAAAATGGAACATTGTAGAATATCAGTTCCATGAAAGATTTTAGGTTTGGGGGGTTTTGTCTCAATTTGGGATGAAACAATTCCAAAGCTCAACATGTTTCACAGAATTGAAATTCTGTTTTCTGGCCAGCTCTAGTTATTTGTATTGGAGTGGCACCTTGAGATAGGGCACTGAACAAACACATAACAGAAAGAAAGTCCCTGCCTAGAAGAGCTTACAATCGAAGGGGAACTATACGGAAAATAGAGCTGGAATGTAACAAGGTGGATGGAGAAAGCATGGGCTAGATTTACTTGGAAAGCATCGATATGTGAATAATGTAATAAGCTCTGGAAGGTAGTGAGTAGGACTTAACTGGGTTCACAATAACATTTTCACTCTACTGCAGTTCAGTCTTTGATGCTGTTCCAGGGAAACAGCCTAAGTATAGAAACTGCTTCCTCTTCTCCACCTTATGCTGAGAACCACGGACAGCATTTCTTCTCCCACTCAGATTCCCTTCCAAGATATGCCTCCTCCTCCTGCCGAACAAGGTCCTTTGGGCATAGAGCATGAATAGGTCTGCAGGCCTATTTTTAGTATTGAAGTGAACCCTCTCATCACCCAATAGATGCAGGTTTCTTTGTCTGGTGACTGGAGAAACTTGGGAGAAAATGGAACTTGCTTTGCTCATTGCAGTTTGAAAACGAAGACGACTGTTCTGTGCTGCTATGTGAGCTTACTTGTTTTCTGCTGGGGATACACTAGAAAAGGAAATTACATTGCAATATACCAGCATCAAACCATTGTCAGACTTAATATCACATAGTGAGATGTTGAAAAATTAAAATACTTCTAAAGGAATTTGGAACTGTCACTGCGTATTGGGTTTGCCTGGTTTAGGGCAATTTCCCCCCTCTCCTTATGTGAGTAGATGGGACCCACAGCTGCTAGGACCTGCCCCTCTACCTAGTAGCAAGCTTCTCCCAGCCCTGGGAATCAATGGTAGTCCTGCATTACAGGATTCAAAGGCCAGAGAGGAGGAGGGTAGAGGCAGGGGGCTGTCACTTTCTGCAGGATGTTCCCCTGCTGACCTCAAAAATGTCCAGGGGTATCCAGCCAAGTTTTAAAGCTGCCAGAAGCAGCATTAAAACCTGAAGAAACCCAATACTCAAAACTGATGCTGTACAGCGGCAAAGGGAGGGAACAAGTAACAGTACAGCTCTTATTGGTGCTGTGCTAATAGAGGAAGGGGCCTATAGGTCAGTCATGTGGGAGAACAGTGCCTCCACACACGTCCCAGGATTCTCAAGAACAATGATGGTTAAAGGCGTGATTGGCAGTGGTGGAGGAGACAGCCCTTTCTCCAGCAACTGCACAGTGGGCAGGAAACTCTGCAGTTAGAATATTGCTCTGAATCTTATACCATATGTAGGTAACAGAGCAAAATACCATGTTCCTAGCCATGGACATCTCTACAGGACAGTTACCTAGGACACCAAAGTATCTGGGGCAGGGGAGAGACTGTGGCCTATGGATATTTTCCAGTTTGCTAAGATAGATAAGTCCCTAGACTCAGAAATGCTTTTTTCTTTTGTAGGGGAAGGGGGCATTTTCCCTTTAAAGATAATTCCTACTAACGTTCATGGGAGTTACATGTGTGCAGCAAGGGGAGATGAGAACTCTTTCCTTTGCTTATGGAAAAATCTAGCATATTTTTATTCCAGTAAAACTCATCTTTGAAAATTCAGAGATTACAAGAGCATATCTTTCTCTTTTGTGGGAGAATAAAGTCCTGTCTAAAGAAGAAAGGCTCCTATATTTCTTTATTAAGAATGTAGAGAAGATTTGTGCTGCTATCAGCGGTGCCATCTGGAATTTTGCTCCAAAAGTCTGCTGTGCTTTGTTGGTGGACAGACAGAATGACTTTCTCCCTTCACTTAGAGTCTGATTTAAATATTGCACTGATGGATGCTCATATTAGGGCATCACACCTCTATGCACACTCTCCGCACACACCCACAGGTGCACGCACGCTCACAAAGCTTTGTTTCTGCTGTGATTGTCCTCTAAAATATTAGAAAATATTAGGCTTGCTTTGAATCTATTGGTCTTTTACAAGGCAACTCAGGGGCTGATCCTGCGGTATCTATCTAGACAAAACTTCAATTGACATTTGTAGGAATTTTCCCTGCCTCAGGATTGCAGGAGCCGGGGGCTCATCGATGATGGGAGTCCACAGCACTAGTTTAAGATGGCAGAGGGGAGAATCAAATCAACAACCTAAAAAAAAAAAAAGTTTGTAATTAATCCACTGGCCATCATTAGTGATACTTTTAATGTCAAGCTGCCTCTCTTGCATGCGTTTTCTTTGAACTGCTGCAAGACTGAACCCTTTTAAACTCAGAAAGCCCAGAAAATGAAACTGCCTCCCAAAGTTCCCACTTCGCTTCCCAGTCAAATACTATCTGCACCACTACAAGCACCACTGTTGGTGAAGTGGAAAAGCATGTTAGTCCATTTGACAGTGCTCTGACTGTCGGAGCCATGCTTCTCTGAAGAAGCAATTTGTTAATTAAATTACAAAAGGCCGACTTAGGAAAGAAATCTATTTTTCTCAAACCTTTGTTTTTTAAAGCTTTGTCACTTAAAAAAACCAAACTAAATCTCCTCCTGGACTGAGGAGATGTGCATGTGGGGTGCCAACCTGGCAGGGATTTCTACTGCAAAGCTGTCAACCTCTAAAAACAAGGGTTTGTAATACCTATACTCTGTCATGATGTCTTTGGGTAGCCAGGCATGGACCTTGTAATCAGAGAATGCAGATACAAAGACCCCAACTGGGCAAACAGCAGGGTCTGAATCTGGGATCTACAAACGTGAGCATTAACTTGAGCCAAAGGAGTAAATCCATTAGCTTGTAGAAGTAGTAGACTCCTATCCTCTTAAGTGGACCAGCCGCTATAGGGGGACAAATATCCACTCACAGCCAGTGTTGGTTACACATTAATCATCAGGATTCTGGGTGCCTGCCCCTTGCACCATTTCCTTCCTTTGGGCACCCGCACAAGAACACACAGAACCTGGCTTTTAAACTGACTTTGTTTTCAGTTATTCACTGGAAGGAACTGATTGGAATTTGAGTAGGAGGTCACATCATAATTGAACAACACCCCAGATCCCAGATGTACCCTTTCCAAAGTGAGTTCATGTTCAGGCAATGCAATGATCCTGAGGGAGTCTCTGGTACTGCAGTCTGCATGTTGTTTACTCCAGGCGGTTTCTCTGTGCTTTTTCTGGGCAAGAGAAGAGGGTGTTATGCTCTGAGTTGTTGTGCAGCATCTTGAGCATCTTGAAAGGGGGAATTTTATAAATATAATAACTCTTCACCCTTTTCAAAGTAACAATATTAAAATACATCCCAAGCCGTGCCAGCAGATGCTGAAATATTTCCCTGCTCTTGCGATTTTCAGTGAGAGTTTAACTGCTGTCATTGCTTTTCTCTCTCTTTATTTTATATAAATGTTTCTGCATGTCCAGGTTGGAGTAACCCTGCTTTTACTGGGCAGCATGCATCATACTGTGGAAGTAACAATGCCCTCATACACACTCTTGCAACTCCAGTGAAATCAGTGTGAGCGCATGGGTGTAACTGAAGGCAAATGTCTGCCTGGTGTGTTTGCCACAATCCTGGGGGTAAAAGAAAGAGCTACAGCCAGAAATAGTTAGAAACTACATGGAGAATTGTTCTTCTCCATTACACAATGACACATGGAGATAATTTTCTTCACTATTATTATAATCTATATTGCATTAGCACTTGAAAGGCCCAGTCACAGTCAGAGTCCCATTGTATTTAATAAGAGCAGCCACAGGAGAGGAAGGATGGTCCTACGGTTAGATTCCTAACCTAGCACTTGGGAAACCTGGCTTCAAGTCCCTATTCTTCTACCTGTGTGAGCTTGAGCAAGTCACTTATCCTCTCTTTCACTCTATAAAATAGGGTGATTAGCATTTCCCTCCCTTATAGGGCTGTTATAAGGATAAATATATCAGGAGATGCTCAAACATTACAGTAATGGGGGCCCTATAAATACTTAAGATAGACATCCCCTAAAGAGTTTACCATCTATGGCCTTAGGCAAAAGGGTAAGTGTGCTTGTGGCTGAAGCCAGTCTCCCTCAGTTTCCATGGTCAAATCATTTAACCTATTGCCTCAGTATTTCTGCTTGTAAAAATGGAGCTAATAATATTTTTCTGCCTTCCAAGAGTGTTGGGAGAGTTAAGGACCACCTCCACATTCTGTGAACAAAGTTAACCATTTGCTTAAGACTTTCCAGGATTGGGACTTAATTTCAGACCAAAGGCAAGAAGTGGGTGCAACAAGCAAAGAAACAAAGGGCATAGGATTGGGAGGAGACAAATAAGGGTGATAGGAACAGGTGGCTGTGTAGTCTAGCTAAGTGCATGATTAATAATGTACAGTCTTTAGTGACAACTTAAGGCAAAACTTCACTATACTATTAGAAAAATTTTGAAGCCAGCTTCCAGCAAAAATAAGTTAAATGAGCCTCTGACTCTTGGTATCCCTATATCCACACCCTTCATAGTACGGCAATCAAATCTATACAAAACATTTGCAAATGTCAAAGCTTCTCAGAATTTGAGGATACCTCCCACACACCACCAAATTTTGTTATAACAGGCTCAATTTCCTCACAATTTTCACCACATTTCACAAAGTTTTTCCAGTGAAGATGGGGTCATTTCTACGAGAAGGGTGACTCCGAAATGCAAAATTTGAATTTTCTTATGTGATGGATGCAAAAAGAGCAGAAATGTAAAACTGGAAGGATCCGAAATCACTTGAAATGAACGAGCAACATTTGTTAAATTTTACAGTAAAAATATCACCAGTAATTTCACACAGCTATATTGGCAGATTTTTTTTACCTCAAATTGAATATGGAGATGTACCTTATCTGAGTTTGGGAAAAAGTTCTCTTCTCTGCTTGTGCATTTCCTGGCATTACTTAGTAGTGGAACTGTCAGAATACCTAAAAAAAATTGATTTGTGGTTCTTGCTCAGCTGGCCCAATCCATGAAGTGCTAGAAATAATATTTAAAATGTTTTATCCTGTGATTTTTTGGCATGATTTTGGTTGGATGCTTTTGGTTCAACTTTTGGATACTCAACCAAACTATCATGAACAGAACCCAGAATCTTTGTAGGTTCACTTATCACCATCCTCCAGGATGGGACATTTTTGTCTTTGTTAGGGTAACAAAATGGCTGGTCTACTACTGACTAGTTTGTGGAGAATAGTCTGATCAGCTGACTCACCTACTTCCACACCAAGAACTCCCACAGAATAGCATACACAGTAAATACACCAACACAAGTTACAGGAACTACTTCCTTCTGCTAAATAGCACTACACTTGTCCCAAAACCAAAAATCTTCTTGGTTTCTATGGTGTATGCTGATACTTGTTTACTTTGTACCATATCCTTAAAGAGAGAAAAGTCCTCTTATCTCTTACAGAGGAACTGCAATTTTGTATTCAGATGCAGCCTGCTACAGAGGAGATTCTCACACACTGTGATCACTCATGGAGACATTATTTTTGTTCTTTTTTGTTTTGCTGTTCACTAAGAATGTAGTAGAGGACATTCTGAAAGAAAGTATATGGTTGCACTTTGAATATGGAAAAGGCTAACAGTATCACATCTAGATTTATAACAAAATCCACAGTCTAGATGATCATAAACATATCCTTTTAAAAAAAACTGCATAAATGAGTGCATAGTTATAATTGATTTTAGTTTTACACAATGTGTGGTAGGTAGCCTGCAGCCTGGTAAGAGCTTCTAAAATCTTCTAGAAATATCAAGGACAATACTCATGAAAATCCAATATAGTCAGACTGGCAATAAAAAGCCTGAGAATTACATCCCATCTTTGTATGTTACTCTAGAATATATTACATTCTTTTCTGTATTTTCTTTCCCAGCCTGCAACAAGAAAAACACCAGACTAAAGATGATGAAAGATGAGATTTCTGATGCAAAATTAGGGAAGTCTATGAAAATCAGGGACGTTTTAGAAGCAGGCAAATGCATTTTCAAAAGATGTGAGAAGGCTCATAATATATTATCTTCAACAGTTAAGCTGGTGGAGGATAACCAGTGGAATGATAAACTACTCAGGGGGATTTAATTTTTTTCCAATGTAATCTCAACATTTAATTTCTTGAATTGCTTGATGTAACATAATCTTATACAGAACCCAGTGCAAAGCATAGGTCATAAATTTCATAAATATCAATTCCTTTACAAAAACAACAAAGGAAGAAAAATAGCTGCTGAACAAGAGGAATTTTCCTTGGATTGTAGAAGCAAATTTCTAAAACTGTAAACATAACATAACAAAACAAAACAACCCAAAAACTCTCTTCAGCAGTGAATCAAAGTGCAAGATAATATTAGAGTCCATAGACCTAGTGAGGTAAGTAAAGCTTTTTTGTACAGGAGACAACACTTTCTTGGAATTAGTCCAAGACAGGAATGAAATCGTGCTGGATCTAAAACCCACCAAAACCTTCCTGCAACCTTCCATTTTTTGACCTTGCTTTCACTAATATACAGCATAGTAGATAAAAATACATTTTTTAAACAATTAAAATTACATTAAAAACTATTCACATTCAATTTTCTGCTGGGGAGAAAAAAGAAAGAAAGAAGTAAAGAACTACACATAACAGATGTTAGTCACAACGCATACACCCCAGTTCAGCAAGGTACTTAGGCTGATATCTAACCTGAAACATGAGCAAAAAAACCGAGGAGTCCTTGTGGCACCTTAGAGACTAACAAATTTATTTGGGCATAAGCTTTTGTGGGCTAACACCCATTTCATCAGATGTATGAAGTAAAACATTATTAAAACATGAGATTACTCATGCAGGGACTACTCACATGCTTAAAGCCAGGGGTGTGCTTAAGTACCTTGCTGAACCATGGCCTTACTGTACCACTGGAGGGTCCTCAGATTCCATGGTGATTCAAATGGTATAAGAATCTGAATAGACTAGTTCTGGCATGGCATAGGAGTCTGTTAAAGATTAGACTCATCACTTATAAACATAGTCTATTTATGTTATAGATGTGCTTTATAGTTTGTCAGCACTTCAGGTACTGTAGACTGAATTCATTCATGAACTTTGCAATTATCTACATTGCTCGTTGTAGTATTTCAAGAAGAAAAGCTGACATGTGAACAAATTATTGTTTTTTTGCCAGTTAGATATGGTGCATTGTTAAGATAAAGAAAGCTCTAGGCAGTGCTTAATTTGTAATGAAAGAGGTGCTGGGGCTCAAACTGGGTGGCTGGAAAGTGGTAGCTGCTGGTCGGGCACCCTACTCTGAAGGCAGCGCCGCCATCAGCAGCAGCACAGAAGTAAGGGTGGGCGTAGTATATTATTGTCATCCTTACTTCTGCACTGCTGCTAGTGGGGGTGCTGCCTTCAGAGCTGGGTGGATGAGAGTAGCGGCTGCTGGCTGGGAGCCTAGAGGTGTTGGGGCTATGAACTGCCTAGTCTAAAAGTGCCATATGACAAGCTCCAGCGCAAATTAAGCACTGGTTCTAGGACAGTACAACAAGCCTGATCTGTAGGGTGTCTACAAAAATGTAAAATAGCATTCACTTAGCCTTGTAGGTTGCTGAATCAAAACTTGATATAGTATTCTCACCCCATAAAGGTGTTATTAGTTCATTTATCTGTCTTCCCAGCTGAACAAAGGTAATGGACTTTTACAGAAGAAGTAAATGCATGCAGTAGGGAAAGGACCTTCTTTTATTTGTGGATAGATGGGGGTGTGTGTTGACTTTATTCATAGAAATGTAAAGTAAAATACATATTTATTGAATTGACTCTTTGCAGACATTTTTTTCCAACCCTCGGGTTTTTAGAAAGGCTTAATATTCCCCCCCCAGGCATCAGAAGACAGTATAGGACTGCCTGTTTGTCAGTACATGATTCCAGATCCCTCACAGATAAGTGTGACACCAAGCATGCGAACACATGCATGCATACACACCTGCTTTGCAACATTACCCTATATTTCTTTTAGAAGTTCAGAAAAAGAAAAGGGAATGGTGGAAATAAAATATCTTCTAGGAACAGGGTGGTGCAGGTGATTAGAAAGCATGCACATACTTCTTCAGCTTAATTTTCCCACAATTACTACATACTGTCACAAACAAACAGTTCCCCTTCATCTGGGGGCAGAGCAAAGAAATGGAGACTGAGATCCCATATGTTTCCTTTAATTTTTTTTAAGGCACTCAGTACTGTGATGAAAGGCTTAGGTGACAGATTAGATAGATAGATCGTAAGGAGATACATAGCCTTTCATCTCTAAATCATCAACTGTAAACTTGCTAGGCTGCAAGTCATTGTTTGGAAATGTATGTAAGGTGAGTGGTTAGTTTCAATCTTGTTCATGTTGGTTTCCACATCACTAAAATACTCTCGAGCAAGCAAGCAAACCAACCAGATATTACCACAATGAACACCTGTTACATCTTCCCTGCAGAAAAGACAAGGATGAAATGGGCATGGTAGTAACCTTCATGGAACTTGGAGGGAGGAGCACAGATTGCAGGAGTGAAGAGTTTGGAGGAGGAAGTCAGTCTATGTGTACATGGCTAGAATACTAGTTATAATTGCATATCTTAATAAAGAGCCAGTTTAGTTTTACAATAATTGAGTCTTTTCATATCATTACCCAGCATGAGATACATAAAACAGACTTGGTGTAGGGCTGCACTGCAAAAACAAAAAAACATAGCAAGTCACACAGCCCAGGTCAACTGACTTGAGCTTGCAGGGCTCATGCTATGGGTCTAAAAAAAACACTTGGCTGGAGCTTGGGTTCCAAAACTCAAAGAGGGGGATAGGTCTCAGAGCTTGAGCTCCAGCCCAAGCAAGAACATCTACACTGCTGTTTTTAACCTTGTTGTGTGAGCCAGAGTCAGCTGACCTGGGCTCTGAGAATTGCTGTCATGGGTTTTTTTTGCAGTGCAGACATACCCTTTCAGTTTGAATTCCCCTCTTCCTGACCAGATCAGGATAGATGCACAATGGTAGGGGAGTATGAAGAAGTGTATATTGCTTCTTCCCATGCTGTAACTCTATGGATAAAGAGAGGACTTCAGGCTCCAGAGCTGTTAATTTCTAGCACCTCCACCAGCACTAAACTTGCCCTCCATTTGGGGCAAGAGTCCAGAGTAATTCAGTACTTTCACAAATGAAAGGAAAAAAAAAAGGAAAAGATTTTCCTTTCAAATATTTTCCCAGAATATCTGAAAGTGGCTGCTTGGTGTGTGCCAGGCTAGGAAGAGGATAAAACTCACCTTGTAAATAAGCAAATTGGATTTTGAAACATTTCTCCTCTTGATTTTCCCTTTTTATTGTTCTTGTTCTGAACATGAGCTTACATCTTATAGGTTTTAAGGTTGTTTTTATGAGAAGGGATCTCATTCCTGTTTTTAATTTATTTTGTGTATATACCAACATAGAATTTGCCTATCTTGGAGACCTTGGTCTCAATATGTGGGAAGGACAAATGCATGACAACAATATATTGGAAAAGGGGGAATAGAGAAGCGGCATGAAGGTACAACATGAGGGAAAATGACACTAATCGGAGAGGAAGAAGCTCAGTGAGGGAAGCGAAGAAAGTAATAACGGGAGAAGAAATAAGTTATTTGCTGTAATTGATTTAGAAATTGAATAGTTACTAATTGTCTCTTCTCATTTATTTCTACATAATAGTCTGTTTAATTAAAACCTATAAGTGCTGTCTGGAATGATGACTAACAGTGCCTATTCCCCTTCAGACTCTATCCAATTGCCCCCCCTCATCAGCTTCCTCATGACACTGTCAGGGAACAGTGAACACCATGTCAGTTGCCAGTGACTGTGTACTTAGGCTGTTACCAATTCATGACACAGCATCTTCAGTGTCTTCTTCTCTGAGGCACCTGCCAATGATTAACTGAATGTAACAGTCAACCAGACATAACTCCATGGATCTTTACAAGGAGGTGCTACTTGCTAAGTATAAAAAGTATGGTTAAAGCATGAAATAAAAGATGATTAAATGAAATATAAGCTTAGCTGGGCACCACTAAAAATGGTAACCAATCAAAGCTTAGTTAGAGAAATTGGCATAGTCATCATTCTTTTGTGCTTGCATTACTGCATATCACAAGAAAATGTCTGCCAGAGGAGACCCTGTAGGTATGAGAATAAATTTTCTAAAGGGCTAAGAGGCCCACCTTGCTTTTTGTAGGAGCAAATACCTCTTAGTGTAGTGCAGCTGTGAGCACTCCCAAACTGTGGAGAACTGTGCTCGTATACTGGGACCCACTAAGTACATGGCTTCCATATGGGTGAATGGTACAGTTGTCCAGGCCCTGTTCAACTTTGACTGAAGTGAAACATTTGTCTGAGGCACCTGTATGATGTTGTGCTACAGACACACAGAACTGTGAGCCACTATATAACCACAATCCCTCGCCTTGCAGGTAACAGTCAATGAATCTCGGTTTCAGAGGGGTAGCCGTGTTAGTTTGAATCAGCAAAAACAATGAGGAGTCCTTGTGGCACCTTATTCCTGGTCTACACTGGGGGGCGGGGGGCGAATAGCATAGCTGAAGTCGGCATATCTTAGGTTGACTTACCTGGCCGTGAGGACGGCGGCGAGTTGACCGCTGCTGCTCCCCCGTCAACTCTGCTTCCGCCTCTCACGAGCTGGAGTTCCGGAGTCAACAGTGAGCGCGTTCAGGGATCGATTTATCGAGTCTAGATGAGACGTCTAGATGCAGGGTAGACTGCAGTATAAGCCACTCATCACAGGCGAGGGGGTTTGGACCTGCTCCCTCTGCCTACCCGTGGCTGCCTCTGCAACCCCCGTACCTAATAGACCTTACCAAGCCCGCAGCATGGGGCTTTCCTACGTCGGAGCTCCCAGGCTCCCTTGACCTTTCCTCAGCCCCACTCCAAACTAGGTCCTTGGTTAAGCCCCTGCAGCCAGACCCTTCTCCCTCTCTACACAGAGAGAGACTCTACTGGACCTTCTGGCTCAAAGCCTTTATAGAGCCAGCTGGGCCCTGACTGGGGTGTGGCCCAGGGAGTGGGGGCTAGCTGGTGACTGGCAGTAGCCTAAGACTGAGGTGAGGTGGGGATAGTGGGTGGGGGTTCCCCTGGGAAGGGGAGACCCAGAACTGTGGGGATACTGCCAGGGGGCAGCACCCAAGATAAGGGCACCGGGGTCCAGGAGGGACACGGGGGCCAAGGGTGGTGAGACACTGGCCTGAAGAGGGCGCCCCAGAGGCTGGAATGCTAATTCCCTGAGACAACCAGCAGGAGGTGCCGCTGGTGAGTCTGCAGCCCGTGACAGGGGGCCTCTGCCAGTTGGCATTGAGGGGCTCCCAGGGTCACAAACTGGTAATGCAAGAAGAGGGTCTTCCGAGGTTATGTACAGAGAATGCCCCTGTGGAAATGTTAAGTCATTGACAGAGGACTGATGTAGATGTACTATTGGGGACCACAAGCATTCTCTAATTTGTGGGGCTGGGCAAGAAGTTATCTTTCCAGTTGTGTTGGGGTGGGACTGGGTTCACTTTAACCAACATCTAGGGAGTTTTCAGGGATTTCTTGCCTCCCCCGGTCTGCATCCCCAAACCTACAAAGTGACACCAACCCCATCTATTTAATATTTAACTTATTTATATACTGTCTTTCTAGGTAATTACATGGCCATCATCATACTATCTGAGTACTTCACAAACATTAATGGAAAGCATCCTCATGATAACCCAGGGATGCGCAGGATTCCTTGAAAAGAGACATTTCTATCTCAGGTACTTAAATGACCCCCATTATTACCATAGTATCTCAGCACCTCACAATCTTTAATGCATATATCCTCACAACACCTCTATGAGGTAGGGGAGTGCTGTTATCCTCAGTCTACAGATGTGGAACTGAAGCACAGGAAAACTAAGTGACTTGCCCAAGGTCACACAGGAAGTCTGTGACAGAGCAAGGAATAGACCTGGGGTCTCTTGAATCTCAGGCTAGTACCCCAACCACTGGATCATCCTTCCTCACACTTCTTCCCTTCTGGAATTGAGACCTTGGCTTTCCGTATGCTTACTTGGCTAATAAAAATAGTGGTTTACCAATGTAAACACTATCATAAATTCTCCCTAGGTTGCTAGCTAGATCAAAATTGGCCCCAGGCATGTTTAATTTATGTGTTAGCCTGGACAGTTTATTTTTCTCCATCCTCGGGTAGTAATAACTGTCTGGCACCCCTGACAGGGGCTGCTAATTTTGCTTGTATATTCAAGCTGGAAACATTTATTTTGCTGTTAACTTTGTGGCTTGTACACCCACAAAGCTGTACAACAACCTCCCCGATACAAAGATGTTTAATGAACTTTTGCTTGGACACAGTTTGTTCTACTGTCTTTGCCAACTTGGGCCTATATAAGTGGTGCATAATAAAATTAGGCATCAAGCTCCCATCTGACACTGATCTGAAGCCATTAGGATTCAAGTTGAACGTGGACCCTGATTTTTGGCAACATAATTTTCCATTGTAAGAATTGCATACGATTGTTTCTGATGTTTCAGGTTGTCATGACTGATAAAATGCATACATTTTTCCAGTGTATATTTGTGTGCGGTTGTGTAAATATAACTGTAAGAAAGAGAAAGCTCATAATCATTATCTCATGCCCCAATCCATGACACAGTTGTGGATAAAATGACACATAAAACTGTCACAGTTCTTATACCACACCTCTTATTAATTTACATGTTCTTTCAACTTTTGTGGCAGAATCATTGTCTCTTTTTAAGACACAAGGTCAAATTCTCATTTGTAGGGTGTCAGTAAGAAACTAGCAGAACCCTCCACTACAATGATGGCACTAAATCACTCTCTCTCTGGGCTGGTAGTAGTGGCATCTGACCAGAATTCATGGATGCATAAAGGTAGAAAGGACACAACTGTGAGTCTTCCCCCTCCGAACAATCTATTTAATGTGAAGGGCTCAGAGGCAAAGCAACTCCTCTCTCCTGACCAACCTTATCTGGTGCCACAGAGCAGAAAACTCCCTCAATGTACTTCTCTCTCCACCATCAGGTTGGCCATAGCGGATACAGCAGAAACTTTGACATGCTGATTTTGGCCCAGAGTCTCCTATGGGAGTTGTACTTTGTTACCGCAAGGCTAAATTTGGACCAAGACAGTTGTGTCAGAATATGGTCTAATACATGATCTTGTGCTTGAACACCAAGACCTTTCCTTCTAGTGTAATATGTGTGTGCTGTATTGTATAATATCTTCTAGCATGGGGTCCTTCGACAAAATTTATAGCACCATGGAGATAGTGTTTTACTCATAGTTTTTCGCCTGATCCTGCAGTTCCTCCATGTACATAACTTCCATTGATGTCAATGGCAGCTTTTTGGTATAAGAACTTCAAGTTCAGGCCTATAGAATCTAAAAGTCATGAGCTCATGAAAGCATCCTTTTCCACTCAAAAAACTGGACAAATTGGTGCCAGCTGACACCAAATTACAAGGCACTATTGGATACATTTGATACTGGTAAAAATATCTGCCATGTAGTGAAACATGTCAAAATTCTTTTCTCTACCTCTGTGACAGTTTGGCACAATACCAGGTTGCAATGTGAGACATTTCCAGGTACAGAGCTCCTGTACAGTTCTTAGAGCAAGTGCTTTTGAATTCTTTGCCTTGGCCCAAAATGTTGCTCTTTCTAGTTCTCCCCCCAATAGATGTAACCTTAACAGTCCAAAAGCAGCATTAATTGTGAGCCCACAATCTAATCTCTCCCCAGATTACCCCTGCTTTTGTCAGGAATAATCTGCAAGGAACTGACATCCATAGCCGGGTCAAAGAATATGTGTGTTAAATTTCACAGGTCATGCTTCTGACCAAACACTAGAATGGCCTGGTTCTACTTGCAGAAGAATATCTGCAAAGCATCCTCCCCATGAGTTTTTCAGAGAGCCTTAACTAAGGTGAAACCCTACCACCCCATGTTTTTCCATCCCCCTTAAGCTTCCTCTGGCATGTGGACAGGAGCAAATGCCACCCACAGTCTAACACCTAATATCTCCTGGTCTTTTGTGTGCCTTTATAATGATTATATTCCCCATTTGTCCTGTTTCAAAATTGCAAATACAGGAGGGCATTTGATTCAGTACACTGAGCAAGCAGAGTTTAAAAACAATCACAGAAATATAAGGCGGGAAGCTCAAGAGGTCACCTAGGACATCCCCCCCATGCTGAGGAGGAACCAAGTGTACCTAGCTTAGATGATCCCCGCCAGGTTTTTGACTAAAAAACTCTCTTCTTAAAAACTTCCAGTGACAGGGATTCCACAATGCAAATAACTTTGAGTTTGGTTCGTTTTTTTTTTATAGTAAATCCTAGGGGCTGCAATAAGACTGTACCCCATTGTGTTAGGCACTGTACAAATACATAGAAAGGGGCAGTCCCTGCTCCAAACATCTTCCAATCAAAACATTCTAGAGAGACAAAATGTGGGAGAAAGGAACTATAATTACCCCCATTTTACAACTGGGGAACTAAAGCACAGAGAAATGAAGTGATCTGCCCAATGTGACCCAGGAAGCTTGTGACACAACGAGGGGTGAAGCCAGGTCTCCTGAGTCCCTAACTAGTGCCTTATATCCATCCTCCCAGATTGTCCATCCTAACAGTGTAATATTCCTTCTTCTAATTTTGTTGTTTTGAAGAATCTCCCTGATCATAAGCCTAAAAAGAACCCAAGAAAAATAAACAGAGAAATCTCCAAGAACAAAAATGAACCACTTGGGCTATTTTTGTTCTAGTCTCCTTTTTCTTCCTTCTGTGCACCTCAGGTCAGGAAAGCACCAAAACCCCAGATTTGGCACATGGAGCCTGCCAGATCCATCCAATTTTTGGCCTTCACCCTCCAACTTCCGTGGCCTGTGTCATAGTCCCTGGGTAAGCTGCCCCTTTGGAGATTCTTTTCCAGTCCCCTTCAAGTGACAGACCCTTGGCTCCACTTCTTTTTGGGATGGGACCCTGTGATCCAACCACTCTCCAACTGGGACTCTGGGTTATACCCCGCTGGTTGCCAAACATAATACCTAGCAGGCCCAATGGACCTGCCACTTGCAAGAGTTTCCCTTTGGGAAGCTGTGGACAGTAAGTTTGCAGTGACACAGAGGCAACTTCTTCTAAACAAAGTATGATTTATTTGCCAAAAGGTTCACAGCACTCAGAGAAGTGTGCATATATAAGAGATCTATATGCATATGGTGTTGCCTACACTTGGCAATGCCTCTTAAACTTCTAGGTAGACATGACTTAGCCTTGATGCCCCTCTCCTCATTTTTCTTGGGTACCCAGTTGTATCTTGTTTGCTGCAGACCCTCACTCTCCATCAGCCTGGATGTTTCCTGGCCTGATGGTGCTGACCGGGATGCAAGTTGCTTTGTGTTTAGTATACTCCTTTGACCCTAGGCTTAGCCCTGGGAAGAGTAAATTCTACCAGCTTGGATGGAATCAGTTAAGAGGTATTCTCCAGTCAACAGTTTCCCCATTGTTTTCTCCAGGGTTCTTTACCTGCGTCATTGTGTTGCCTTTCCTCATTGGTTCTTTTAACAACACTTTTTGATCTAACTCCATCGTACACAAACACACAGAGGCATGCACCATAGTCATACAAATACTACAGATATTGTCCAGTTTTCCACATTAAGAATACAGCACGAAAAAATACTGGACCCTAACACATCCCATCTATTTTGAAGGCACAATTTGGGGGTTTGGGACTAAGAATCCTATGGACTCCAAGTGCTGGATCTATGAATTGCAGTGTTATGGAGGGACGCATTAGGATGTGGATTTTTGCAATGGCTGTGAAGCAGCCACACTTCTCTATTTAGCTGGTAGGCATTTAGGTTTGGAAGAAACAAAGAAAGAAAGCTGGATCCAGGTGTTGGATTCATGATTTTATGGGGCTACTGCATCAGTTTGCATTACGGTCTGGATTTTTTAGATACACTAGGAGCTTTTATTTCTCCCCCCCCCCCCCCATTTTGTTTGACTGGGGTTGAATTTGGTTAGATCCAGGTGCCAGTCATATGTTTTTTCCATGCTATTGGGCTGGAATGCATTAAGATCCAGATTTTTTTTTCAGTGAAGTAGGAGTGGTTACACTTGTTTTTAAATTAGATTCCCCCCCTCGCCATTCATGAATGCTGCGAAAACCTGGATCTTGTATCTGGCTCCAGCTGGATCTTGGACATATTTGACCCCAAGCCCTCAAATTCTACCATCTGACCAGTTTTGGGTGTTCTAGGAGCAGCTACACTTGTTTCCTATTCATGCTATGGAATTTTTTTTGGAGGCAGGTTAAGGGCTAAAATTGAATGGATCTGGTAGGATCCATAAGCCAGATCTGGGGTTTTGTGGTGCTCATAGGCAGTAATGTGCCACGGTGATGATTTTTCATGCATTAGGAGCAGCCAGACGTATTTCTCTATATAAGCATTAGAATTTGGGGCTGAAGTTTGGCAGGATCCCCGTGCCACATCCAGGGTTTTGCAGCGTCCCTACTCCAGGGTGCATTGTGGATTGGATTTCTTTTTTGCTCCAGTAGGAGCAGTAAGACTGGTTCTCTATTATGATGCTGCAGATTGGGAGATCAGGGCCAAAATTCAGCAGGAGACAGGTAGATCCAGCTTTTACCTGATATTGTGTGTGACACTTATTCTCTGATTCATTTTGAAATTCCCAGTGCCTTCTGAGCAGCCTGGATTTTCTTTCTTAAAAAAATAATAATAAAAAGACAGCCTTGAGCATTGACCTGAGAGCTCAGTTTTATTAGCCAACGTATGTATTATTCAGCTCTGGAATATTTCTTTCAATAATTAATATATGAATACAAAAAGAGACAATGCCAAAGGGGGTTTGCAAATACCTTAATGAGCGCAAGGGGGCCTGCGGCCGCTAGGGGCCGATAGAGGGCTGGAAAGCCCAGGGAATAAATCAGACCAGGCGTTCGTCCTTCAGTGGTACGTAAACACAGTTGAGAATTGGGCAGAAGACTGACAAAGGGGGCTAGAGAGCGGGAGAGAGCAACAGTTCTTGCTCCGGCAGCTAACTGATCACAGAGTTCCCTTGATTGCTGCGCGGGGGCTTGAGCACCCGGGAGTGAAAATCTCGCTGTTGATTTTGATTGTATTTGTTGTAATTGCATCACTCCCACCCCCCATCGCCCTAGAAATAACATCAGCAACAACAAGTGGAGGCTGAGAGCGTGACTGGTAGCTGGACTGCGGGGCGAGCAGCTGCAGTGTGCACGGGCGTGAGAGGGAAATTGCCACAAGCAGGACGCATCTTTTTTTATCAATAGCCAGAGCCGGGCTTGGTACAGGGATTATGTCACGTTGATTCACAAATCCTACAGTAAGCGCCGGGGTTGGGAAGACTAGTGATCACACACACACACACACATACGTGCCCTCCCGCGAGCGCGCGCACACACACGCGAATCCTCTCTTTTTTTCTGGAGCAAGATTCTTGATTGTTGTTGTTTTGCTAAGATCTGGGCTAAGAAGTGATCGTCGCTGACCAGAATTCTCCAGAGCCGGGCTAGCCGTCTGGCTCCCTCCAGGAGGTCTGGTTCCATATAAAGGGAAGTGAGAAAGAGAAGTCATCAACCTGTAGTTTTGACGGTCCCTACACCTGCAAACCTAGATTGCTTAGTACAGTCCTCTCCTCGGGAGCTCTTTCTCCAGATCCTTGGACGAACGAGAACAGCGTTGCTATTTCTCTGCCTAGGAACAGTAAGTATAATGGCATATTAATAAACAGGTAGCTATAAATGAGGGTGCTGTTTCTTAGGGGTGTAGTGGGGTGGGGTGTGTGTGTGTGTGTTGCTCCACAGAAGCTACAGTTTGTATTTTTTTGGTCATACAAGTATGGATGTTCCTCACTTAATATGCCCAGATATGTACCTGTTACTAAGTGACAATTTAGTAAAACGTGCAGTATGACTAAAACATAAGTTAGATTTAGAATACACTGTATCATTCCTGCTTCTAATTAAGTTCCAAATATATAGCAAAAGCTATTCTGTATATAGTCTCTTTGTGCAACATTTGATATATATGTATGTAAGATTGTATACATATATATTAATATATAGAAGTCTTGCAAAATTTGAATGCCATATACAGTAGTATTTTTATGGATCCATTTTTATGGATTTATGGATCTAGAGTTTGAAAGAGAAAACAATTATATACTTAAGTGCATTTATATGTATATATGCACACACCCATATCCATACACACAGTCATATAAAATCTATGGGTGTATGGAGTGTGTGTGTGTGTGATGTATAAATGTGAATAGTGTGGGTAGTGGATGGCTGAACACCTTAATAAATGACACAATTTGCACTTGACCTACACTGTGGCCTCTTAGAAAAATGAACCAATCTTTTCTAAACCTTTTTGTTTTCTTTGTTATTTTTGTGTGTATGTGTGTGTGCATGTGCCTCAGGTTAAGTACTTCTGCATGAGCATAACCAAAGGGTGATCCACTCCCTTGTCCCCTATGGAGACCTCAGAGCCAGTGTTGCAGCCTTCTCCTCCTCCTCCTCCTCTTGCCACTGCAGCTACTGCCCTGGGTGCTGCTCCAAGGTTTGAGACACTGTTGACAGGCTGAAGAAAGAAGGCTTGCAAAGACCTCCTCACTGTGTAAATAAAATGATGGCTGGAAGTTACTTCAACTCCCTAAATATTATTATTAAGCAGTAATCATATTGCTAGGCCAAAGCATTGCTTGGAGCAAATGAGAAAAGAGACTATTGGCATTTGGTTACAATGATAAACTAAAGATCTGAAACTTTTTGGGGTCAAGAAAACAACAGGACAGTTACCTCCTTGCTTTGCATAAACATTTGCTCGTTGCTGGGTGCAGTCCTTGGAGTCTACAACAAAATCATGACTTTGAACAGATGTGTGGATTCTGGATAGGCCACTGGAGTGTAATAAGAATAAAGAGGCTTGGTGGATGAAAGGACAAGGCCTAGACTCTTTCTGAGATCAAATCTGAAGGCTGCATCTGTTATTTTTTTGATAGCAAAACAGTTATTTGTGTCAGACATCCTGGATGATAAGAAAATGCAGATTTTGTGGTGGTTACAATTTTGCAAAACACAAATTCAGTTTTATTAATAACATGATGTGCTGTGCTTCCAAGAAACTGTCCTCCAAATGCAAATGGCTTTGAACTTGTCCTCATAGAAGTCAAGGTGTGACTATAGATATTCCAGACTATTTTGTATTAAACAAATAAACAATTACAAAATGGAGGTTGCAATGGTGAGTGCAGATAGCTCTGGCTGCAACAGCCACATGCCCTATGGATATGCCGTCCAGGCTCGGGCTCGGGAGAGAGAACGACTGGCACACTCGAGGGCAGCGGCAGCTGCAGCTGTGGCAGCAGCAACAGCAGCAGTAGAAGGTGGGGCCTCGTTAGGAGGCGGACCCTATCACCACTACCACCAGGTACAGAGTGGGGGGGCTTCCTCTTCTCACAATGGCAATGCATCACACAGCAGTTTGCTCCAGCGTCAGAACAGCAGAAGGAGAAAGCGAGGGAGAAAGAGGAGCCACTATCTGGGTAGCAGGGATTGTGGGGCCTCCTTCCCCTGTTCTGAGCTGCTGCCTCTCAGTGGCTCTGAAGAGAAGATACTGAAGGACTTGAGTGAGGAGGAAGAGGAGGATGAGGGGGAGGATGAAGAGGATGAGGAGGAAGGAAAGTTCTTCTACAGTGATGAGGATGAGGTGGATGAGTTTTCGTATTTGGACCAGCCACCTGATGATTGTGGCGGTGGTGGCCCTGGGGGCTACAGCACTATACGCTACAGCGAGTATGAGTGCTGCGAACGGGTAGTGATCAACGTGTCAGGACTGCGGTTCGAGACTCAGCTGAAGACCTTGGCTCAGTTCCCTGACACACTGCTGGGTGATCCGGCAAAGCGGGGCAGGTACTTTGACCCACTCAGGAATGAGTACTTCTTTGATAGGAACCGGCCCAGCTTTGATGCCATCCTGTACTACTACCAATCTGGGGGCCGTCTGAAGAGGCCAGTCAACGTGCCCTTTGATATCTTCACTGAGGAAGTGAAATTCTATCAGCTTGGGGAGGAGGCCATGCTCAAGTTCAGGGAGGATGAAGGGTTCGTCAAAGAGGAAGAGGATAGGGCTTTGCCCAACAATGAGTTCAAGAAGCAGATCTGGCTGCTGTTTGAGTACCCAGAGAGTTCCAGTGCAGCCAGGGGCATTGCCATTGTCTCTGTCTTGGTCATCTTGATCTCCATCGTCATTTTCTGTCTGGAGACTTTGCCAGAATTCAGAGACAACAAGGAGCTCATATTGTCCCTGGGCTTGGGGAGGGGGCTTTTCAATGAGACTCTGCACCTGGATGGTGGAGGGAACACTATCTTCAATGACCCATTTTTCATTGTTGAGACAGTCTGCATCATCTGGTTCTCCTTTGAGTTTACAGTGAGATGGTTTGCCTGCCCCAGCAAAGCGGTCTTCATCAAGAACATCATGAACATCATAGACATTGTCTCCATCTTGCCTTACTTCATTACCCTGGGCACTGAGCTGGCCCAGCAGCAGGGCAGTAATGGTCAACAGGCCATGTCTTTTGCAATCCTGAGGATCATCCGTCTGGTCAGGGTGTTTCGCATCTTCAAGCTCTCCAGACACTCTAAGGGTTTGCAGATCCTAGGTCATACGCTCAGAGCCAGCATGAGGGAGCTGGGGCTCCTCATCTTCTTTCTTTTTATTGGAGTCATTTTGTTTTCCAGTGCTGTTTACTTTGCAGAAGCTGATGAACCTTCCACTCATTTTCAAAGCATCCCAGATGCCTTTTGGTGGGCTGTAGTGACCATGACCACAGTTGGTTATGGTGACATGAAACCCATAACTGTGGGTGGGAAGATAGTCGGGTCCCTGTGTGCCATCGCAGGTGTGTTAACCATTGCTTTACCAGTGCCAGTGATTGTCTCCAATTTTAACTATTTCTATCACAGAGAGACTGAGAATGAAGAACAAACACAACTGACGCAAAATGCAGTCAGTTGTCCATACCTCCCAACAAATTTACTGAAGAAATTTAGAAGCTCATCATCTTCTTCCACAGAGGGTAAATCAGAGTATTTGGAGATGGAAGAAGGAGTTAAAGAGTCTCTTTGTGTAAAGGAAAAAAAATGTCAGGACACAGGGAATGACAGTGAGACAGAGAAGAAAAACTGTGTAAATTCAAAATCTGTGGAAACTGATGTGTAATATTGAAAGTTTCCAAATATATTTATGCATTAAAGAGTGCAGTGATAAAAATGAAATATGCAAACAAAAGTCTCAAGCATACAATAGTATGCCCTTTATTGGTTAAATACAAATACAGAATAGTGTTGCTAAACTTGTATTACATATCAAGTAAATTATATACCTTGTGGAAGAGGTGGTTTGAGCTTATGTAATTTCAAACTTTATATTTTTATTAGAATGCAGGCATTTTGCACATGAGGGGAAGAAATCATTAAAACCAAGACAGTTTTAAATTGGGTGTGTGAACTGTTGACATCACTAAGATCTCAGTGGTAAAAGTTGGCATTCAGAGGTATTTACTATGTAAGAAACAATGAAGTTCAGCAGTCATTATCCATTTATCAATGCTTTAATAGCTGTTACCATAAATCTTTGGATTTCATAGTTGTCATCTTCAAAACAGTAAAAATTATTGTAAAAACCAAAATTATTCTACAGAACATAGGTCTAAATGTTATCTTGAAATAGCTAATGTTTGTTTTTAATTGGAAATTAACTTTGAAAAGGCTGCTGAACCTCCAGAAATTGTTTATTTTTATAACTCTCTTTGGAGGCATTGCAGCATTTGTTGTCTAATACATGGAAGAAATGAAGTAAGATAATCATTTAACATGGTCTGAATGCAGTGTCAAAGTGACTGGAATGCTTTTTTGCACTACTTTTTATGCTGGAGATATATTGAAAGAGACTTCATACTGTGAATGTTTACTAATGTAGTAGTTCAATGACAATCATTGGAAGAGTGAATTCTGCATCTCATTTTATTGTTTTGTGTGTGTGTGCGTGTGATGCTGATGGCTAACCAGCTAATGTTACATTAAGTCCATAGTCTTTTAATTATTACTATCTGTGATCTGGAAAAGGACTGTGAAGTAAAATTTTATAATCTTTTTTTTGTTTTTTAAACAGTCTGCTCAATTGATGCCCTCAAGAAATTACAATGTATTTTATATTTTCTTTACTGGTTACTTCAGCATTCAGAATCCATGATAAATACATGCACTTTGTCAGTATTGATGTAATTCTGAGTAATCGAAGGGACTGTAGCAGTAATAAGATGTTCAACTGATACAGTGATGAGGACTAAGGATTGCTAAATGTGCTATTATTGGAGCTGTGTTTTTTTCCTTAATTACAGCTTTCACCCATGTGCATTTGAAATAACCTTTAAGATCCATAGTAGGCATTCTGGGATTTAGAATAAACACTTCAGGACCCACGCTGTCCTCAAAAAAGCATTTGTTGATCCATTCTCGCTTATGTTTAAGCCAGTTCTACCTTCCTTGTGCACCCCAAGCTCCTATTAACCTCAGTTGGAGATGTGGGTGTGCAAGGACTGTACTGTCAGGCCCACTGCATATTTCAGAACGTGGAATGAAATAGGGAAGGTATCATCTAACAAAGTATGCATTCAAAATAGGTATTTTTGGAGACAGAATTATCTGGGAAGGGCATTACTAAAGTGGAACAGTTTCATTGCGGAATCCAGAAAGGTCCAAATTACTATCCTTGAACAATATTGACACGAGCACTTTGGGACCTGGAAACAGGCATTGTTAGAAATAGAGGGAGTTAAACAACACTAGTAAGTTGGTGTGATTTTTGCAATGGCAATCCAAAGCCCAAAAGAGGAATTCTGGGAATGACAAATGACAAAGTTCTGGTGCTGAAAAGTGTCATTTTTTTAGTACCCAGAACTAACCTCAATTAGTGTAAATTGCACACAGGTATCAACCTGGCGTGGTTAATTTTCAGCAACATCATGTGGCACAGAATGGAGCCTTAGGTTGAGGATTTTCCCGGTTGGTCAGTTTTTGCCCTCATGGTTATTGTGTGGGTCATGTCAGCCAAGAAGATCCTCTACTTATCCTCCAATACAAACATCACTAAGCTTATTAAAAATACATTAATATTATTGATGGTACAGCAGAAAACACGGCATTGTGCTCAGCCTTGATTGAAAGGCCACAGATAAGCATTAGATTCCTCGCATAAAATCCTGAACAGATTTCACCAACTTTTTGAAGAGGCATTAAGCAAAGGTCCTATTTAGTGTGCTGACATTAAATTCAGCTAAGTTTTAAAGTGTAATACCCAAATAGTTTCTATTTGTAGAAATTCACTATATGTAAGATACTGTATTTCATTCTTGCTATTCTAGGGAAACAAATTTTTAAAAAAGCCTATAAAGAGGAAGTGTTAGTAATAAGATGAGCGTTACTATATATACCACAAAAATCAACCAAAATAAAGTGCTTTGTTAACAGGTGTCAGTAACAGCTTAAGAACATATGGATTCTTGTGTATACTGAATTTATAGCAGTACTATATAAGCTAGGTCCCAGGTGATCTTATTTGAGTCAGTAAAAAGGTAGTGAAAATAAGGGAAGTACAAGCTAAAGACAAATGAGTGGAAAATAAGGAGTGCAGGTGTGCATGATAATTTGGCTGATAGGGAAAGTGGGAAATTTAGGCTGGATGAGAGACCATGGAATTTTGAATCTTCAGACTGAGAGTGTTGTAGAAATAAGGAATAAAGCTCTTTGTTTCAGAGGGAAAGGCATATGTTGCATTACTCTTGGGGACTTGCAGTAGTAAATAGAAGAACATTATGATGTCAGATGAAACTGCTGTGCCTCTTGAAGATGTATATGAGCCTGTGTACATGTAATTGTTAAGTCAGGGGTTGCCAATATAAATGAGAATAACTGTAGCTCAAAATTAGGTATTGCTACTAGTTTGGCAGACCATTCTGAAACATACAAAATGACCCTGCGTTTCCAGAAAGGAAACTAATATCTTTACACGGACCTTTGGATTTGATCGGCCCACTGCTCATCAGTCCAATCAGTTATGACAGTCTGAAAAGGCCTCACCCCAAACACACCTTCAGTCCATGAAAAGGCTAAAATCTGTAGGTCATAAATCCTTTCAATAAAATGGAAAGTCTCAATAAAATACAACTTAGGTTGCAACTTTGTGCAAGAGAAATCCCTGTTTAAGCACCTATAGTTCCCATTTATTACCACCGCTGCTGCTATCAAAGCTTTCTTAATGTTATTTGATGCTGACAACTACCAGAATAAAATATTGTCATCATTTGGGCATTCTCTGATTCTTAAATTATGGACGAGAAATGCATCCCTGGTATAAGTGTACTGATGGAGTTGCACCAGGGATATATTTGGCCCGAGTACTGTAGTTCAGACCATGCCACAACAGACATATGCTCCAGCTGCAAATAACACAAAATGAAATATTTTGAGATTTTGGGCCTGATTGGTGTAAAATCTAGAGCAATTCCAGTAGAAGTCATTGAGTTACACCAATGCAAAGTGGGATTTCAAATGGATTTCCGTTAATTTTCTAAATTGCTCGTCATGTTCAGGAATAAATATATCATTTTATCGTTCCACTTGGTGACAAGGCAAGAAAGCAGGTTTTTAAGGAGTGTGCTTTGCTAAGGGAACAGCTGATTTAATGCATGACTTATATTCAGAGACTTATATTTTTTCCTTCCTTACAGTCATGCTGTTTCTTGAAATCACATTGACTCATGGAAACCTCAGTCTGGGTCCCCAAACTGGTATAAACCCAACTGTTGTGTTTCTTTGTTAAGGAGCACAATGTCTAGGCTTCTCAGTGTTTAGCAAAGCCTTCTCAGAATGGTTCTAACATAAAACCCATTGATGGAAAGCACAGTTCTTTGTTTCGGTTTGAAGAAAAATCTCCTGTCTCCTTTTTTTGCGTTGAAGAGAGTCCATTTCATTTGTTTCCATGTCATGCAAAGTAATTTTAGGCAGTGCAGGTGCATGGACAAATTGTTATAGGTATGTCCAAGTCACTACAACCTTGTGCTTGGTATTTTGCGGATGTTAAATATGAATTCTGGATTGTTCTTTGTCATAGAAAGCATAATTTGGTTGGGTTTTGGGCCAGCAAAACTTTGTTCTAGCTCATGATGGAACATGAAAAATCTATTCTGGATGGCTTTGGTGTGTACAAAGTCTGATTTAAGTGTCATCAGGTCATATCCCTGAACAAAAGAAAAGAACTGTGTTTAGTGGCTCCAGACCCAGAAAGTTCATGTCAGGTGTGTTTTTTGAATTGTGGGACGTTCATTCTAACTGACCTGGTGTTATGAAAAATCAATTTTTAGGTGGCTCAAGAGTATGAAAAACTTATACTTCATGGTTGGGAAAGCATGGGAAGGGCATTTTAGAGGAAAGGTGACAGGAAAGGCAGCTCTGAGTACCCACCTATACTCATAATCTAGAAATGCCTATTTTGGGCATGCCTAGTTTTTCCTGCATAGCCTTGATTTATGATGTGGCCTCTTAGTGATCCCAGAGCTTGGGAAGCCAATTTTCAGTGCAAACAAAGTATTAAAATAAGGCTTGTGGAAATTTGTTGGTAGTCTTCAAATTAAATATGAACTTTACTTGGTATTTTAGCTTTCAGTAATGGAAATTTAGCTTTCAGTAATTTAGCTTTCATTTCTGACTGGTCCAGTGTTTGTTCCGCTTTCACTGTATCCTATCATAAATACTGGCCTAAATTATTGCAATTGGTATGAAAAAAGTAATACGTCAAAACATGGATTAGCTTTTTAAAATTGACATAACATCCAGCATAGATACTATAGTTTTTGTTATAATAGGAGTGACCAAAATCCAAATTCATAATATTTGTAGACATGGCTCAGGGTATGCATGTTATTGTTGATGTATTTGAATGACCAAATATTTTTGACTTTACAGTGAATGGGTCTTGTTTAATGGTTTACCCATATTTGTGCATCTTTGTTTGAAACAAGTGATTGTGGAGAAATCCGTTATTTTTAAATCACTGAGACGGAAATGAACCTACTTTCATTTCCACAAAGATCATATGAGGTGAAAATAACTCTTGACAACTTAATTCCTGGTTAAACACTTAAAAGATTTTACCTGGGAACCAGGTGCAAATATGAAACTTTATATATTACTTCCATGCTTTCTATGTATTCAGAACTCGGATTACATATTAGTTCATAAAGACAAGTCATTAAATCATTTTGTACTGAGGTGCTTGAATTAATTTTATTTTAAACTCTTTTCTGGAAAATTATAATGTGCCTTGAGGACTTTTTTTTGCAACAGGTCCTTTACAAAGCAAAGCAAAGCAAAACAAACAAAAAGAAAAGAAGAGAGATGTTAAGTTACATTTCAAAATCTGATAAAAGATTCTGACCGGTGGAAAGTAGGTAAGTAAAAATTGTGTTTAATTATTCCTTCAGTTGCACAAGCATAACATTGCCACTGAAACCAAATTAGGGATCAGTTGGTTAAAGGAAATTTGCAACTACAAATCTAATTACTTTATAAATTATGTCTAATTCAGGTTCTTACATGACCCCCATTATTGTAGTATCTGAGCACCTAATAATCTTTAATGTTTTTTCCTCACAACACCCCTGTATGGTAGGGACGTGTTATTATCCTCATTTACACATGGAGAACTAAGGCATAGGGAGACTGTGACTTGCCTAAGGTCACACAGGAAGTCTCTGGTGGAGCAGGGATTTGAACCTACATCTCAAAAGTCCTAAACTAGTACACTAAGTAATGGATCATGCTTTCTCCTTAGGGTGCTCAAAAGTACTACACATAGTCATATTTTTCTTAAACAGAACTGTTAATGCTGCAGTGTCCGACATTTTTTTTACTGAGGTATGTGGAAAAAGATGGATAAAGCTCTTCTTTATTTCTCTTTTGTGTGCTGCAGGGATTTTTATGTTTAGTTTGGGAGGGTGTATTTGATTTTGTAAGTTACGTCATAAAGAGCTTTGACATAGAATGAGATAGGTGCCTCTTTGTAGTCTTATCAATAAAAATAAATCTAGTGAGTATGAAGTTTGGGCTTAGTCCAGAGGTGAAAGTAAGCCGGTACGGCATACCGATAAGAAAGTGGCCACCGGTACACAGCCGACTGTACCGGGAGGGCCACTGACTTGGGGGGCAAAAGGGACAGCTGCCTTGGGGCCCGGCAATTTAAAAGGGCCTAGGGCTCCCGGCTGCTGCTGCTGCTGCTACCACACCAGCAGCCGGAGCCCTGGGTGGTACACGTCGGGCAGCACAGAAGGGCTGGCTGGGGGAGTCTGGCCCCAGCCCCGCCCCTCCTACCCAAAGCCCCACCCCTTCTGGGGCCCAGAACCACCCCTCCCTACCTTGCCAAGGACCCCGGCCACCCTGTGTACCGGTAAATCTGTCAAATTACTTTCACCCCTGGTTTAATCTTCAAACAGTCCATGTGAGAAGATCCCTTTGAAATTGATGGTGGGACCTTCAGGATTGGATTCCCGAAATTATCACATTATGGCTATAAGAAATATTTATTGATGATGGAAATACAACCAAAATTATACAATGGCATTGCTATTCTTTTAATTTAGTTTAGTGTAGTTATTCTGTCTTTGAGCCTAATCCTAATCCCACTGAAGTCAATGTTAAAACTGTTGGCTTTAGTGAGTGTAAGACTGGGCCCTTTATCAACTATTGAAAATATTATTACATAGTTTGAGAATGCAGTTCATATCTGTAGTTTATATTTATACTGATATAATGTGACCTGATCTTGTTCCCATTAAAGTCAATGGAGTTTGTCCTTAATGTTGATAGGAGCACAGTTGATAGGAGCACAGCCCACTATGTCTGTTCTGGGGTGTGTTATGCGTACAGTATGAACACTATTTCATTTCCCTCCATTATTGATTATATATTGATACAGCTTTATAATGAATTCAGGGAGTGAGTGGCAGTTTCCTCCTGCACGGTGGAGCCTGAGTAAAGAAACCTACAAAAGACAATTGATGTGAACTGAAGGTACCTTTTGTTTTCCTGCCTAAATAGAATGATGTACGACACTTCACTCTAATGAAAGTATATGAAAAGGCCTTTAAATTTCAGAGCAGTTGAAATAAGCACTAGCTCTTTAAAGGGCTCATTAAATGGGCATCTTGCAAGGTGCTGAATTCTCTCTCCTTGGACTGACTTCAACAGGATTTTAGGATGCTGAGCATCTTGTAGGAAGAGCTCAAGCACCACGAACAATTTGAGCCCGTTTAGCACTCATTTTTGCAAAGCGCTATGACAAAGCAGAATTTTTGCATATTTTATAGTCTGAGGTTGTGGGAGGCTAAAGAGTATTAGCCTTTCAGTTAAAGACTTCCTGCATTTCTGAAATGGTAGCTTCAGATATACACAGTGAGAAAAGTATATGATATAGCTGGGATTGGTCTGGGGTTTTTTGAAAATTTTTTGTTTGCATATTTAATGAGCATTGTTATATTTTTATTGTGTGCCAAATGAGAAGCTTTAGATAAATGTTATTCTGGCATGTACATTGCAAATAGTACAGTTCAGGTATTATATAGCAATTTATACTTGAGGATTTACTTCTGCATCCATTTATTTCCATTAGTTATTTATAGGCACTGTGGTGATCAAGGATACATGGATCACAAGGCTAAAGATAAAAAGTCATAAAAATTGCAGTAGTAGAGAGGCAGATCGAGATCTAAGTCTTCTATGAGAACCTTCTAAACCAAACCATTGGGTTTTTGCCTTTTAATTCATGAGCATCTGCTATAATAAATGGTATTTTTATGCAGTATGTTTAAAGGCAAGAAGTGTAATTTATGTTTCGTAAAGTTTTTATTATTCATAGTCTTACAGAGGATTAGCATTTTTCATAGCTTCTACAAGCAATATGGTATGAAGTTGACAAGGTAAACAGACGGCAGAGTCCTGTGGCACCTTATAGATTACCAGACATATTGGAGCATAAGCTTTCATGGGTAAATACCCACTTTGTCGGATGCATGTAGTGGACAGAGTCAATTCAGTGCAACTACCAACCAAAAAAATCTCTTTATACTTTATATCTGTTGCTCTGTGACACAAAGGAATTGTTTTGCCTGCAGAAAAAGGAGTGGGGAAAGATTTTCAAAAATGACTAGTGATTTTGGGTGTCTTCATTTTTTTTGGTGCCCAAACTGAGAGAAGTTGAAGAGGCCTGATTTTCAGTCAGCGCTGAGCACCTGCCTTTTAAGGTGTCTCAAACTGTCACCCAGAAATTGAGATGGCCAGAATCACTACTTAATCGCTTTTGAAAATCTTGACCTTGATGATTGCACTGATTATTTTACTACTTTGGCAGAAAAGAAAAAGTTATTGTAGCTTTTCAGGATGTATGTGTTTTTTGTTTTTCATTGGATTTGAGCTACCTCTAATAGAGGTGACTGAAGAAACAATCCACAATGTTTGCAGACAGGATCTAGGTTGTTTTATTATATGGAGAAATATATCTGGTTTAAGGAACTTGCTCAGTGGTCAGCCATTTTAGTGTAGTATTGTCTGAAAAACATTTTTAATCATTTTTGAGCTATATTGTATTGCTGGACACCCATAGCTCCCATTGAAATCAGATTGTAAACCTGGATTTCCCTGTGAAATTAATGGGAGTTTTGTGGTGCTAGAAAAGCCAGTATTGGGTGTTTATTGGTAACCCTGCTTGTTACATCTTGCTTAGCTCTCCAAGATTCAGTTCCAGCGCTAAGGTTTGTGCCATCCTAGGCAAACTGGAAAGTGTGCATTTCTCACATCCTTGAGTACCATGCAGTAAACAATCACTGAACATTTTGCTACTCCTAATATTTGGCTGCCATGGTCACAGTGTGATCTTTTTCTATAGGCCCTGTTTCTCTCCCTCTAGTACCCAATTTTCTTTTTGTAAGTGTGGTTTGCTGAACCCTGTGCCATTATCATTCCTCCGGATGTGTGTTGGTACTTGTTTAAAACTAATTGTGTTGATGTGCCAGAATGCCTTCAAAGGGAAAGCTATTTTTCAGCTGCTGAGTGATGGGTATCATGATCCTAAAGATGCTATCATTTGTTACTGGGAAGGCTGGGAAATAATTAAGTTCCTAAATACTAGAAAGGAGTGATGGAGTTATGAGTAGTGTCTTCAACTCTCCACTGAGTCTATTAGGATTTTTTTCTGCAGCTTTACTAATAGTTCCTGTTGAGACTACTGGGGACCATTACATTAGACATGAGGGTAACTTGTTTCGCCGTACAAATGTTTTCAGGATTTTTGTCTAGTAGTTAATGTGTGGTCTGTTAATGTGTGTTATAAAGGTGCTTATTTGCTCTGTATTTCATTGTGATGATAATGATGTAAACATTTTGAGAAAGTGTTTAAAAATGGACTGAATTCTATATGGAAGTCATGATCCCCTGGGATTTAGTAATGCAGGACTTTGTGTGAGTTTCATAAAACAGAAAAAAATCCCTCAGTACATGTTAGAGGCTATCCCTAATTTTCAAGTGGTCCAAGAAAGACTAGCAATACCACATGTGGTATCTTAGACAGGACGATACTTAAGGCTGACCTGCTTGTCTGGGGGAGGAAGGGGTCTGTATTGCTTGAAAATTAGATACTGCATGGCAAAATAAACCCAATTGTCTAAAAGGAGGGTTGGGTCCAGAAGGTCAAATTTTCACAGTGGCTATGCCCCATTCTACCCCCTATATTTATATATGCAAGTGGGTAATTGCACATGGAAGTAGATAGTTAGATACATAGTTCTCTGATGTCTGTCAGTGAATGCAGTTCTTGCGGGACCATCCAGTATGCCTGAATACTGAGGAGCCCTTAAGAGCTTTAGGGTCCCTGTTGGCTCCATAGCTAAGGATGTTTCCATTTATCCTTAGCAGAAGGTTCCCATTTTGAGGTGATCATGAATCATCTGATCAGCTGGCAAGCCCCAGTTCTTTCCAAGAGCTTGAGTCAGAAATGGACATTTCAACCAAGCAGCTCAGACAAAACACAGAAAAGAGCTGTCAGAAGCGGTGGGGATGTGAGGTAAGGAGAGAACTCCCTTCCCCCATGACTATTCCCCAGCTATGTGGATTTAAAATAAAATTATAAGCCAAAGCCAATCACAGTCCCCTCTTTCTTCTTTCCCTTCCCCACAGATGAGCTTCTCTCAGGTTACTGCAGCCATCTGTGACCCAGTAGGAAGAGGGGGAGGGGGAGGCAAACTTTTGCACAGGACTGCTAGCTGGAATAGGTTTCCTCACATCCAAGCAGCTGAAAAACACTTACTCATGGAACATAGTGCTCTGGAGCGGACCATCTCCATGATCACTTACCTTGCAGAGCGCTTTTTTAACGCGGCTTTCAGGGGGTGAATGCGTCCCAGGAGGCCACATAAACTGAGCCCAGAATTTCACCCGAAGTCAGTATAACTTCCCAAATTCACTGTACTATGCGTAAAACTGAGGGTTTGGTTTATTTTGATAACTATGTCTAAGGATGAGTTACGGTATTTTAGGGAGGCTAGCAATTGCCTCCAGATGCTGATTCGTTATGTGCCTTTGCAAGGCAATATGTTTAACCTTCTCATTTCTAATGGGTGACCTTTTATGTTGTAAAGAATTAAAGCTTTCTTTCCCAACTAGACCCAGTTTTTCATAGAGAGACTAGCTCAAGTCCTGTGACTGCATGTCACTAATGTGGTGCTGAGTGATATGTTTGTGTTTGGTATCACTGGCATGCAGTCCTTAGAGGAATGAAGGGATACAATAAAAGTCCTGTTAAACTTAATTAGAAGGATTGCTTGTTGATATCATTTGCAGATTGCTGGTTCAGCTGAAGGAACCACTCAGAAAGACACAAAGAATAAGTGCTACTGCATTGCTCGGATCTATATACCGTCTGTTAGCAGGTTTCATGGGCTGTGTGAAAAGCTGTTGAAAACAACTACGGTTAGATTTCTCCACCTGATGCAGCTCTCATCAAATAGTGAACTGTCTTATATTACTGATCTGTTTTGCACACTTTGGGAATTTACTTTAAATCCATGGATTAAGGAGGATCTTGCCAGGAATTATTCTTTTTTTTAAACTAACCCTTGATGTTTCAAATCACAGAGAGGTTCAGTCTTGTATTTTGTCAAGTTCCAACCACCTTTTTTCCTAACAGAATTAAAATGGCTGTTTGAATATAAATAACTTTTGCCTGAAATGACCTAATAGAGATGGTATTTCTGTTTTACCACAAATTGTTGTTCTGAGGAACACTTCTCACAAGAAAATGCTCTGAAGATTCTCTTCTTCTTCCCACCCTCCCCTACTGAAAAATATACAATCTACATATCCTAATTAGAAATTGGCCCCAAACCAAATACCTAATCGTGCAGGGGGCTGCTTGTGAGGACATGAAATGTCTTGCAAGACTGGGCCCTCATGCCCCAGAACTAAACAGATATGGATATGATTCCAAACTTTGCAGCTTGGGCCCCTCATAACACTTTCTTTAGATCTGGCACTATACAGTGTACAGAAGTATTGTCTTTGTTTGGGGAAAGGATAAGAGCGCATCAGTGCAATCTCTAGAAGATGAAACAGAACAAAAGAACTATGTGTCTGATGTTCATCTGGTGTAAATTGGCATAGCTCTATTGATTTCATGAGGCTTTTTTTTCCTGGAGTGATCTGTAAAAGAGAAGGTAAAATTAATGGAAAATGTAGAACCATAGTTAGAGACTAGGTGTCAGTTTTGTAAAACAACCAAAACCAGGCATAGTTCTGGTGCAGGTTCCTCTTTATTAAAAATCACCAAATTCAGAGGTTATTGGGAGTGTCCACTTCAAAGATTGCAGTTTGAGTTCATTTCCAGTTAAGATAATTCTTGTAATCTGTTATCCTTAAATTGATTCCAGTGGAGTATAATGAAAATGGTACATGTAAGCAGTGGTACACCATGGTTCAGTAGCCTCATATCAGGACCAGTATTGTAAAAGGGAACACCAAAAGGAGAGTATAACACAAGAACTATGGTTTTAGTTGTGTCTGCCATACAAATACTTCTTCAGAAGGAGTACGTACAATGCAGCTCATGGGAAGAATTATTGGTATTGCAAATGTAAAATGTCCCTATGTAAGTAAGCCTTAGGCTACTTGGTCCGTGTTTTAAGTGTTACGTTTATTTGCTTACGGGAATATGTCTGCAACAACTGGGATTACCTGAGTTTTATGTTTGCTATTGGCAAAAGGAGTTGAGAGAATTTAAATCCTATAACTCCTGGGAAATTCTGCGTTTAATTGCATCCTTATGTGGTTACATGTTATTGATGCCACTGTAATTGACCTTTTCGGCTGAATTGATTTTATTGATCTGTGGCTACTTTTTGCTCTATGGTAAAATAATACAAACAATCCCATTCTCTTGACATTTGTTCAGTTTTGCACACATTGATGCATATTTAACATTAGGCTTGATTTTCCTCTCTCAGCTTTCTGCAAACAAGGCAGAGCTATGTAGGCACAAATTCAGTGAGCCAGATTATATGTGAATCTGAAATAGAAATTAATAATATTGATCAGTGCATGGTGGATGCTGCACTTAATTGTGTAAACACAGCATTTGCTCTTTCCAAACCACCTACAGTTATTTCCATTCTGAGAGTTTTATGTTCTGTTATTTTATATTTATGTCATTGTCATTTAGAGTGATAAGAGGATTCTTGATTAAACAAAGAAGATATTGATTTTTTTTAACATCATGGTTAAATTTGTCAAAGGATTTCTGAGATTCTTGAACTAAATATGGGGCTTGCTCCTGCTCCTACTGAACTTAATGGGGGTGTTGCCAATGACTTTCAAACCTGTTTTACTCAGGAGCCAGTGATTAATATAACAACCTTTGCAACCTGTTTTTTTGAGACTTGGATGTCTGACATTACCTCAGCTGTATAGTTTTGGCCTAGTTAGAAAACTTCTTGGTAGGCTGAGGTATCACTAATGGAAAATGGTCACTGATATTATGGGCCGAACAGTCAGTGTCCCAGATTGTCCACTACCACAGTGTAGCCCGTAGGTCAGGGGGAGGGGGGATCTGTGGGAAGAAACCTCCAAGAGGTTCCACTCACAGAGTTCCTCCCCTATTACTGTATCATGAGGTTGGGTTTGTGCCCTCCTAGAATGGGTCAAGGGGGACCACCTCCAAACTTTGTAGATCCCAGAGGACTCATGGGAGGCCAGGATTATCCACTCATAGGCCATGTTGCTCTGCACCAGCTCCAGTCACAGGCGCCTCTGGCTCCTGACAACGTGGCTCCACTGGTGTTGCACTTCTGGGGATTCTTCATGGCTGCAGCGGCCTCTAATACAAGGGAGTCTCTGCAGAGAGGGGCTCTGTGAGGGACTGGAGGGAAGATGACATGCATCCTCCTGGCTCTGCCCTCTGCCACTACACAGACTCTAGATCTGTGGGTATGGGAGGTTCATGTGTGTGTGGGAGGGCTCCACAGACTCCAGAGGAGGAGGAGATGGTGCAAAATGAAAATGGCTGAGTGTGTGAATTTAAGATAGTGAGCTTAGCTTTAGTTTTCATTCATTACTTAACAGGCAGACTCCCAGTGACTTCTGCAGGAGTTTTGTTTCTTTAAATACCAAATAAAAACTGAGTAAGCCCCTCAGCATTTCACCCCCAATTATGATCCTACTGGAGTCAAGGGATTTTTGCCAGTGGCTTTGATGGAAGTAGGATTGGCTCAATAGTTTGAAAATCAAGGGCCATAAGTGGTGAGATTTTCGTCCTGACTCAATCTAGTTTAAAAACATATAATTAATTGATCACTGTCTGCTAGGTATTACGAAAATATTTTCACCCTATAATATTAATAGCATTGATTTCCTTTTGTGCAGCCTGAGTGGTTTGCTAAGCAGAATAGGAATCCTCATTTGCCCTGGTCTACACTAGGAGTTTAGGTCTAATTTAGCAGCGTTAAATCGATGTAAACCTGCACCCGTCCATATGATGAAGCCCTTTTTTTCGACGTAAAGGGCTCTTAAAATCAGTTTCCTTACTCCACCCCTGACAAGTGGATTAGCGCTTAAATTGGCCTTGCCGGGTCGAATTTGGGGTACTGTGGATGCAATTAGACGGTATTGGCCTCCAGGAGCTATCCCAGAGTGCTCTGTTGTGACCGCTCTGGACAGCACTCTCAACTCAGATGCACTGGCCAGGTAGACAGGAAAAGGCCCGCAAACTTTTGAATTTCAATTTCCTGTTTGCATGGTCACCTGCAGCTTGCCACGCTGGCCAGAGCTCATCAGCAGAGGTGACCATGCAGAGTTCATCAGCAGAGGTGACCATGATGGAGTCCCAGAATCGCAAAAGAGCTCCAGCCTGGACCGAACGGGAGGTACGGGATCTGATTGCTGTATGGGGAGAGGAATCCGTGCTATCAGAACTCCGTTCCAGTTTTCGAAATGCCAAAACCTTTGTCAAAATCTCCCAGGGCATGAAGGACAGAGGCCATAACAGGGACCCGAAGCAGTGCCGCGTGAAACTGAAGGAGCTGAGGCAAGCCTACCAGAAAACCAGAGAGGCGAACGGCCGCTCCGGGTCAGAGCCCCAAACATGCCGCTTCTATGATGAGCTGCATGCCATTTTAGGGGGTTCAGCCACCACTACCCCAGCCGTGTTGTTTGACTCCTTCAATGGAGATGGAGGCAACATAGAAGCAGGTTTTGGGGACGAGGAAGATGATGATGATGAAGTTGTAGATAGCTCACAGCAAGCAAGCGGAGAAACCAGTTTTCCCGACAGCCAGGAACTGTTTCTCACCCTGGACCTGGAGCCAGTACCCCCCGAACCCACCCAAGGCTGCCTCCGGGACCCGCCAGGTGGAGACGGGACCTCTGGTGAGTGTACCTTTTAAAATACTATACATGGTTTAAAAGCAAGCATGTTTAATGATTAATTTGCCCTGGCATTTGCAGCTCTCCTGGATGTATTCCCAAAGCCTTTGCAAAAGGTTTCTGGGGAGGGCAGCCTTATTCTGTCCACCATGGTAGGACACTTTACCACACCAGGCCAGTAGCATGTACTCGGGAATCATTATAGAACAAGGCATTGCAGTGTGTGTTTGCTGGCATTCAAACAACATCCGTTCTTTATCTCTCTGTGTTATCCTCAGGAGAGTGATATCATTCATGGTCACCTGGTTGAAATAGGGTGCTTTTCTTAAGGGGACATTCAGAGGTGCCCGTTCCTGCTGGGCTGTTTGCCTGTGGCTGAACAGAAATGTTCCCCGCTGTTAGCCATGGGGAGGGGTGAGGAGCTAGCCACGTGGTGGGGGGAGGCAAAATGCGAGCTTGGAATGAAAGCACATGTGCTGATATGTAATGTTAACAGCAAGGTTTACCGTAAAAGAGTGTAGCCATTGTTCTAGAAAATGTGTCTGTTTAAATACCACTGCCTCTTTTTTTTCTCCACCAGCTGCATGTGTTTCAAGGATCACAGGATCTTCTCCTTCCCAGAGGCTAGTGAAGATTAGAAGGCAAAAAAAACGCACTCGTGATGAAATGTTCTCTGAGCTCATGCTGTCCTCCCACACTGACAGAGCACAGACGAATGTGTGGAGGCAGACAATGTCAGAGTGCAGGAAAGCACAAAATGACCTGGAGGAGAGGTGGCGGGCTGAAGAGAGGGCTGAAGCTGAAAGGTGGCGGCACCGTGATGAGAGGAGGCAGGATTCAATGCTGAGGCTGCTGGAGGATCAAACCAATATGCTCCAGCGTATGGTTGAGCTGCAGGAAAGGCAGCAGGAGCACAGACCGCCACTACAGCCCCTGTGTAACCAACCGCACTCTTCCCCAAGTTCCATAGCCTCCTCACCCAGACGCCCAAGAACACGGTAGGGGGGCCTCTGGCCACCCGGCCACTCCACCCCAGAGGACTGCCCAAGCAACAGAAGGCTGGCATTCAATAAGTTTTATAGTTGTAAACTTTTAAAGTGCTGTGTGGCCTTGTCCTTCCCTCCTCCACCACCCCTCCTGATGCTTCTCTCCTCCACCACCCCTCCTGGGCTACCTTGGTAGTTATCCCCCTATTTGTGTGATGAATGAATAAAGAATGAATGAATGTGAAGCAACAATGACTTTATTGCCTCAGCAAGCGGTGATCGAAGGGAGGAGGGGAGGATGGTTAGCTTACAGGGAAGTAGAGTGAACCAAGGGGCGGGGGGTTTCATCTAGGAGAAACAAACAGAACTTTCACACCGTAGCCTGTCCAGTCATGAAACTGGTTTTCAAAGCTTCTCTGATGCGCACCACGCCCTCCTGTGCTCTTCTAACCGCCCTGGTGTCTGGCTGTGCGAAACCAGCAGCCAGGCGATTTGCCTCAACCTCCCATCCCGCCATAAACGTCTCCCCCTTACTCTCACAGATATTGTGGAGCGCACAGCAAGCAGTAATAACAGTGGGAATATTGGTTTCGCTGAGGTCTAACCGAGTCAGTAAACTGCGCCAGCGCGCTTTTAAACATCCAAAGGCACATTCTACCACCATTCTGCACTTGCTCAGCCTGTAGTTGAACAGCTCCTGACTACGGTCCAGGCTGCCTGTGTATGGCTTCATAAGCCATGGCATTAAGGGGTAGGCTGGGTCCCCAAGGATAACTATAGGCATTTCAACATCCCCAATGGTTATTTTCTGGTCTGGGAATAAAGTCCCTTTTTGCAGCTTTTGAAACAGACCAGAGTTCCTGAAGATGCGAGAGTCATGTACTTTTCCCGGCCATCCCACTTTGATGTTGGTGAAACATCCCTTGTGATCCACCAGTGCTTGCAGCACTATTGAAAAGTACCCCTTGCGGTTTATGTACTCGCCGGCTTGGTGCTCCGGTGCCAAGATAGGGATATGGGTTCCGTCTATGGCCCCACCACAGTTAGGGAATCCCAGTTGCAGCAAAGCCATCCACTATGACCTGCACATTTCCCAGGGTCACTACCCTTGATATCAGCAATCTTTGATTGCGTGGGCTACTTGCATCACAGCAGCCCCCACAGTAGATTTGCCCACTCCAAATTGATTCCCGACTGACTGGTAGCTGTCTGGTGTTGCAAGAGGGAAGGAGGGAGGGAGGAGAAAATGAATACAAAACAAATCTGGTCTATTTCTTGTTTTGAGCCATTTCATCTATCTTTATACATCTTGCTGGCAGCAGACTGTACAATACGACCGCTAGCCATCATCATCTCCTGGGTGCTCGGCAGAAGACGGTGCAGTATGACGACTAGCCATCATCTTCTGCTGGCTGGAGGTTAAAAGATAGTGCACTGCCGGTAGGACTGAATTGCCATGAGATGAAACAAGGGAAATGACCTGGCTGAGTCACTCCCATGTTTGCCCAGGCGCCCGGTTAAAAGATCACCCAGGACTACGTCGATGACGGCTACCAGTCATACTGCACTGTCTGCTGCCAAAAGGCAATAAACTGCTGCTGTGTAGCAATGCAGTACCACGTCTGCCAGCACCCAGGAGACATATGGTGATGGTTAGCTGAGCGGGCTCCATGCTGGCCGTGGTATGGCGTCTGCACAGGTAACTCAAGAAAAAAGGCGCAAAATGATTGTCTGCCCTTGCTTTCACGGAGGGAGGGAGGGAACGGGGGCCTGACGATATGTACCCAGAGCCACTCGCAACAATGTTTTAGCCCCATCAGGCACTGGGATTTCTATTCAGAATTCAAATGGGCGGCGGAGACTCCGGCAACTGTGGGATAGCCACCCACAGTGCAATGCTCCGGAAATCGACGGTTGCCTCGGTACTGTGGACACACTCCGCCGACTACATGCACTTAGAGCATTTGTGTGGGGACACACACAGTCAACTGTACACAAACACTTTCTACAAAACCGACTTATATAAATTCGACCTAATTTCATAGTGTAGACATACCCTTAGAAAGGAATCCTTTATAGGTAATATGCTGATAATCTACCATTACACAATATAATAAAATTATTTGAGATACGTTAAATAGACTAATTGATGTGTATGCTGAGTTTTAAACTGTTTTCTGCCATTACAGAGATAATGTATACCCCTAATTATGAATCACATTGTGAGAGACGATAGAACTGCCATTTTCTAACAAGATGAAAATATTTGCAAGCACTAGTAAGCAATGTAGCATATTCCAAAACGAGATGCAAATGTAAACAGTATTTTTTCATTCATAAATCTAAAAGCATGTAATTTTATTTCTGTCACAGTTTTATAGCCAAATTATTTGCAGTCTTTCAGGATGTCTAATTTAGCCTAAATTTAGCCTACAGTCAGATTGTCTCAGCACATTAAATGTATGCTGTCTTTGGGCCAAAGTTGCCCCTGCTGTAACTCAACACACTGGAGTAGAGTTACACCAGGGTTAATGTTGGTCCTTTCAGTCTAATACTGAATTGTTCATTGGCACAGTGTGGAAGAGGGAATGACTTAGTGTAAATATTAGCACCTTATACACATAACAGATGCAGAATTGAAATAGACAAATAGGACAGATTTCTGACCAGCTGTAAGAATGCAGATGTTCCCTCCGCATGGCTGCTACAGAGGGAGGGAGATTCAACCACCACTTCTGTGCCAAATCCTGCAGAGCTCCCTCTTGGATCCAGGGCTGGAGAGGGACAAACTAGAAATGGGGGCGTGGCAAAGTGTATTCTGCCATTTTCCCAACCCCATGGGAAAGTTAGCAAAGGTATTGCAGCCTCAGGACGCGTTAACTCTTCTGTGGGGTCCTTCACTCTAAAGTTGTGTGAGGAGTGATGGATGAGGGAAGGAATATCAGGAAGGGGTCCTGAAGCTGGTATGGAGGACTCTGCTGTCCTGCTTATCGTGGGGGAACTGTAGAGCTTGGGGTCAGAACTGCAGACTGTTGTATCAGGGGGAAGGAGCAAGCCCCATCTGCCATGCTGAAACAATCCAAGAAAACTCCTTAAGGTGATTTCTGTGGTGTTTGATGTCTCTCTTTCTCAAGAACCCGACCAGTGGGTATTTCCACAGGAGTTGTGATTTGGACTTCTATAACTTCTAAAAGAGAGAGAGAGAATATTCTGTTGCAACTAAAATGAACTACTGTGGGGTGAACATTTTTGTTCATGGAAACTACTGTATATGTGACCCAATACAAAACTCAGGAACTAACCAGGGAAGTGTAATTTTAGCAGAGGGCAATTTACATTGGGTAAATTGTGTTTCTTTTATACTACACAAGTCAGAATTGCATTACTAATCCTTTTTTGAGGCCTCTTTTACTTAACTGCATAGCTGAGGGAGCAGTCAAGGAATATAAATGGACTCAAACAAGATTACAAAATGCTATTTAAACTGAATAACAGAAACTTGATTTGAAAGATGATGGCTATTTAAAAATTAATTCAATGTCTAATTTCCTATTAAAGGGCTACTTTCTCCTTTTTGTTTCTAATCAGCTTCATGCTCTGGGAATCAAGCAGTAGACCTATGCTAAAATGTTTGGGTTGGAAACACTGCAGTGGAATGCAATTACTCCCCCCAGCCCCGCGAAAAAAATTGAAAATACTTAGGTTCATTTTTGGCTTTACAGTATTTTTATTGTTTTTCTCCTAAATGTTGGGCATAAAATACCAGACAAAATCACTCTAAATACCAATAGCTATCTAAATAGCCAAAGCATGCTATCAATTTTTAGGCAGTAGTCAATGTTGCGTTCTGCCTAAGAACTGATGACACAGTGTGGCCTAGGTATTTAATTCATTACAGTGTGCATAGATTTTTAATGTTGTTTCTTCATAAAGCATTTTATCAAATGCTGCAAAACATGAAATGTTCTATTTTACATCAATGTTATCTGGTTTTTGAAGCTGATTTTAAAATAAGTTAAATATAGAAATCAAATATTTTTAAATATAAATCCAACAAAAATTATCTGTGATAGGAAAATGGAAACATTTTTTCTGTTAAATACTTCAGATTCCCCTTATAATATAAGGGAAAAAAATCATTCTTTCTCGCCACAGTTAAGGTGACTTTTACTTCTTTTATATTAAAAATACCTTGCTGCACTCCACTCTCATGCTGTTTTGTGTGCAAGTAATGATTGATTTACTGCTGTGGTCGAGTGCACTACCCTGGCTGTTCTAATACCTATTGATGTTAATAGCAGCCTTTCCATTCAGTGGGACTTCTCAGATGCTTAAAATTAGGCACATACTTAAATGGCTTGCAGAATCAGGGCCCAGACACCATTCTGTTGGATTCTTACATACTGTATTTTAAGCGCAGCTTGTATCTACTTTCCGTTCTTTCCCCCCTCTATGAGGCTGTAGGACAGTGTGTTCTGTAGTGTCTTTTAGATGAGATATATAACTGAAGTCATGATTGTTTATGGTCATTAATGATCTCATGGTAGTTTTTACCAGAATAGGGCAGTTAATGCAAGTGTCCTGACAAGGGCTGTCATTTGCTATGCAGCAAGGGGAGCAGTTCTCCACCCGACCCCAGACTTTTCATAGGTCTATGAGAGCCATTATGTCTTCCACTTTCTCCCCACAACACCCCAAGCCCTTTTCATGTTATATGATAAATCACTTATAATGTTCTTTATGCTGACTGCTACATCCTCTGAATTTTTCTGAAACAATGCCCAATCCTGACTGTGTTCTAAATTTCCACTGCTACTTCAGTTACAAAAGCAATCTTCCCTTATTTCTTAAGCTCTTACAGAGGATTGCTGCACACTGTTAAACCGCTGATGTGTTTCACCAGAGGTGGCTGCATCTCTCTCACTGGCAGTGTGATTCTTCTGCATAGTTTGTAACATACTTTGAGAGACTTCTGGGTAAAAATTATTATCAAAATCTATATTTATTAGTCATTACAGTATAGTGCAGACAAAGGAGTTTCTCCATGTCTGGCCAACCTAGCTTGGCTTTTTCCATTTGTATTTTTTTGTGTAAATTTGAGTGTACGTTGTTTTGTGACAGAAACAAAGACACAAAAATATGCAAAGGCAAAGGGATTTTGAACGGAATAAGGGGAGCAGAAATTGGAAAATGCATATTTAACTGGCAGCTTGAAGCCTACTTTTGGTTAAAGAGTGTACCAATAATGTATATTTTAAAATGGAGTCTGGGCTGGTTCCTGCAAATCCATGTGCTCTTTTTTAAAAAAAAAATTGGACAAAAATCTCTGAATAATAAGTACCAAGCTCATTTTTCCTTCTGACATAACAAGCTAGTCCATTAATCCACTGCAGTATTTAGCAGTCATGATTGAATAACACTGAATTCCAGATGATTTTTTGGGTAGTGATGAATAATTTATTATTTTCACTAAAATGGCGACAAGATGTCAATAAGGGTCCCAGCCTCCTTTTCAGTCTTGCAAAACCATGGGTTTCCCATGACTTCCCTGTGAAGCGCCTGGAACAATCCAGTGAATATGGTACTGCTGTATTTATGCTGGAGAAACGATGAATTTTGTACAGCTAATACTTTTACATTAAAGAAAATTAGGATCCAGTCCTGACAAGAATTACTGTCGGGCATATGTGCCTACTATCACGCCATCAATTAAACCAATGTAAATTGTAAGCTTTGAAGAGCTGGGCCCTTAATATGTACTCCAGAAAAGATTGTTTTTTTTAATGTGCCCTTGTTTTAATTCAACAGATTTCTATGGAATTAGATAGTGTTACAAAATTTCAGGGTACAAGAGCTGCCTGTAGTTTGATCACTCTTCCCTTATCCACCATCTGATCTCTTTTGAAATGACTGGAAAATATAATCAGAGTCAATTTCTTAGACTATGTCTATACTATGAGATAGGGGTGTGATTCCTTTGCTTCATGTACACATCGACGCGCTAGCTCTCATTGAGTAGCATGAGCATAAATAGCAGTGCAGCCGTGGTAGCATGGGTAGCGTCAGCAAAGGCGTGGCTGAGCTGTGCTGAATACCTACCTCCCTCGTTTGGACTTAGCATGGCTCAGCCATGTCTTCGCTGCCTCTTCCTATGCTACTGCAGCTCCTCTGCTATTTATAATCACACTCCGAGCCTTAGTTAATAGTTGGCTCTCTTCTGAAAAATTTCAGGGTGCTCTCCCTGCCCCTCCTGAGTCCTAAAGGCCAGAAATGCCTAATTATAGATCAGACTCTGTGCTGAGTTACAATGGTGTAAAACCAGAGCAAGTCAGTTGACTTCCTCTTGTGTAAATTGAGAATTTGGATACTTGAAGTCATAGAGGAAATGACAGTCCAGGGATCAGAAGGACACAAGTTTAATGTGGAATGACTCCAGAGTCAGGCGGTACTATGAACATATTATTAATTATTATTTATATACTATGCCAGAAGCACAAACATCATTTTACAATCCAGAAATATACCAAGCTAATTATGCAATCTCTGTTCCAAAGTGTTTATGAGCTAAAACAAGGCTAGACTGGGTAGCACACAGAACAACAGAGTATAGTATGAGTACATGGTGACTGTTAGTCCTAACAACTACGATGCTTCGTGATACAGAAGGTTTTTCAGGAGCTTGTTACAGAATGAAAGGGAAGGCACATGAAGCAGACTATTGGACAGTCTGTCCTAAGCACAACGGGTGGAATAGAAGGAGGCAAAAACTTCTTAAATTTGAACATGGCCACTTTTGGTAATGTGTTTAATTATGCTTAAACAGCACATATCACATGAACAGCAAATAAGAAATAATATATGAGTAACTGCAGTTCAATTATTATATTTATTACATATACTTTCTCTTAATATTTCAAATCTAATTTGAGCTACATCAGCAGCAGCTTGTGGGAGAGACTAAATATTGAGACTTCATCAATGTCAGGCTGGACAGTCTCAAGGAACTTAGTGCCACTCAATCTCTTTCCTTCCTTCCTTCCTCTGTGTCTTTCTCAAGCTGCTGGTTAATTTTTTCTTCCCAAAGACATTGACGATATTAAATTAGAACACTGTGATTAGTACCTACTCCTGTTTGCTAGAGGGCTACAGCTGGCATATTCCAGCCAATGACTGAAATAGTCACTCTGCTTTAGGGCCTCTCCTCTGAATGGCAAGGTTATTAGAGAGAGAAGGTGGGTGAGGTGATATCTCTTATTGGAACAACTTCTGTTGGTGAGAGAGACAAGCTTTCCAGTTTACAGAACTCTTCTTCAGGTCTTGTGACCAACATGGCTAAAACACTGCAATCGGCAAGGTTGTCACTTCCATGGTTTTCCTGAGCAATCAGGCTAATTACGGAGTTTAGGGACAATGGTTGCTATCATGTGGGCTACTTCCATTGTTGCCCATAGCACATTGGGGTTATTTAAAATGAAAATGTATCCTGTCTGGATTTCATATTTTGGAAATGTCATTCTGAGACCTGCCTTGCAGTGCCAGATAGTCTTTGATCAGGCATCCCTGTGACTGCAACCAGTGTGCTTCAACATTGTGTCAAAGTGGATTGTGAGCACTCGGAGTAGTTATAGATCATCACTTGCTGTGTTGGCCAGTGGAGACAGAGGACATTGTCACAGCGTACAGCAAAGAGACAGATTGCAATCTGAAAAGTTCCCATTGAGCTGGGTGATGTCAGATAGACAGTTTGCAAGGTGTCTTGTGATTTTAGAAAGCATTTCTCACACCCATAGGAATTTTTAGATGCTTAAAATGTTAGATTGCAGCATTATGGAGTGGACTTGGTGTGACATTTTCAAATGGTACATAACGTGTTCCTATTAAAATGAATGGAAATTTCTCCCATTGACTTCAGTGGGAGTAGGGTTGAGCCTAATCCTGAACTCCCATTGAAGTCGGTATAAAAGCAAATGCTAAGTAGTTTCAAAGATTATAATTTGATTTAGGACAAGGGGGAAACTACCCCATCCCACCAGAAATTCTTGCTCGAGGAAACAATGAGGCAGTGGAGTAGATGGATGCAATGCAGCCCGGCAAGAGGAGAAATGTTTTTTTTTATTTTATTTTTGCTGAGCTCACTGAACTCATTTAAAATTTATAAACAGAGGTTCCATTAATTGAAAGTAGCTAAGACTAGGGCTGGGATAATGATATGAGAACAGTGTGCAGCTTGGAAGAGTGAACAAGGGGACAATGAGAAACAACTGAAAAAGGATTCATACAGAGCAAAGAAGGGAAGGACCATAGTATTGGAGGTCATGATATTGGACAGCTGGAGTAGTCAGATAGCCAGGTGCCAGTTCTACAGGCTGGTTTGGTTTTGATATTTACTTGTTGAAGTTCATTGAAATTGTTTGTCATCCTGATTTAAAACTCCCTTTTACAATGTGTTTCTCTCTCTTTCATCTCTAGTTTTCTCCCCTGTCCGTCAGGACCCCACATCTCTTTCCCACAGGTAGAATGGAGTTTGGGGAATTGATGATGATTTCTGCACACTCCAGCAAAAAGCTGGTCCTGGAAATTATTAGATGACTTTTTTGAATTTTCTCCTTTATTTTCCCCACCCTGATTTGCGAACATGTTACCATCAGTAAATACCGCAAAATTAATTGGAAGGCAAATCAGTTGCGTTTCCTGGGTGTAACTGAAAACAGATTTTTTCAATTTGTATCACATTTGTTAGGATTTTATAAATACAAGCTTCAGCAGTTATTCCAGATGCTTTGAAATTAGCTGCCATGAATCTTTGAAAAAAAGTCTGTACTCTTTTTCAGAGAATGCCAGTAATTTTAAATCCCATGACTGGCATTGTTGTCAATGTTTGCAGCCAGCCAACTGTAAATATTTTTTTGTTTTGGAAGAAACTGAAGCTTGACATTAAAGCACTCCATAATTGAGAGGTTGCCCTTCGGAAAGTTGCATATTATTTTTTAGAGGCTGCCAAATCCAACATGACTATTGTTCTTGTGCTGTCTGCAGTTCTGGTGCAATATATATATAGGGGTTCTGTAAAAGCTTCTACTAAAATGAGTTGGCACTTTTAATATAATACTCGTTAAGTTTCATTCATAGCTAATCAGTGCCAGTTTGTTAGAATGTGTGAGAATATGATAATCTCATATATATATATATATATATATATATATATATATATATATATATATATATATATATATATATATATATTAGTGACAGGGTCAGCCCAGATAGCTATAGGAGTGTAATAGAAGGCAGATATATTAGCCCCAGGCTAAGTAGGTCCCTTTTCCCTGGGTAAGGTAACAGGGAATGTTTTTTTTTGTTTGTTTGTTTTTTTTTTCAGCCAAGTGGCTGCAGCTTTATTATAACTTCAGACAACAAAACAAGGTACCACCTAAAGGGTGTGTGACAGGGTCGGGCCAGATGGCTACAGGAGACTGATAGAAGGCAGATATATTAGCCCCAGGTTAAGTAGGTCCCTTTTCCCTGGGTAAGGTAACAGGGAATGTTCCAGAACAATCAGGAACCTTCTGGAGACAATTAAGACAGGCTGATTAGAACACCTGCAGCCAAACAAGAAGCTGCTAAAATCAATTAAGGCAGGCTAATCAGGGCACCTGGGTTTTAAAAAGGAGATCACTTCAATTTGTGGTGTGCGTGTGAGGAGTTGGGAGCAAGAGGCACTAGGAGCTGAGTGTGAGAATGTGGACTGTTGGAGGATTGAGGTGTACAAGCATTATCAAACACCAGGAGGAAGGTCCTATGGTGAGGATAAAGAAGGTGTTGGGAGGAGGCCATGGGGAAGTAGCCCAGGGAGTTGTAGCTGTCGCACAGCTGTTCCAGGAGGCACTCTAGACAGCTGCATTCCACAGGGCCCTGGGCTGGAACCCGGAGTAGAGGGCGGGCCCGGGTTCCACCCAAATCCTCCCAACTCCTGGTCAGACACAGGAGGAGTCGACCTGGACTGTGAATTCAGAAAAACGGCCAAGCTGAGGGCTGCCGTGAAGCTCCAAGGCGAGCAAATCCGCCAATAAGTGCAAGACCCACCACGGTAGAGTAGGAACTTTGTCACAATATATATTATGAAATTTCCTCAAGGACAAATTCTTGGCTCAGTGCCTGGGCACTATATATTTTACCACTTGAAATTTTTAAGCATGAAAACATTATGGTCAGTGGTGTGGCATTGAGTTTTATTTCCTCTTATGGGTTTCAGTGTTATCAGTTCTTATCAGATTTCAAAGAAATATAGCCTTCATGTTTAAAAACAACATTCTCAAAAGGCTGAAATATTATTGTCTGTTGCTCAGTAGAGAATTCTGCTGCCAAGTAAATAGCACAGAATTTTACTGGTCACATAAAAATAAATAAATAAAAAGGGGCATTTCTAAATACTCAAAGTTTGAAGGCCAGATCCTCAGCTTGTGTAAATCAACATAGCTCCATTGAGGTCAGTGGGGCTACTCCAGTTTACACCAGCCTTCTGAGGTTACATGTACACTTTGAGCTGGGAGAGGGGTGTGTGTGATTCTCAGCTTGTTTTGACGTACTCTTGCTAGCCCATTAAAAATAGTGTAGTTACAGTAGAATGGGTGATAGTGAGTGACGGGATGGTCTAGCCACCTGTGTACAAACCTGCCTGGACACCGGGGGTACACATGCAGGGTAGCCAGCCCATTGACACTGCTGACTGCTGCCCGTGCTGCCACAGCTACCATGCTATTTTATGGCCGCTAGCTCATTGAGATCTAGCATGTCTATGTGAGTTGGGAGTCATTCCCGTCCCTTCAAGCGTAGATGCAGCCTGAGTGTAAAAATCAAGCAATGACTAAGTCTTTCATTATCTGCCAAAGGTCTGCTTTCTAATGTTGCATTGTGTATTTTAGGCAGTGCTTTTATCATTAGAAAGTACTAATGTAACAACTTGTTTAATGAGCTCCCAGTTATTCAGACTTCAGTTCATAAAAATGCAACTACCAGAATTCTCAGACTTGGTGGGTCAATGCCATATTACACCTCTTCTTAGGACATTACACATGCTACCACGATGATTCTGGATGTGTTGTAAAATATTACTGATTGCGTTTAAACATGTCACGGGATTGCTGCTTGCTTTCATACAGACCTTTTACATCCTGCGTTCTATAGCATTTAAACTGTCAGAGTAAGGACATTTAGCAGTAGTGTCAGTTCCCAACAGCTCTTCTCTGGCAGACATTTAGATCCAGACTGTTCCTTTGAAAGTGAAGACCTGCATTTGGGCTCATGCAGAAAGAACACCTCCCAGAGCTCCCCCCCACACAGGAGGAACTTGCCCCCTAAACCATGCACTAGTGGGATGCAGCACCTGCTATCATCCACAGCCAGCCAGCTTTGGAGGCTTCTCCTGCCCTCCTTTCTATCCCCTTTGGCATGGTTTGCATCTTTGAGGATGCTGGCAGGGTGCAGCCCTTGCAATCAGAAGAGTCAGGAACTGCAGTTGTGCCTGGCTTGTATTTGTGTGAAGGAGTGCAGGTCAAGGGAAGGTTCCTCATGCCCATCCTGTCTTGACCTTGCAAATCTACAGATGGTCGAGGCACAATTAGTATTTTAAAAAGGAAAGTTTTATCTGTTCAGAATGTGCTTCTCTGAGAATTCAAGGCTCTGCTGAGAGTAACATTGGATGGTTTCATTATTGCAATGAGCTCTATGTATAGTAGGTATGTATCACACTATATTTTAACTCTGTCATAGGTGACAGACAAGGAAAAGAGCTTCCAGCATCTCTCATGATCATTCAGTCCAGAACTTTTTTAAAAGTAAAGACCAGTAAAATAAATCATCCGTGTATTCCCTATGAATGACGGGGAACTAAGATCCTCTTCTGATCTACAGAACAGGTATAATAGTACAGTTGTTGGCAGCATAGCTTGCAGATGGACCTATACAGGAACTACATCTAAGAGAAGATCATTCCATTCCAATCGTTCTCTGCTGAGACTGTCAATAAGGGCTGCCAGTTAGAGATGGGGGCCCTGGCAGTTTTCGAAAGTTGACTCTTGCCTTCGAGGATATGGGCTTGGATGTCAAATTCATTTCATATACACCATTGGAGAGGAATAATTTCCAGTTACAATTGATTTAGGATGGATTCAAACAAGTGATTTGGTGGTGATGTATTCTGGGCTCCAGATCCTAAGCAGGTGCCAATCAGCCTAACACCATTGGCTTTCTTGGAGCTACTCCAATTAAATATAGTTGCAGACAAGTTCCAGCCCTATATCTTATCCCATATCCCAGTCCCTGTAGCCATATCATGACTTAATGGCTAGATAGTTAGAGCTGTGTGCATGTAGTTCCTTGTGAAAAAAATCCACATGTATTTAAACATCTAATTTACTCATGCAATAACTCCAGCTGGTGTGCAGTTGTGGGAAGTGCATGTACAAATGGAGTGACTGGTGATTTGCAAGTGCAGTTACTATGATTGTGTATGCAGTTGCATGTGTATATTAGTTGCACAAAAGCTGGTGCATTTTTGTATGTGCTCTTTTGTGTATGCAGTTGGAAAAAGGCCACACGGGGTTTTACAATATGGCACAGACACTTTACCATTAATGTTTACTTTATTTTCCCCTTTTTCAGGGGTTGCCAGTACTGGCTCTGAGATTTTGATGGTAGTGAAGTGATTACTAGTGGATATTTATACCCTTATACTAATGTTCTTCTGTAGAACTGCCAGGAGATAGGCAAAACATCCATTACAAGTCTCAAAAATTTTTCACCCACGTCCTGTATCATCACTATCTTAGCCTGTGTTTTTGAAGCAGTTGCTGGCAAAAACAAAAACAAACAAATCAACAAAAGCCTTAATGATTCTTGTTTTATAAAAATCTAGAAGCTGCTTTGTATACAGCACAGCATTAGATGCCAGGCCAAACTGTCAGCAAATAGACAAAGAAAAACAAAAACACACATTATACTACTTATTATATCAAACATTGTACTACACATATACTATTGATGGTGGAAAACACAAACTAGAATAATGCACAAGTAGAAGATGAATGAAAACAGCTCACAGAAAGAGTAAATGAAAAGTCTGATCAGGGTGGGATTGATTTTGGACATAGTAAAATGAAGAGGCACATTGCAGAAGCACATTGTTTGTTTAATTTTTCATGTTCTGTAGTATCTGATATTTTACTTAAGAAGTTCATATAGGATAATTCTGTGTGAATCAGCCAGTGAAAATGCTGCTTGTCCATTTGCCTGGGATGAGTAATGTCTTTTGACTAACAAGTAAAATAGCATTCATTCTTTTCTTTATCACCATCATCAAAGTAAAGAATAATTAACAGGTTTTGCACCTGGCCTAGTAAATTTTCATGATTTTGTGTGATGTTAATATGTGGGTCTTTCCTTATGTATTTATTTCCATCTGAGCATTCTGACAGATCATCTTGTACATGTGATCAGAGAAACTGAGATCAGCGAACAGTGCACAAAATGGTCAGTGCTGATCAGGAGCGTCACTGGTGATACGCTGCATGCAGAATTCCTTCATGACACTGAGAATGGACATCAAACTTGATAAGTCATTGGCAGAAGGACAGATATGTTGGATCTGATTCACAATTAAAACACAAAAAACCTCCCCCCAAAGAGTAATTAACCATCGGAACAACTTACTAACGGATGTGGTATTGCAGTACCACCTAGGAGCCTTGATTAGGTCAAAGCCCTTTGTCCTAGGGAGTGTACAGTGGGGCTCTGACATTGATGAGGTTTCTGGGTGACACCACGTATCTTGGTAAGTTGCTCCATCATGTCATTTTACAATATGGTGAACTCTCCATTAACTGAAATCTTTAAATCAGGACTGGCTGTCTTTCTAAAATACATGATCTAGTTCAACCACAAGTTATTCGGCTTGTTGCAGGATTTACTGAATGAAATTCTACAGCCTTTGTTACGCCAGAGGTCACAGAAGGAGACGGCAGTGGACCCTTCTGCCCTGATAATCTATGGGCCTGATTCTCATGTACACTGAGGCCCTTTTGCACCATTCTGACATTGTAAAGGGGCCTAACAATGGGTATAAATGTAAAGTGGTCTTCAGGGGCCTTAATGTAAATGAGACTCAGACCCTTGTGAATCTGTGGTCTCACACCTGTGTAAATCTGGAGTAACTCCACCGATATCTGAGGCTGTATAAGTGTGGTGTAAAATGGGTGTGAGACCATAGATTCTATTTGTTAGCATATCAGTCTGATGTCTTTGTGCAAGAATCCAGTTCTGAAGAGCAGGATTTATTTTACTCAGATAGAAGACTAAATGTAATCCTATACTCAAACTTTAAACTTGATTGAGTTTCAGGGTTCTTTTTACATGGTGGATCTTTTAAATTTTTGGTTTTGTTGGCAGAAATGAAGTAATTTGTAGAATAGCCACTATTTAAATGGACAAAGTTTAACTTAATTTCCTGAAAATGTTTTGTTGTTCCATTTTCTATACAGAGATGCTTAGAACTTCCATGCCAATAGTCAGTTATTGAAACAATAATAAAAATATTTGTCACAAAAAGAACAATAGTCTTGAATGCAGTTGCTGTGGATTTCCCTCCTGGCGTTCTAGAAGGATTGAGATAAATGTTTGGAAGCATCAATTAGTTGGTCTTTTCATATGAAGTTGACGCACTCCCTGCAGTTGAATCCTGGTTCTAAAAGTGATGCCTATGCACCCTTGTCATGTAAATAAAAGTCATTTCTTTAGCCTGGATATTTATCCCTCCACAGTGTGAAAAGTTTATTCCCATACAGGCCATCTGGGAGCCTTTCAGAGCTGTTTGTCTGCTTGCAGCTTTCCATTTGCCACCTCCTCTGCCATCTTGTGATGCAGTACTCTTCCCACATGTATATAAATTCTAGCCATTTAGTTCTTCTCATCAGGGAACAGAAGCTTAATTCGTCAAGAGAGGAAGCATGTCTAGTGGTAAAAGTGGAGGATGAAGAGTCAGGAGATCCAGGCTCTGTTGCCCTGTAGTCTATCATTCACCTTACACATGGTATCAAAGGAGGAAAGATTTTTAGGTTAGGGTAGTGATGAGGATGCTCAGTATACATTAGGGTTGCTAACACCCTTATTACAAGGCATGTCCCCTATTTCTTCATCTCTGTACAACAAGATCAGGAATTGTTGAGTGCTGCAAAAAACAGCAAGAAATATCCTGGTGAAGGTGGGTCAGTGCTGCTTATTATTATTAATAATGATATCAGGAGGAGGGGTGAGGTGGGGGTGCTAAGAAAACAGTCCCATATTTCTGAAATACTGTGTGGTAACCCTAGTATATGTTGCCCATGGACTTTTTCACTAGGAGGGTGGTGAAACATTGGAATGCGTTACCTAGGAAGGTGGTGGAATCTCCTTCCTTAGAAGTTTTTAAGGTCAGGCTTGACAAAGCCCTGGCTGGGATGATTTAATTGGGGATCGGTCCTGCTTTGAGCAGGGGGTTGGACTAGATGACCTCCTGAGGTCCCTTCCAACCCTGATATTCTATGATTCTATGATTCTATGATTTTGAGTCCAATAGGCTTTATAACAAGTACCTCATCATGACCTGAAAATATCTTTTTCTATGCCTGGTCTACAAAGCTTAATCATTATTTTATTTTATCTCAGTACATTTTTAAATGAATGCTTTAGGGTGTATTGAAAAGTTGGAAACTCGCACTAAAATTTTAATACACTTTGAAAAATAAAATCAATGCAAGAAAAAGGAAATATCAGAAAAACCTTAAAGCACTTTTATTTTAAACAATTAACTTTTTCTAAAAATAGCATTCTATGCACTTGCAGAAAACACAGTTAATGCATTTGTTGATTGAAAAATGTCATTGTATGCATGTGCTTTTCATTATATTGTTTTGCCTCGGACATTATTCTCTGGTTGCGTTATTTATAGATAGCTATATGTGAGCCAAAATTCTTTGACCTCATATGGAATTTAAATGAAAACGTTTATGGGTTCAATCCAGGATTCATTCTATATATTTCAGTAGGAAATGTGTAAGCAGCATGACTTAGGAGAGAAAAAAAGAAAACCTCTTTAGCCCTGATCCTACAAGTTGTTCCACACTGGCAGAGTCCCACACCCATGAAAGGAAGGATGGTCTAGGGGTTAAGGTACTGACTTAGGCCACCCATGTTCAATTCCTTGCTCCACCACAGACTTCCTGTTTGACCTTGGGAAAGTCACTTAGCTGCTCTGTGCCTTAGCACATCATCTGTAAAATGGGGATAATAGCACTTCGCCAACCTCACAGATGTGTTTGTGAGGATAAATACATTAAAGATTATGAGGTGCTCAGAATGTGTGGTGCTGAAGGGAATGCAGATGCAGAGGCCCATTGACTAATCAGACATGGTGGGGGATGACAAAGGAATCTGCTCACATGGAGCAGCTTTGTGTCTTTTAAATATTGGTATCTGCAATGCTGGATATTTTATAGCTAATTGATGATGTATTCAGAGAGTAAGACAATTTGACATAAATCAGCATACTTGCTTTAGAAATTAAAACAGCAAGTGACTGAAACAGTGGAAAACATGTTGTGTCCGCATAAATGGTAATATTCTGCTCTCAATTGAACCCATGCAGCCCCAAATTTTGCCCAAGTTCTTTTTATTCTGTACACTGTGATTTTTGTATACACCTAAAAATGGATCTCATCTCCAGTAAAACAGACTTTTCTGATTTTTTTTTAAATAAAAAAGACTTGATTTAAAAAAAATAATACTCTGGCTTCCATAATATATAAATCTGACATGGGCTTTAAATTGCAACATTGTAAAATGACTGAATAGAACTGCTATGCTGATTTAAGTCATTTACATTCTCCTCAAAAATGATCAGATCATACGAAAAATAAATGAAGTCTAGCATCTGGCCAGCTATCAAATCCAGTTAGTGAACCCATTAGATAAAGTATTATGGCAGTTATTAGCCATCACAATCTAAGCATTTTATACACATCAGGACACCCTCTTGCTTACAGTTTCCTAGCTGGGAGCTTGTCCCAGGATGGGCATGGTCATTGGTGATCTACAGCAGAAGTTCCCAAATTATGGTGTATACAACACTTGCTAGTGGTCCAGAGAGAGCCAGCTGGCCACATGGTGCTGATTCTCCTTGCTTTCAGCTGAGAGGAACAGAACAGAGGAGAGGGAAAAGAAATGAAGAGCACAAGTGAACAAAGTGGTTCAATCCATTCTCTCCACCTTCTCTTGGCCCCCCAGGACAAAACACATTGCACTAAAGATACATAAATGTTCTTACTATCACATTTCCATTTGAACAGCAGCTGGAGTTGCCACAAGGTGTTATGCAAATACAGATGACAGGGTCCACAAGAGAATCTGTTAAGATGCAGTCTACAGTCTGAACATGTTTGAGAACCTCGATGTACGGGAGGAACTTCTAATCTGATTAGCTCACACTGAACCCTGTGCTCCCAGCTAAATGATTGGCTGCTTTTCACCTTCCTTCCTGCTGCTTCATCCTGGATTTTGCAGCCCACACTCACCTTCCAATCTGCAGTTCCTCGAACCACCGTGTGGGGGATGGGGAAATGTCAACTATAACTAACATATCCATTTCTCAGTTCTTTGTCAGGGGGTGGCATTTTAAGGATTCACAGTTTCCAGAAATACAGTCAAGAAGGGAAGAAAACATCAAATTCACAGGTGACAGGGGTTATTCTGAGTTCATGGGTGTGTTTCGATACAAAAGGTAAGTACAATGTTATCTAGTTTAATCCAAAGTATTTTATTTACTGAGTGAATTACCTGATTTTTACAGGTGCTGAAGTCAATAGGAGCTGTGGGGTGCTCAGCAGCTCTGACTTCAGCCCCGGAATATGATTGATTGCTCAGTCTCTTTGCATAGTATGCACTGAACTAGATCTTAAAATCTATTCAAGATCTTGTTATTGACCAACAGCTAGGTAATAGGCATCCCTGGCTACTCACACTTTGGGAAATGTCTCACTCTTTTCTTGGAGCCACTCTTAGGCTGTCTGAAACATATACATGTTTCTGCCTCTTTCTCCCAATCTTTTAATTTGGGAATATTATGCAATAAGAAGGTGAATGCCATCCTAGATAAATACAATGGAACAGTTCTACGTACATGTATCATATTAAAGGATAATTAGCTCTTTGCTTTTGCATTTCCATTCGGTGTTTCATATACTTATGTTCCCTTTCATCTCTGTAGGAAAATAACATTGCTGCTTTAGTTTGGCTGCCACTAAAGATCAGTGTTGTGGAAAAATGTGTATTTAAACTGACAGTGTGAATGATTTGCAATGGGCATATGTTTCACAAAGTGAAGGCTGTGTAACATTATTAATTGGGAAAAATCAATTCTAATTCATCTGTATCTAAAACTAACAGATTTGCCACTGAATGATCTGCCAGATCCTTGGGAGAATAGTGATTGCTGTCCCGTCATTGTTATGAACATGCTGCTCTATGCCCTTATTCCATAAATCTATAGGATGATTCATGAGTTAGTCAAATGGTTAGATGCAAGTTACATTCTAGAATATACATATTTTAGACTAGTAAATAGGGACTCTTCAGTTTTGCATTCCAGATGAGGCCATAGTGTTTTCTAAACTACTCACATGCTACTACACGTTCATTTTTGTTCTCCCTGGTCTAAAACCACTCAGTCGTTTGTTGGCTGTGGCATCCCAACCCCCACCAGTATGTTGTCTATATCTATAGGTTGTCTGTTTAGCTTTGATCCTGATCAGAATCTTCTAGTGTAATTCTCTGCTCCCTTTTGAAATCCCATTGAAATCTATAAGACCCCAATCAAGGACTGAGGCTTAAAGGCCTGATACTCCATCTTGAGTATGGCTAGACAGCTATGTCCACATAAAATCCCACTGACTTCTGCTCAGACACAACAATTTGCGTGCATGCAGCAAGCTGCAGGACCTGGGCCTGAATTTGTAAGCACTTCAGAGAGAGACCATACCTTCACTCTTATCTGTATCTGTAAAATAAATAGAATAGAGATACTAAAGTCATCATAAATTTTCTTTTTTAATGCCAGATGTTTTCTCTGAGCCTGTGTGATTGGGTTGGAATCTGGGAAGATAAAGTTTTTGTTTCTTTTAAAGATTAATTGTTTTCTTCCTTATTTAGTATAACAGAAAAATACTTCTCAGGTTCTGACAAGTCTGCCATAACGAGGAACAGAGAACCATGCTTTTTGGGGGGGGGGGGGTTAGGATCCATTTGTGGATGTACACTGGGTTAGCTTTACTACTGACATCCAGTAATGTTGTCAAAATCTCAATGTCTGGACGCTGGTATGATCATTAGCCCCAGCTAAGTACACATCATTAGAGTAAGCTTGATTTTTTCTAATATTTCAACTTTTCATAAAACGTGTTTTGTTCTCAAGTGTATATTTATTCCATTTGCTCATTCTTGCTCAATTCAGTTTGCCGTAGACACACCGTTGGTGTCTCTCTCTATTTACTATTTTTCTACCTTGTTTCATCAGCTTTGTAAAGATGCCCCCCTGTTGTGGCAGTTCTTCTTTCCACAATGAAGTCAACAGGGTTTCTCTAGATTTATATAAAAGTGTTGCTGGGTTCAGAACCTGCCGTGGCATCCTTTAAATATCCTCTTTCTTTTCCTTATGTGTACACAGATATAGAATTTACTTTGCACTGGAATGTGAGGAATTCATAGTCTCTTCTACTCTTGTCCAAGAAACTTGGAGTTTACAGTGAGCGCAGTCTCACGGACCCTGGATTATAGGGAAACATAATATTTTTGCACCATTGATCCTCAGGAGAATGCATTGATAGATACTGACTTTCTTATTTTAATTAATCTGTTCCTGCTTTGACACTGCATCATGAAAATGAGGACAGGCATTGGTCTAAAGTAATTGAGCCAAATTCTGTCCTAGGTTAGACCTGTGCAATCCCTTAGACGATAGTGGGGTTACAGAGGAGTAATTGAGAGCAGAATTTGGTCCATAGACCGAAAATGACTGTTTTCAATTTGTATCCCTCCCAAGAGGAGAAATCCTCTCTAACCAACTCATTGATTTATTTAAAATAAAACAAAATTAGTCACGTTTCTTTGCCATTCAACAGTGCTCTGTAATTTTCAGTTCTTTGCTAATTATTTTAGAATTCTTATCCTTTGGCCTTGATCCCTTTCCTGTGCTCTACAGCTCTTTTCCCAACCTTCCTGGAAAACTGCTATGGAATGCAATAAGAATTAAGGCCAAGATTCAGCAGCCCATCCCCATTCAAAGGGGAAAATGTCTGTATTATTTCTTAGGAACGTTAGGTATGACTTGGTTTCCCAGTTCAGTTTTCTATTGCTGCCAGGCTGAATGCATAGAGTCAAATCAAAGGATGCTGTAAAGAGTGGTTATTAATGGACCCAGGAAGCATAAAACAATAACACTGATAATACGGCTTCTCAGGTACCCACTTCAAATGAGTTAAGGCAACAATGGCTGGGCCGTCAGTTGGGGTAAGAACCTACGTGTCCGGCACTATCCAAATTAGAATCTTTTTCTCTTCCAAAGCTGCAGTTGAGATCAAAAGACCCTGAGGGTTTTAAAAAAAAAGGAACCCCGGCCACAAAAAAAAAAGTGGGGGGAAGTGGTCAGCTCAGCTGGACGCAGACCGAGACACAGTGTCAGCATGCAGTGAGGCTGACACACAGATAACCTTACCTGAGAGCCAGGGTCTGGAACCAGTGAGCTGTGATTTGGTACCCAGAGAGTAACAGGGGACATCAAGGCTAAGTCATATCTACCAGGGGCTGGAGGGGTATGCCAAGCTTAGGCAAGACAATATGCCTATAGGTCTCTTAATTTTAAATCTCTTTCTCTAAGGTCTGTGTCCCATTTTGGCAAATACATTGAACTTTGTTTTGGAGAAGCTGCTTTTTTGTCACTGCATGGTATTACTGACAGCAGGCTCCCAACTGCAGAACTCGAGCAGAATCCAAATCCTGTTGGCCCTGCTGGGTAAAATGGTTGACAACCCCGGGGGGGGGGGGGAGGGAGAGGGGGGAGAAATAAAACCTGAGGACACAGTCAGAAAGTGGTTGGATTGCAGGATCCCATCCCAAAGAGAAGTGGAGGTACACGACTGCCAAGAAGGGTATACTCAGGGGACTGGAAGAGGGTCTCAGAAGGAGCAGCCTACCCAGGGATTGAGACAGTAAGCAGGCGCTTAAGTCCTATTGACTGCAGTAGGACTAAAGCACATGGTGAAGTCCTTGCTGAATAAAGATGGACTTAACTTGTACTTAAGTTTTGGTAACTTGGTATCTAAGCCTATATGGGTACCTTTACACTGAAAAAAAAATCCGCAACACAGCTGAGACTGTTACAGGGCTTGAGCTGCAGTGCTATAAAACTGCAGTGTAGATGGTTGGGCTTGGGCTGGAACCAGGCTCTGAGACTCCCTCACAAACATCTATACTGCAGTTTTATAGCCCCACAGCCCCTTGAGCCCAAGTCAGCTGATCCGGGCCAGGCCAGAGTCTTTTTTGCCCTGTAGATGTACCCTAGGTTTCTATAGAGCTGACCTGAAATAAATATGACATTTAAGATAGATATCTTCATCATTTTTTAAACCATCCCATAGAATTCTATAGTGGGGATAGAATTCTCTATTACATTTTATAGCAAGGAAAAATACACAAAAGTTATAATTGTGTGTGTGACATGTTTTATAGGCTGTTTGGCAGTTACCTTCCTAAGTCCTTCCCCTTCCAGTTACCAAATCTCAACAAGCCCTGAAACACACTTACAATAAAAAAGACAATGGGCCAAATTCTGTCCTCATTTTATATGAATCTGACTTCTGCATCATCTATGGATTGTATATGAGAAGTAACTGCAGACAAATGTTTGGTTACTTTCCCGGTGCCAGCTGTGGCATTCAACTAACCCTCAGTTAGCAAAAGGTCTTCTTTTAAGAAAAAACTTTGGCCCTCTTCTCTGCTAGCTGGCCCTCAGCCCAGTCTTAGGTTTTGCTTCATTTAATCCATTTTAAATAAAACCAACCTCTTGCTGTACTCCATCCAAGGTAAACTGCTGCTCTTTTCAATGTGTGAATGTCCTCACCACTCTGACTCCAGCTTACCAGGGTGAATGTCAATGAGTTTGCTAGTGTGGAGGTTCTTGCTTGCTGGAGTTGAAATCTCTGCTGAACAGCTTGCTGCACTTCTTTTGTTAACTCCAATCAAAGCGTCTGATAAAGCTATTTTTCAGCTAGGGCTGCTGTGCATTGTAAAGCAACATTCACTCTATTGTCAATTCTCAGACACTGAAAGGAGATTTTCTGGTCTGTAAATTAAATTACAAAGATTCAGAAATGAACCAAAAGTATCTCCCCCACTGGCCCCTTTTTGATTATGGGTCGAGGGATAATGGTTCCCTCCCCCCCGCAAATTTCACCCTGTAACAGATGAAATTTGTCAAGAACTAATTGAAAATACCATATAATTGAAATGTGGTCAAGTTATTGGCACTCTGGAACCAGGTTTTTTACATTTCCAATCCAACAAATTTACATGAGCAGTCCCATTGATTCCACTGACTGAAGTAGGACTACTCATGTCAGGAAAGTTTGTTTGTTTTTTAAGAAAAAAAATGGTTCCATCTTGGCTTTAATCACATCTTATGGAACGAACAGGGTGCTGGAGAGAGGGATTCTCATCTCTTTGAGATGAATGGTGCAGACTGGGACAGATTACTAAGCCTTTGCTGCTGTGGTTTGGCTGGAGACAGTCTTTAGCCTGAATGACAGTGCTGCAGCACATCACTTAACAATGGGAAGGACATACCTTGTCAATGAAGAGGAAGAATAGAAATTTAGGGCTAGATCTGGAGTTGTGCCAGAGCCTGCTTGGTGTAACTAAGGAGAAGTTGCAAGGGTGGCTGTTGACTAACTTTGTGCTTCTCTGATTATCAGGGTTGCTGAGAGCTGGAGGAGGTCCCAGAGGAATTTACAGTAGTTATAAGTCTCCTCTAAACTTTAATGCACTCCAGGGATTGCTAGAGCACAGTATACTCCAGCCATGTCCCTCAATTACCAGCATACTGCCTTGTGCCTGGGAATCCAGGGGAAGTGACTGTGCTAGCTGAAATTTTTTCCATGTCTAGGAAATTCTCAACTGTTTTATATGGCTGCCTCATAGAATATCAGGGTTGGAAGGGACCTTAGGAGGTCATATAAGTCCAAGCCCCCCTGCTCAAAGCAGGACCAATCCCTAATTTTTGCCCCAGATCCCTAAATGGATGCCCCTTCAAGGATTAAACTCACAACCCTGGGTTTAGCAGGCCAATGCTCAAACCACTGAGCTATCCTTCCCCTCCCCTCATGTCCCCTTTGCACTAGGGATCCAAAAAAAAACCTGGCCCTTAAATTTTTAAGTATTTTGCTGTCTTTTAAGGAGCCATTTATAATCTTCGTACAAATTATCCCAACATCAATCTGAAACACTATCTGTGCCTATGAGTGCCTCTGCTGTTTTCTCAGGTTCCTAGGGAGGTTCCACTTGGAGACTGGACTTCATTAAGCTACTAAAGTGTTAGCAAATGTCTGTTGTGGATTACAGAGCCACAAAGCTCAGCTCAAGATTGAAAATATACCAAAAGGACTGAGTCAATTTTTTTGTGTGTGAACCTGTGAAAAATGGCTTTTCAAGCAAATCAAAATAATTAGTGGAAAATGTTCACTTTTTATTTGAAAAATTCTAGTCTTCATCAAAAAATCAGAAATCCCAAAGTGATTTCTGAGTAAAATTTTTCCAGTTTTTAGCAATAAATAAATAAATTAAATTAAAAAAGAGAGAGAGAGAGAGGGGGCTTCGGTATTTTTTAAAACCAAAACCGGTTTTCAAAAATCTGGAAAAAAGTTTAATAAAATTTTGGAAAAAATTAGGGAATTTAAAAAAAAAATTTAAAACAGGTCCCAGAAAGACAAATTTCTGACTCTCTAGTCTCAAACTGTGAGATGTTCAGATAGGGTGCTTCTGAACAAAGCATGCTCAGGCACAATGCCAAATGACTGAGAAAGGGTCCTATAACTCAAAGATGTCTGAAGGGATTTTTCTTGAACTTTCATATCCACTCCTGGCTTAAAGCAAATATGGAAAGGTCCAGAGAAAGGAGACATTTTATAAAGTTTTCAGAAAGTGAATACAGGGAGTTATAATGGAAGACTAACTTTAACCTTAAATATAGTACCTGCTTTTGCAATATTACAGTGCAGCAGTTTCAATCTGTCTCAGGTTTCAAGTGGATGAAGATTAAGTAGCTTTAAACTAAATTATAGTATATATTACACTGTGCTAAGGGATGCAGTGAATGAAGGGAATTTCTAGAAAATTGGCCATCATTTTAAAATAAGTTGATATTAAAACACTTCAGTTTTTTTTTAAACTGAATTTAAGGAACAACTTTTCTTTTATTCCCTTTCAAAGTAGAAAGCAGAACAACCTCCCCCCCCTTCTTAAATCCATTTGCACTTTAAAAGTTGCAAAAAAAAAAGTTTTCTATTCAAGGAAAAAATACTCGCATATCAGAGAAATATTAAGAAATGTTCTTAAGTGTCTTCTGAATGACTAATTGGATCTGCTATTGGATGAAGGAAAATGCTTTATTTAAACCTTATTCAGTGGTGTACAGTACAGATGGGGAAATGTATATGGCATAAAGACCAGATTTTTAAAGATACTTAAGCGCCTAAAGGTAGGCACCGAGAGAGATTTTCTAAAGCCTCTAGGCACCTATCTTTTAAAAAGCTGGCCCTGAGTCTGATTCTGAAATAAATGATGGGTGATAAGTTCCCAGTGGGGCCCAAGAGCAAAACCTTGCTAAACAACTGAACGCATGGACTGGTGCTGTATGCAGTTCTGAATGAAAGAGTGAGGTGAAATAAGACTTGCCACGATCAACTGCATTTTTTGAAACTCAGCTTTGGGGTGGAAAAGGAATCCTCCAAAAATAACTGAGAAGCAAAGGTTTTAGAAGAAATTTCATCATGAAAAGATATGTGACATCCTACTCTCTCCTTCTCATTCGATTTTTTTTGTTCTCATTACTCCCTTGCCAATCTTGCTGCCTAAAATTAGGTGAGTCACCATCTCCTATCCCACCTTCCACTTCCTGACACCTGATCCAGTGTTTAGATTTTACCCCAAAATGTCTGTTACACTAGCATGACATTTAAAAAAACAAAAAAACCAAAACTTAAAAGTATCTGGAAATTTGACTCAACAACATCCTGTCATCACTGCTTGGCAATAAGCTGCCAATAACTTTCCTGTTCCAGGAGTGCATACATTTTAGCCACCAAAGGTATTTACCTCAGGCTGTTACCAGCTACTTTTCCTGATCTCAGTCTCTTTGCAGTGGGAGGGTTCGCCCCAACACATCAGCCAATTTTTAAAAACCATATAACTTCACAAATACGTAGAAAATTATTTGAACATTGACAATTTTTGTATTATTATTGGTGGCGGTTGCTATAGCCACCAAATTTCATGTTCTGCTGCAATTTCTTTGCTTGGGTTTGTATTGAAAGCACAAGCTGGCTAGATAAGTAAGCTTCATAGTATTTCCTTCTACTGCATGAAAATTTATGTGACCATGAAATCTGTTCTTTAGTAGTGTTGTACCCTGAGAAGAGCAGTTGAAACCTACCAATGTTATACTGAATATTATCAAAGTTTCTTTTACTACAAGGCTGTTTTTTTGGACCAAACTAAATGAAAAAGTCCCCAAGTTAACATATCAGAAACTTTACCTTACACAGAACTGTTTGAGGGTTAGGGCAGAAGTGGCCACTTTACCTCATAGCATGGGGCAATTGTGAGATGAGAGGTAGGGACAGCCATGTTCCAATTAAGTGTTTAGCTGTCTAACCTGATCTATGGTTTTTCTAAGGTGTCTTACCATAGGACTAGTCAGGGAGAAGAGGAACTTAGGGTTAGAAAGGGAAGGAGGGATTGGGAGGCTGTGCTGTTTAGCCGAGAAAGGGGGGTTCCATGGAGATTTGGGGAGATTGGTCAGTCAGTGCAGAATCTGGGCCATATTACTATGGCCTGATCCAAAACCTGATAAAATCTGAGTCTTTAAGGATAAAATTATCTTCTCTGACACCCACTGTAGGTCACTTAGCTGCCCTGGGTATGACTAATTGATTGTTCTTCATGGTGCATATGTAGTAGAGATCCCCAATACAGGCAGGAGAGGTGAATTTTACTATTAATTTGAAGGCCTATACTTTTGTAGATAATACTATTGCTCTAAAATATGAAAAACTGGCTTCCATTGAGACTATCTTTTGTCCACCGCTGCTGACTTCATCCATTAAAGTTTTTATGTTTAGCTTGGAGAATGCCAGTTGGACTCGACTGTGATAATGTGCAGAAAATGGACTGGAAAAGACCATTTTCAGTAAATGTTCTGTAGTGTGTGACCATCAGTTGGCAAATACAAAAGGACCTGACCCTACTATGATTGAAATCAATAGCAAAAATCCTCCTGACCTCAGAGGGAGCAAGATCTGGCCCCAACCTGTATTTTCTCTTTTTGCAATGAGAAACCGAAAAAAAGACTTATTGTAATAAATGGAGTAAACTGTTTCATTTAAATTTGCAATTCAGCTACTTTGCTCAACAATGGAATTAATCACCTTTGTGGTAAAGTGAGCCAAAACATTTCACTGGTTAAAAAAAAAAAAGTCAAATTAGAAACAGTTTAGCCAACAAGTGTACTATCACAGCTGTAAGACAGCCAGGTGAAGTTGGGGCTAGCCATTTAGAAAAAGGGGAAAGATCTAACTGTTTTGTAAGGGGCTTTGGTCTGTCAAAATCGTGGCTCCCACTCCCACTCCCACTCCCTATGAAGTCAATGGGAGAGATGTCATTGAGGATCAGGCTGCAGACTCCATTCTTAAGGGTGGTGAGCAGTGCCAGGTTACGTGTTCTGTGGCAGTTGAAAGAGGATCATTTTTGTCTAAGATTCATGCTTAGCTTTTGTTGTTACTTACTACAAGATGGTCACAGTGCTGCTGCCACCCAAATAGGTGAGCAGAGCCATTATCTAGTGAAGTACATATTACCCATCAATTTATACTGACACCTGAAAAAACAATGTGTGTGAGAGACAAGGGACTGTAGTACTCCAAGGAAAGTATTTGTATGGTCAACATCTGTTCATGTTCTGGTTTTGCTGTTTGATGTAGAATTCTGGCACTTTACAGACACTAATAAATTAAGCCTCACAATACATCTGTGAAAGCCTCACAATACATCTGTGAGATCGGTATAATTTACTCCTTTTTACAGATATGGAAATTAGCTGGGGAATAAAGAGGGGATGTACATAATCCAAGGAGGTTTGTAGAGCTAAGAATAGAATCCTGGTCTACTCATTAGAGGTTTGTATTGACTAGCATTGAAAGGTGTATTTTTAGGAGATGTTAGACAATGTATGCTAACTAACATGATATAAAATTCTAGTATAGACTACCAACAGAACACCATCTCCAGGAGAAACCATGACACCAGGATCTCTCACATGGACACTACCAACACCCTATCATCATCAACCTACCAAGGCTATCCCTAACTGGAACCGAAGTATCTTTACTCTCAAAGGGACTGAACTTTGCCCCACAACAAAACCTGATACTATGCTGAAATGTGGAGAACTAGAAAGATTCTTCCACTGACTCTTCATCAAGGAGTTTTTGCAACAAGGATGACACCATCTCATCTTCCCATCCCCATTAACAGTGGACGGAATCACATGTGTGATCATTACATCAGTTGCTTCCCCCCCAAAATGACTGTGAAATCCCCAAACATGTATCCACACAGTGTCTACACCATTGAAAGGACAGCTATACAGTCCCTGAAATCCAGCCACCAGATAGTGATCAAACCAGCGCCACCATATTCCTTAGTCATGGTGACTATGTTAATGAGGCCAACAGATAACTCACCAACACTACTTACTAAAAAGAACTCAAAGACCACCTCACACCACAATTCACCCAGGAATTTAAAGATATCATCAACTCCTTCCCCAAGACTCCAAGAACTCTATAACCTTCTCTCCCATGAACCCATCCCAAGTGCTGTCTGCATGCTTTCCAAGATGCACAAAAAGGGCAACCCAGGCATATCCATAATATCTGGTCACAGCATTCTTACTGAAGGACTATCAGGACTTGTAGAAATAGTCCTCAAACCACTCTCCACAAAGGAACAGTTTCCTCCAAGAAACTACGGACTTCCTTCAGAAAATATGGCTCATCGACAGTCTCCCTCAGAACACCATCTTTGCCACCACAGATGTCACCTCCACACCAGCATCCCTCATTGATGGAATTGCTGCCTGTCTCAAATGCCCTCAAGATAATGAACAACACTCAAATCTATCCCAAACACATTGCCAAACTCATCCATTTCATCCTCACCCACAACAACTTTACATTTAACAAACAATTTGTCCAAGCTGTGAGAACATCTACGTGTCCTAGGATGGACAATATGCCAACCTCTTCATGGGCCACCTTAAAGAAGACTTTCTGGAAAAATGCACCATGACACTAATGGTATTTCATCCTCTGGGCAGACGACCTAAACTCCCTCAGATTTCCACCACCGCAACTGCAACAACCATTTTAAACTCTCTCTCAAGAACACTCCCACACCAGTATCAACTCTCTGGACACCATGATCAGCTTCAACAACAGAACCCTACAATTGACTATAAACAAAAAAACAACAGATCATAACACTTACCTCCACAGATCCAGCAACCACCCAAGACACAGCAGGAAATCTGTTATCTATGGCTAGGCACTAAGATACGACAATATTTGATCTGAAGAGTAAGTCCTAGATATACCTCAACATTCTTTAACACTGCCTTCACTAAACAAGGACACTCCACCAGAGGAATAGATTGCATCATGGAATGGGCCACCCAAATACCCATAAGAACTTCAATATAGAAAAAAAAACTCACTTACCACACACCCGTACTTGTCATCTACTGCCCCACACTAGAACCCATATGGGATATCAAACAATTACAATCCATACTTGATGGGGACCACATCCTGAAAGAAACTCTCTCTTCTGGCCTTCAAACATGCCTGTAACAATGTGTTGTACCTCATCCAGTGCATCAAATGTCCCAACAAAAACTATGAGGGTGAAACAGACAATCACTACACTCGCAAATGAACTCACGCAGAAAAACAATAAAAGATATCCTCCTGTCACCCATGGGTGAACACTTTTCACAAAGCTATCACTCCATAGCTGACGTCTCAGTCCTCATCCTCAAAGGAAACCTGCACAACACATGTTCAGAAGGTGATCCGGGGAACTTAAATTCATAACTCTGCTGTACATGGAAAACCATGGACTTAAAAGAAACACTGTTTTTATGGCTCATTACACCATTTTTCTACACACCCTACTGCCTGCTAACCCTTAATTGCCCACTTCATTTTAAGTGATCTCCTACATGTGTGAAATCCTTATGCTTAACAATCTGTCTTTTGTTGTATTTAGCTCACAGATTCCCATTACTTTCCCCAGACCTGAAGAAAAGTTCTGTGAAGCTCGAAAGCTTGTCCTTTCCACCAACAAGCTAGTCCAATAAAAGACATGACTTCACCTACCTTGTCTCTCTAGTGTAGACAAGGCAGTTCAGAGGGGGAGCTTAGAATTCCACTCAATCTGTTAAAGTCTACACTATCTTGGGTACACTACAATAGCATGTTAGCTAATACCTTCTAACTACACACCTTTAAATCCTAGTAAAGACAAGCCCCTAGCGCTTTGTCTTAACCAGAAAACAGAGAATCTCTTTCTTAGAATCTAGAAATTACATAAACCATGCTAACACCAAAATGCAGAAATACATACAGAAGCAGTTACTGCTATAAAATGCAGTTTTTTGAGCACTCCTACAACCGCCCAGCAATGACAATGAGATGATAATGTGTTATTATACTTTTACAGAACATGTGCAATCTCTTAGAAGAGATAATGACACACACTCCTACTGTTTCAAATTATGATGAGGAGCCAACCTGGAGAAAAACATCAAAGTAAACTTTCTATTTGCTACACCTATAATGTGACTCTGCCAAGGGATCATCTTGCCACAGAAAACCTTTTGAGAGAGTGATTTTCATGAGCAGCACACTCTACAGATTTTTCTGTGAATAATAACAAACTGCACTGTTTTCTTACTCACTTTCAGGTGCAAATCAGGGTGACAAAGCCTTGAATGATCTGAGCCCTGAATAGTCTTGTTTTAGGGAGATTTCCTCATACCTTATATCCAATTGTGCTAGCTGAGATAGACTGTGTCCATTCCTAGGGTGAAACACTGAGGCTTACAGCCTTACCTTCTGAGCTGGAGAATTTGCTTTCATTGGAAATGTGCCAAAGCCCAAATCAGTAATCTTTATTGCCAGATTATCAGGTGATGTAAATCAGTGTCACTCGAGATACGGCTAATATACTTAGCATTTAGATGTCTTTCATTTTGGTTTGTTTATTTTATGACTTGTTAATTTTGTCTAGTTTGGATTGACAGTGGTTTGTTAAAGTATTAAGGGGCCAGACCTGTAAGGTGCTAAGTACTTGAGGTCATTGGGAGTTGAGAGTGCTCAGCAATTTACAGGTGAGATCCTTCACAAATAAACAAACAACATTGTATTCTGGGATTATCGTTGATTTTTTTTGACATCAGCAGAAAGGCATAATGGATCCCGGATCACTGCTTCAGAGTTAGTGCCATTATCCATAGGCTTGCTTAGAAGGATTAGATTTTTATCAGTAAATGGTGATAAACTTCTATTTCACCTTACATGCAGAAGCCAATGAAAAAAATATTTCCAGTGATGATGATCCAACCTTACAGACAGGCAAAGTAAGAAAAATGCTGCTTGAGAACTTACTAGAATTTGGTCCAAGGATATTTACTTTGTATATTTTGACATGTGATGTTGACAATTTGTTTTAATGGTTATAAAGCTTTAACTTTTTGAAATGTCTGTCATTAAATTATTGTCAGACTCCCCTACCCCCCAAAATTTGCTGTAACTGTGAAAGATTAAATCAATAAAAATTGGAAAAAATGCTTAAAAATGAACATTGAGATGTCAAAATTATAATTAAATAAAAATTGAATTCTACCAAGCCTAATCATACACTATCCTTCCTCCCATGATTGATACATTGTCAAATAGACTTTTAAAAGATACTGGCTTTCACAGTATACATAACCTAAGTGAGCAAGAGGGAGAGATGCCTATAAAAATGTGCTGTTTGCATAATTTTAAACCATGTTCATGTGTTATACTCTGTAACAGGGTAGCTTAAACAAAACTGGACTCAGCTCTTTTTTCCCAGTTCAGATGTGTACTAGTTTGGTGTAATGAGGAGGGCGGGGTTGCCCCTGAGAGTGTTATAAATGGGAGACTGTCCAAGGGCAATGAGAGCAGAACCCAGAATACTGAGAGAGAGCTTAGGAGAGTTCATAACCCAGAGAGGGAGAGATCAGAAGAGCAGAGCTGGGCTGAGAAATTCAGGGAGAAAATGCCCCTGAAGGAGAGTGATGAGAGTTCCTTAGCGAGCAGTGGAGCCAGATCAGGATGGTGAAAGCAGAAGGCAGTCATGGGGTCACTTACAGACTTCAAGGACAGAGAGCCACAGTCAGTGAGGTCAGGAGGCTGTGAGCAGCTGAGAGAGATGCCTGCTGGCTCACTGAGTTGGAGAGGTGAAGCTGGAGGGCTAAAGACTGGGGCATGATGGAGGGGTGAGCCTGCTGATGTCTCCAGGTGAGAGCTAGAGCCAGGTCTATGAATGAAACAGAATGGAGAAACACCCCAGCTAGAGGGGCTGGGGTTAGATACAGTGAGAGATGCCGGAGCTGTACCGGAGAGTTGGGACATGGTGAGACACACCAGAGCTGTACTTGGTGTTAGACTGTTGGAACTTGAAAGAGTGAATGTAGCGTTTGGGCTCTGCTGGAGGGTTCTGGTTTGTGGTTGTGGAACTTTTATACTAAATTAACCCCGCAAATGGCAATTTATACTTGGAAAGCTTTCATGGAGTTACTTGGGACTCCAGAAGAAAGCAGAAACTGAGGCAGACACAGTGGTCACGACACAGCCTACCACAGGAGGGTGCCCCCTTGTCATACACCCTATACGTGCCCCTCTACTTTACAGATCTCTGTGACTTCAATTTGTTACCTTTAGCAGCCACAGTAAAATCAAGCAGAGCTCAAAACCAGATAAGAAGTGTGCAAGAAATAAATTTGCTATGTTGAGAGGTTGACTGGGGAGCAGGCCAGAAGTGAGGTGCTTATAGGTTTGAAAAGTTGGCATTCCTTTTAGATAGTTGAGAGCTAATGCTAGGCTTCAAACAGACAACCATGCAACAGGTACTGCACAGGCAGCAGCAGAACAAGCTTCCTGCTCCACCAGTCACCTCAATAGCCACTGTCTCTCATTTACCTCTAGTCTAGAGCGTCATCTCACCACACACGCATACAGATGCGCATGTGCACTGCAACCAGCTACCTTGTACAAAGCACTCTTCCCCCATACAAATGCCCCATTCTCTCCAAATCCTTTAAGGACATTATTAAAATATACAGAAATATTTGAAATGGATTATTGATTGGAAAAAGAGTTATGGCCAGACTGAGAGATGGACTGTATATAACAATACAATTAACCAGTCAGTAAATCAGCTTCAGTCAGTGTAAGCAAGTACAATTTATTTGCCAAAGAAATGGAAGGACAGTGTTGTAGAAGGAAATACAACCAATGGGAAGATGAAAGATATTCAGGACACCCTGACAACTGTAAATGTAAATCTATGTAAATGCAGAGAGACCTAGAAAGATAGCTTATCAAAAAAACATTGTCCCTATCAGGTCTCTATTAAAGTTGCTGTGACCCTGGGGAAATCTGGCTTTCAAATCAGTTATATGAAAGAAAGAACCACTGAGATCATCTGATTTGACTTCCTGCATAAAAGCTATAGAATTTCACCCAGTAAGTTCTGTATCAAGCCCACTAACTTATGGTTGAACTAGAGCACATTGTTTAAAGAAATATCCAGTCTTGATATAAAGATTTCAAGTGATGGAGGATCCATCCCCTCCCTTATTAAATTATTCCAGTGGATAATTATGTTTACTGTTACGAATTTGCACTTTATTTCTGAATCTGTCTAGAGTAAATGTTGACATCCAGTTTTTCTACTTGGTTAGAAATCTATGAGATTACATGGAAAATATAAATTAATGGAATGGTAAAAGCACTGTAACTGTTGTGAGGTTTACAGTCCTGTATTTCCATATGAAAGTCCTTCTCTTATTTTTCCCATTTTTGAAGCACTTTTAGTTCATTGTCATGCTTTCAGTCTTGGAAAACCTCTGAATTAAAAAAGGCTTTGAGATAATTATCTCCTGCCTGCATATTCCTTTCCCCTGGCTCACTGAGTGCTTCAGAGTAAATAGTGCCTGGGCCTGTTCTCTCCAATTTAGAATTGCTCAAAATTATGACATCTGTCATACAGATGTAGAAATTACTTAGTATACTTAAAGTGCATTCTATACTAGAAGGCATTTTCAGTGCTCTCCTTTGGGAAGACATTTAAGACTAGGTATGTAAAATCTAAGCTTTTAACATCCATAGTTACTTCATTTTACTTTGTGTCCAGCCATGTTTTGCATTCTTGACTATTTTTTCTTTTATACTTCATGAAAAGCTCTTAATAGATTATACATGTTAATGCAGTTTGTAAGAACTATCTTCTTATGTACAGAAATATGTAGCTAGCTATATCAATAGAGAGATATTCTGATATCCCTCTGTTATTACTGGTTAGTATCTATTGGCCTTCAGAGCCCACTGAAGTCTATGGGAGTGTTTCCATTGAATTCTATGGGCTTTGGATCAGGCCCTAAAAAATCTTTGCTTCAACTGACTTTTTTGGTTGTATTTTAGGCATGACAGTTGCAGGGCTGTAATCAGCACATCTCATAACTTTTCCAGTTAGACTAAGTGTTTTTGTCATGTTTCTGAATAAATAAGTATGGTTTAAAGTGATCTTAAAATTCTATACTTGAAACCTGATCCTCCACCCCTCCCCTTTTTATTTTGCAGGTAATTTGTTAGGCTTATATCGAAACACAAATGACTCCTGGCAAGATCCCCACCCCATAATTTAGTTTGTTCTTCATCCTTATGTTCATTGCGCAAAGTTCTGAAACTTAAATTAACTATGATCATTTTTGTTTGTCTCCCTTCCCTCATCATGTAACATCTAATTCTTATGTTTGTTTCTTCTCTCAAGTCCTTCTATCCACTGTCTCAGCCCAAATTAATTCCCAGCATTTCTCTTCAGTTGATAATTGTTCCTCTTGACTGTTGAATTTTACTTGATAATACATTGGCAAAACTTCTGCAGCCATATATGTGAGACTTTTCAACTGTTCTACAGTCTCCAATTTCCAAGAGTTTAAAACTAAACTCATGGTAGAGGCATTATTTACTGACTCTAAAAAGAAGACATTTCTGATTTAGATGCTGGAATTTTCCAGACTGTCATCCAATTTGATGCTTAAATGGACATGTGTTCACATACATGGATTACTGCTAATGATTGGATTATTACGCCTGTGAATTTTGCACACAGCTACATTGATAAGAAACATATTTGTACTATTGTTACTTTATACTCCTTGTCATGGGGTGCAGCCCTCACTGCCAGACTGGCGCCTCTTCTTGGTTGTGCTGGGGATTAGCTCAAGACTGACACCCACATTTATGGTCTGCACACTGACACCCTGTCTCTGTTCCTGCCTATGGCTCCTCTCTCAGTTCCCAGAACTGCAGCATCCTCTTTGCAACTCTGGCTAGGTCGTCATCTGTGTTTCTCCTTCCGAGGAGGGGGAAATGTGTATCTCTGTCCAACCGTCCAGCCACTTCCTCAGAGACTAGTGTGTGTGGGGGGAGAGGGATGACCTGGGCCCACCCACTACTCCAAGTCCCTGTCCAGGGACCCTGTAAATAGCAGCTTCCTGTTGGCCCTCTGTAACCTCTGTCAATGTTGCTCTATTTCCCTGGGCCACTTCCCCATGGCCCCAGCGGCTTCTTTGCCCTTACCTCAGGGCCTCAGCTGCTCCGTCCCAGCAGCCAGCCAGGAACTCCTTCTTGGTCCCCCAGGTCCCTGCCAGCAGCTGCTCTGTCCAAGGTGCTTAATTCTATCGGCCTTCCAGGGATGCAGTCCTTACTCCCTGGGCTCCTAGAAGCTACTGACCAATTCTGCCCTGCAGCTCCCTTTTATCTGAGCCTGGATTGGTTGCTCCCTGCATCTTCTCCCTGATTGGTTGTGCCTCACGCAGCCTCTCTGGGCTCTTCAGAGGACTCCCTTCCGTTGCTCCTTCGGGACAGGGCATGCTTAACCCCTTTTATGCCTGTGTGGGGTAGGCACCACATCACACTTCTGTACCACTGTTTATTCCCCCATCATTTGTTTGTTTCATCCAGCTGTTGCGTTTTCTCAGATCTGTACTTTTTTGTGGAAGGGGTCTTTACTCAATGTATGTATGCTGCCTAGCCCAGCTGGGCACTATATGTATACATAAACAGTGTATACGTATGTGCCCACAGTCTCCCAAAGGGTTAGATCAATTCCCTTTCTTGGACTGGAGTTATGGTTCTGGCTTTATGCTTATTTCTCATATTCATCCTCAGTGTATTAAGGATTACAGCAATCACCCTCTTCAGATATAGTTGGGGAGTTGATTTAAAGAGAAATGGTATTCAAGATTCAACGAGGAAGTCTGCTTTGGAGTGCTCTGACAGTATGTGAGAGTCCCTCTGTTATTGCGGGAAGAACAAAACTGAAGAATGACTGGAACACGAGTTGACTGCAGGATATCGTTTCCACGTGAATTTGCATGAGCATGATGTGTTGGCACATGGACAAAATATTATTCAAGCAAAGAAAAGGGAAAGAAGGAATTGGATGTCCCTTCTGTTGTAGCTTTGCTCAGGGAACTGTATATGTTCAAGTATATGCTTTTAAAATGTTTGCTGTTTAAATTCAAGTTGCTAGACTAGGAGGTCCAGAGAGGGGAAGAATTTGTAACAAGGTGAATGTCAATTACTCTGGAACATTCTCAAGAAGATAGTATTGGGACTGTGCATGAATTGTAATCTGAATTGCATATGGTAAGTAGAGAACATTGCAGTAGTTCTGTCTAGATGTGGCAAAGGCAACAGACCACTTCCAATCACGCTGATTATCCCATTATTTCCTTGTATTCCCTCTTCTGTCTGTTTGTATTCAGCTATTGCCTCTTGTCTTGTACTTAGATTGTAAGTTTATCAATTTATCAAGGTGCCACAAGTACTCCTTTTCTTTTTTCAAATTTATCAGTAACTTCCTACTCTGTCTCTATCTCCATTGCCTACAAGTCCAATGCAGTAAAACTCTGCTTTCTGAGATGCATGCTGAACTATCAGGAAACTCAGTGGGGGTCGAATGTGTGGATCAGCCTTCCCAAGTACTAACCTCAGATCATGCTCCAGTCATCTACAAAGTCGAAATATCCAACACAGTTTAGATCATGTATTTAAAGCAATCCTCCTAGTAAGTCTAAAGTGATCTTATCACTTATTTTACTAGTTTATTAAGAAGATATTTAAAATGTAACCTCCCTTCATTTGCTGGAGAAATGAATGTCACATATATATGTCTGTTCCTTGATTGTGCCCATATATTGCTATCATGAAGCTAAACATCCAAGTAATATTAACTGCACTTCAAATAATGGTGCTTGGATGTTTACAGAAAGTGAACACACAAGGATTGTCATCATAGCTGAAGTCTTGCTCCTCACAATGTGCACAAGACTTGCGAAAATAGCCCTTTTGTGGCTTATTGCTTCCCTGTGTATAGTTCACTGAATAAAAGAAATGTACCACATTAGCAGCATGAAAGATTAATAAAGCAAAAAGAATAAACTGAAAGCAATACATAACAGCTCATTATGTTATTCATTACTAGAGTAAATGCAAGTCAAATCAGTTATCACTATGGAATGAAAATACAACTCAGAGCTGTATAGAACTGAAAAGCAACTGGGAGCCTGGATTGCTCAGGGGCTGATAATAGGACCTTTCACATCTAGGTTTGCAATCCTGGGCCCACTGAAGTGATGGTAGATTTGCCATTGATTTCAGTGAGGTCAGGATTTCACGAGGGGCTCGTGAATCTAGCTCTCTTGGATCAAAGCTGCACATTTCAGATCTGGATTTGAATTCTGAAATTCCACATATAGGGGATACATCTGATCTCTAGTGCTCTGGCTAAGTTGAGGATTTCATTCTCCAAGTCATCAATTAGCTATTCCACCCAAGAAAGAACTAATGGAGTCGCTGAGGAAAATTCTCTGAAAGCCTCTGCTCTGCACACACCAGTGGTCAACAAGACTAACAGTATATTAAGAATTAATAGGAAAAGGATAGAAAATTAGATCACAATGTCACTATATAAATCCATGATGTGCCCACAGCTGGAATACTGTGCGGTTTTGGTTTCTCTAGCTCAAAAAGGATATAGTGGAACTGGAAAGGTTCAGAGGAGGGGATGAAAGATAACAAAGATACTACAGAATGGCTTCCATATCAGGAGACTAAAAAGATAAGGGCTGTTCAGCTTAGAAAAGAGAAGAGTAAAGGGGGATATTATTGAGGTCTATAAAATCATGAATGGTGTGGAAAAAGTGAATAGGGAAGTATTATGTACCCTTTCACACAATGTAAAAACCAGGGGTCATCTGATGAAATTATTAGTCAGTAGATTTAATAAAAAGAAGTATTTTTCACACAAAGCACAATTAACATGTGGAACTCTTTGCCATGGGAGGTTATGATGCCCAAAAATATAACCGGCTTCAAAAAGAAATGGTTAAGTTCATGGAGGACAGTCTATCAATGGCTATTAGACACGATGGTCAGGGATGGAACTGTACACTTGGGGTGACCCTAAACCTCTGCTTACCAGAACCCAGGAGTGGAAGACAGGGGTGCACTACTAAGTAATTGCCCTGTTCTGTACACTCCCCTTGATATGAGTCACTGTTGAAGACAGGATCCTGGGCACATTCCTATGTTCTTAATCTAGAACCTCTTGCTAGTACTGAAGACCTGAGGAAACTGCAAGCTGCTTTGTGCAGGTGAACTCTTGACCACTGCATAGAACTCCATTAAGTAAATTCACTAAAAGGGAAAACAAGACAACAACTTAATTAAGATTAATGGCATTTTGTGCCCCAAGTAATTCCTTTTGAAGGAGAGGTAAATTTTAAAAATGTAAGTAAAAGGCTATAAATATAAATGATGGGATCTTTGGTGGAGTGAGAATTGCACAACCAAGCCTTCTTTAATCAATTTGATTCCATTCACACTAAGGATTTCAACCAATGTTTCACATTGATTTTGTGACCTCTGCCTTCATGGAAAAATCCAATCTATCGAATAAGGAACAAGCCAATAAGGTACTATAGAAATTTAACAGAGTTCTAGAGCAGTTTCTCTTTTGAAACTATAGAATTTAATAGAGAACAGTTTCCTCTTTTTTTAAAATGGTCACATAGTAAAATTCTATAACAGTGATAATTCTCTATTAAGTTCTATAAGATGGTGTTAAAAAAAGTCTGTGGAAAGGTTACCATTTTCTGTTATGGACCTTGGCATTAGTGGCAAATACTACAATAGTTTGGATTGAGATGCATGGTGCGTTTGTGATCATTTTCTTACAGAACATTGAAAAACTTGGTTTTCTCTGCTGCACAGAGTAGTACAGTGCTGTAATGCAACATGACAGATATAGCCTAGATTTGTCATAACTTCCATTGTCTCTATGTGGCACAGTGACATAGAGATTATTCTCTTTTGTCTATGGAAAGGGGAAAATCTGGAGCACAACTGAAATAGGTACCTGGGAAATTATGCTCCTTGTTTCATGTGCCAGGGATCATTTTAAAGTCGTGTGTCAAAAGACAGAAGAAAATATATGAAGTAATTTGGTAAAAAAGTACATTCATAGAGAAGTTGTGAAGGCTTGATCTTTGATGGCTGGATTCTGGTTGGCCTTTAGATGGGCCGGCGATGTGGGGAGAGAATAAGGATCTTTCTCTTGTGCATCCCTTATTGCAGCTGTTGCACTCTGGAGATGCTGCTACTGAAATGCTTTCCATGGGGAGCACATTGGAAAAAAAAAACAGTTCAGGGGCTAGACAGAACCATGGCGCTCTCCCTTCTAAGCACTGGTCAGTGGAGCAGCCAGCCGTACAGGAAGTATATACTATACCCTCTGAATAGATCCAGCACTGTATGGGCTCCCCCTCACACCAGGGTGCTCCCAGAGGCTTTGTGCCTTCCTTAGGCAAAATCTCTCAAGTGCTCCCCCTGAGGCAGCATAGTTCCACTCTACATCAAATTAGGCTGTGTCTGGAAGGTCAAATCTAGCCCTAAGTTAGGGGGCTATAAGCTATGCAATATGCTTTTCTTTCCATATTCTGTTCTCTTCCCTTCCATGTGCATCACATTATTTCCTTATAACTTTCTGTACTATACTTCAAAAATCCCCAAATCTGACTTCATGGGCTTTCTGTGATTGAACTACCTAGGACACCTGATTAATCAAATCTTTGCCCTGTGTCACTTCTACTTGAGGCTTAAAATATAGGCACCACCCATTGATTTATTTGTTGAGTCAGATTAAGTGATTTCATCTTCAAATCTAAATCCCAAAGGCCCATATTGTGCAATCAGTTTTTAAGCACAACTCCCCATTGACTTCAATTGGTAGCTCTACAAAAACGTAATGGCACAATCTAGCCCCAAGTCAGCATGACAGCTTTGTGTCATACAATGTGATACAGTGTTTGATGTCATGATTAGGAACAAACTAGAGAGTCTCACTACCCATGATGCAGGTCGGGTGGCTGACATGGCTGGGTTCAGAGGGGCACAGGGGACCAATAGGCGAGGAAAGCTGCCGACGACGTGAGAGCCATCCAATTTATGGGGCAGAATTATGATTTATCTTTGGTAGGCTGCATACATGTCTTCTGCCCAGGAGGAAATAATACTGCAGTTGTACTCATGTGAACAATAATAGTTCTTACAGCACTTTAACAAAAAAGGGGGAGGTAAGTTTTATTAGCCTCCTTTTGCAGATGGGAAAACTGAAGCACTGAAAGGTTAAGGCTGACCCTTGCAGTCTGGCCCTATCTATGTGTTCCATAGTTACCACTTTCATGAAATAGGGAAACCACATCTTTAAGGATTTGGGCCATAAAAATAAAGCATTAAGGAGATAAATACAAATGCTATTAAATAAAACTACTACACAGTGATAAAAAGAATGCCCCTCGGCAAACCCAACCAGCCAAACCATTTCTGGCCTCTTGGGAAATCTACACTACATAAGGGTGGCAGTGACCAGAATTTGGTTGAATAACTTGGTCTTTCTGTCACTGACTGGATACACTATTGGAACATGGTTAGTTCATCATGAGCATGATGACAATACATTCTGGTTATCCATTATTATAGTGGGAATGCTGACTGGCCTGTTAAGTGGGTACTCATTATATATATATTTCTGATTTAACAAGGTATATAAGCACCTTGAAGCTTTGAAATCGTATACAACAGATATTATTGTATTTTTCGTTAGAATTTTCCCCCTTCCACTTGTGCTCCATCTTTCAGATTTTCTGTATTTGGTTTCTCACTCTGCCGGATCAATTCCATATTTTGCCCTCTTTCATTGTTTCCCCCCCTCTGCTGTTCTTACATTGTAAGTCAAACTCTGCGAAGTTGAAGTGAATCAAACTTTCAAGTGGGTTTGAAATTAGGTTAAAAAATTCTAATACTGATCATATCTTCTTTTCCAGTACCTGATCTTTTGTTCCTTGAATCCCCACTTCACCTCTTCAAACGCAATAGAGCCCCTCTCCTTGTAACTCAGTTTTCCTGATTCCAGACATGTCATGAGCCTTTGATTTCCTTTTTCTCCAAACAGAAATCCTCTCTTTCAATTCCTTCTTCTAACTCCAGGGCCCTGATGCCTATGCAAATTGCTCCCAAAGCACTCTGTTTAGCGTGGTAGCAGCTAGTGGCTCTTACAGATTTGGCACTCTCTCTGCTGAGCTGAGGTTGGCTGTTCTAATCAAATCTCATATCCATTGGTGTGTCTTTGGTGTCCCGAAAAATCACCCTGCCTGAATCTGTGATGTCCTACAGAATGTGTGAGATATTGAGACAACCAAGACCCCAAGCTAAATTTCTGCAAAGGTTGGTCACCTGGTGGAGAGGAGAGCAAGATCCTACATTAATCCAAATGTATTTTGAGTTAAAATATAGTTCTGGTTTGGTTAAATATTTGAGATCACATTTGAGCTAGTTCTTTTTTCTTTTTTAACTTGTTTTTCCTTCTCTACATGAAACCCCTTTGAGTCTAAGGGCCAGATCCTTAGCTGTTGTAAATCAGCCTAGCTCCTTCTACCTCAGTGGAGCTACAGTGATGCACATCAGCTGAATATCTGGCCCTAAACTCGTAGGGCTTGTCTATATATATATATATATATATATAGCACTCCAGCCATGCATCTGCACCACTGTAGCACTTAGTAAACGGGAGAACCTCTCTTATTGGCATAGGTGCTCCCCCTCCCTGAGAGGCAGTAATTCGGTCAAGGGGAGAAGCCCTCCTGTTGACGTACAAGGGAAGTAGAATTGCATTGCTCAGGTGTCAATTTTCCACACCCCCGAGCAACATAGTTATACTGACATAAGTCTGTAGTGTAGGCCAAGTCTTATTGAACACCTCTTTCTCATGCTAAGTGTGTTTGATTTCTAAAGCTGGTTTTATAGTGAGATCTAACAGTATCCTGCTTTTTCCAATGTCTTGAATATTCAAGGCTTATTCTAACCTAGATCTTAGCAGCTATAAATATCACATGTCACTGACCTGTTCTTTACAGTTGGGTTCCTTAGTACTTTTTGCACTGAATTTCAAAACCATGCTGTGTATGTTGAGAAATCCAGGCTGTGTCCTAGAGCAGCAAATGAACAAAGGGGCACATGCTGTTAAAAAAAATCTGTCAGCTACACTGTCAGGCAGTGTTCGCAAAAAAGAAATGGACAAAGAACCATTGCAGAAATAAGCTTTGTATTGGAAGGGATGGCGGGGGAGGGGGCTGTTAAACTTCCTTTTGACAAGGCATCCAAATATTTCATTATAAGTATTGTTTTTACAACAAAGATGATTTATGATTTTAAACTCCTGATTTAGAATCATGCAGGTTAAGCAGCAGAGATACAAGATCGCTCCCATTGAAAACCATGGCAAAATTCCCATTAATGTCAGTAGTGCAGGATCAGACCCTAGGGCCAGATCTTCAGCTGTTGTAAATTGGCATAGTTTAATTGACTTCAGTGGTGTTATGTTGATTTACAGCAGCTGAGGATCTGCCCCTAGAACAGGAGGGGTAACTTTTTATTGGAAACCATGTTAGCAAAGTCCATTCAGCATAACACTGAAATTAAAATATCAGAAATCCAATGCTTCCCCCCACTCCCCTCCCATTCCACAATAGAAAGAGATTTGGGGCCAGATCCAAAGTCTATTGAAGTCAATGTAAAGAGTCCCATTGACTTCAATGAGCTTTGGATTGGACCCTTAGGTCTTATGTATCAGTGTCTGCTCCCTCAGCAGTGTTAGAAAACAGATACACTCAGACTCAAGGGTCAGAAGGGACCATCATGATTATCTAAAACCTCACCTACTCACTCCTGTAATAGACCCCTAACATCTGGCTGAATTACTGAAGTCCTCAAATGGTGGTTTAAAAACTTCAAGTTACAGAGAACCCACTGTTTAAACCTGCAAGTGACCCATGCCCTATGCTACAGAGGAAGGTGAAAAACTCCCAGGGGCTATGCCAATCTGACCCAGAGCAAAATTCCTTCCTGACCCCAAATATGGCAATCATTTGGATCCTGAGCATGTGGGCAAGCCCTACCAGCCAGACACCTGGGAAAGAATTCTCTGTAGTAACTCAGAGCCTTCCTCATCTGGTCTCTCATAACTGGCTGTTGGAGATATTTGCTGCTAGCAGTTGCAGATCATCTACATCAGTGCTACTCCAAGTGGTGGTCTGCGGACCGGTGCTGGTCCGCGAGCCATCAGGTGCTAGTTTGCGTGCACACTGGAAAAAAAAAATTGCCGGCCCCCCACATCAGATAGCTTGAGATGCGCTGATCTACATGCCATTGTAGGCAGTCTCATTATACCATGCCTCCATAATCTTATCAAGCTCAGTTTTGAAGACAGTTAGGTTTTTGGCCCCCACTGCTCCTCTGATGGTTAGAAACCTTTGCTTAATTTCAAGCCTAAACTTGTTGATGGCCAGTTTATATTTGTTCTCGTGTCCACACTGGTGCTTAACTTAAATAACTCCTCTCCCTCCTTGGTATTTATCTCTCTGATGTATTTGTAAAGAGCAATCCAATTTCCCCTCAGTCTTCTTTTGGTTAGGCTAAACAAGCCAAATTCTTTGAGTCTTCTCTCATAAGGTAGGCTTTCCATTTCTCAGATCATCCTAGTACCCCTTCTCTGAACCTGTTCCAGTTTGAATTAATCTTTCTTAAACATGGGAGACCAGAATTGCTCACAGTATCCCAGATTAGGTCTCAATAGTACCTTGTATAATGGCAATAAAATGTCCTTATCTCTACTGGAAATACCTTGCCTGATGCATTAGCCTTTTTTCACAGCCACATCACATTGGTGGCTCATAGTCATCTTGTGATCAACCAATACACGCAGGTCTTTCTCCTCCCATCACTTCCAAATGATACGTCCCCAGTTTGTAGCAAAAATTCTTATTGTTAATCCCTAAATGCATGGCCTTGAATTTTGCACTATTAAATTTCATCCCATTTCTATTACACTGGGTTACAAGGTCATCCAGATCTTCTTATATGATATTCTGGTCTTCCTCCATATTGGCAACACCTCCCAACTTTGTGTCATCTGCAAATTTTGTTAGCACACACCTAGTTTTTCTATGAAGTTCAGTAATAAAAATATTAAATAAGATTGGGTCCAAGACTGATCCCTGAGGTACGCCACTGGTAACCTCACTCCAGCCTGAGAGTTTGCCTTTCAGTATGACCTGTTGTAGTCTCCCCTTTAACCAGTTCCTTATCCACCTTCTAATTCTCATATTAATCCCCATCTTCTCCAATTTAACTAATTTCTCATGTGGAACTGTATCAAATGCCTTACTGAAATCCAGGTAGATTAGTTCTACTACATTTCCTTTGTGTAAAGAATCAGTTATAGTCTCAAAGGAGGAGATCTTTTGGGAGGAAAATCTGAGGCTGAAGGAACTTTGTTCACTGAATTTGTAAAATGCAGGGGGTTTGACTAGATGACCTCCTGAGGTCCCTTTCAACCCTGATATTCTATGATTCTATGATCAGGTTGGTCTTGCACGATCTACTTTCTGTAAAACCGTGTTGTATTTTATCCCAATTACCACTAACTTCTATGTCCTTAACTACTTTCTCTTTCAAAATTTGTTCCAAGACCTTGCATACAACTGATGTCAAACTAACAGGCCTATAGTTACCCGGATCACTTTTTTCCCCTTTCTTAAAAATAGGAACAATATTAGCAATTCTCCAGTCATAGAGTACCACCCTGCATTTACAGATTCATTAAAAATCCTTGCCATTGGGCTTGAAATTTAATGTGCCAGTTCTTTTAATATTCTTGGCTGGAGATTATTTCCTCCCCCCGCCCCCCGATTTAGTCCCATTAAGCTGTTTGAGTTTGACTTCCACTTCGGCTGTAATTTCAACCTCCATATCCTTGTTCTCATTAGTCACCCTGCCACTACCCTTAAGGTCTTCATTAGCCTAATTAAAAACTAAGGCAAAATATTTGTTTAGATGATGGGCCGTGCCTAGATTTTCTTTAATCTCCACCCCATCCTCAGTGCTTAGTGGTCTCACTTCTTCTTTCCTTTTTTCTTATTTATATGGCTATAGAGCCTTTTAATTCCCTTTGTAGGGTCCAACTCTGCTTGGCTTTTGGCAGTCCTTACTTTATCCCTACACTTTCTGACCTCCAAGAGGCAGCTTTCCTTGCTGATCCATCCCATCTTCCATTCCTTGTGGGCTCTCTGCTTCCTCTTAATCACCCTGCCCTACAATTTTTTCCCCCTTGCTTGGGATGCAGGCTTCAGATAGTTTCTGCAACTTTGACTTAAAGTAATTCCAAGCTGCCTCCACAGTCAGATCCTTGAGTTCTTCAGTCCAGTCCACTTCTCGAACAAATTCCCTTAATTTTTTCAAGTTAGCCCTTATGAAATCCAGGAACCTAGTTGCAGATCTATTGTTTTTTATCCTTCCATTTAGTTTAAACTGAATTAGCTCATGATTACTCAAACCAAGGTTGTCCTCTGCAACCAGTTCTTCTATGAGGTTCCCACTACTCACCAATACCAAATATAAAATGGTATCATCTCTTGTTGGTTCAGCAACTATTTGGTGAAGAAATGTGTCAGCTGTCACATCCAGGAAAATCTTTGCCCTGCTATTATTCATAGATTCATAGATATTTAGGTCAGAAGGGACCATTATGATCATCTAGTCTGACCTCCTGCACAACGCAGGCCACAGAATTTCACCCATCACTCCTGCGAAAAACCTCTCACCTATGTCTGAGCTATTGAAGTCTCAAATCGTGGTTTAAAGATTTCAAGGAGCAGAGAATCCTCCAGCAAGTGACCCGTGCCCCATTCTACAGAGGAAGGCGAAAAACCTCCAGGGCCTCTTCCAGTCTGCCCTGGAGGAAAATTCCTTCCCGACCCCAAATATGGTGATCAGCTAAACCCTGAGCATATGGGCAAGATTCACCAGCCAGATACTACAGAAAATTCTTTCCTGGGTAACTCAGATCCCACCCCATCTAATATCCCATCACAGGTCATTGGGCCTATTTACCATGAATATTTAATTACCAAAACCATGTTATCCCATCATACCATCTCCTCCATAAACTTATCAAGTTTAATCTTAAAGCCAGATAGATCTTTTGCTCCCACTGCTTCCCTTGGAAGGCTATTCCAAAACTTCACTGATGGTTAGAAACCTTCGTCTAATTTCAAGTCTAAACTTCCTGGTGGCCAGTTTATATCCATTTGTTCTTGTGTCCACATTGGTACTGAGCGTAAATAATTCCTCTCCCTCTCCGGTATTTATCTCTCTGATATATTTATAGAGAGCAATCATATCTCCCCTCAACCTTCTTTTAGTTAGGCTAAACAAGCCAAGCTTCTTGAGTCTCCTTTCATAAGACAAGTTTTCCATTCCTCGGATCATCCTAGTAGCCCTTCTCTGTACCTGTTCCAGTTTGAATTCATCCTTCTTAAACATGGGAGACCAGAACTCCACACAGTATTCCAGGTGAGGTCTCACCAGTGCCTTGTATAACGGTACTAAATTCCTTATCCCTACTGGAAATACCTCTCCTGATGCATCCCAAGACCGCATTAGCTTTTTTTACAGCCATATTACATTGGCGGCTCATAGTCATCCTATAAGCAACCAATACTCCAAGGTCCTTCTCCTCCTCTGTTACTTCTAATTGATGCGTCCCCAGCTTATAACTAAAATTCTTGTTTTTAATCCCTAAATGCATAACCTTACACTTCTCACTATTAAATTTCATCCTATTATTATTACCCCAGTTTACAAGGTCATCCAGATCCTCCTGTAGGATATCCCTCTCCTTCTCTAAATTGGCAATACCTCCCAGCTTTGTATCACCTGCAAACTTTATTAGCACACTCCCACTTTTTGTGCTGAAGTCAGTAATAAAAAGATTAAATAAGATTGGTCCCAAAACCGATCCTTGAGGAACTCCACTGGTAACCTCCCTCCAACCTGACAGTTCACCTTTCAGCAGGACCCATTGTAGTCTCCCCTTTAACCAATTCCTTATCCACCTTTCAATTTTCATATTGATCCCCATCTTATCCAATTTAACTAATAATTCCCCATGTGGCATGGTATCAAACGCCTTACTGAAATCTAGGTAAATTAGATCCACTGCGTTTCCTTTGTCTAAAAAATCTGTTACTTTCTCAAAGAAGGAGATCAGGCTGGTTTGGCATGATCTACCTTTTGTAAAACCATGTTGTATTTTGTCCCATTTACCATTGACTTCAATGTCCTTAACTACCTTCTCCTTCAAAATTTTTTCCAAGACCTTGCATACTACAGATGTCAAACTAACAGGCCTATAGTTACCCGGATCACATTTTTTCCCTTTCTTAAAAATAGGAACTGTGTTAGCAATTCTCTAATCATAAGGTACAACCCCTGAGTTTACAGATTCATTAAAAATTCTTGCTAATGGGCTTGCAATTTCATGTGCCAATTCCTTTAATATTCTTGGATGAAGATTATCTGGGCCCCCCGATTTAGTCCCATTAAGCTGTTCAAGTTTCGCTTCTACCTCAGATATGGTAATCATAGAATATCAGGGTTGGAAGGGACCTCAGGAGGTCATCTAGTCCAACCCCCTGCTCAAAGCAGGACAAATCCCCAACTAAATCATCGCAGCCAGGGCTTTGTCAAGCCTGACCTTAAAAATATCTAAGGAAGGAGATTCCACCACCTCCCTAGGTAATGCATTCTGGTGTTTCATCACCCTCCTAGTGAAAAAGTTTTTCCTAATATCCAACCTAAACCTCCCCCACTGCAACTTGAGACCATTACTCCTCGTTCTGTCATCAGCTACCACTGAGAACAGTCTAGATCCATCGTCTTTGGAACCCCCTTTCAGGTAGTTGAAAGCAGCTATCAAATCCCCCCTCATTCTTTTCTTCCACATACTAAACAATCCCAGTTCCCTCAGCCTCTCCTCATAACTCTTGTGTACCAGTCCCCTAATCATTTTTGTTGCCCTCTGCTGGATGTTTTCCAATTTTTCCACATCCTTCTTCTAGTGTGGGGCCCAAAACTGGACACAGTACTCCAGATGAGGCCTCACCAATGTCGAATAGAGGGGAACGATCACGTCCCTCGATCTGCTGGCAATGCCCCTACGTATACACATATCCAGCTTCTCATCCACTGTAACCCCTAGGTCCTTTTCTGCAGAACTGCTGCCGAGCCATTCGGTCCCTAGTCTGTAGCGGTGCATGGGATTCTTCCGTCCTAAGTGCAGGACTCTGCACTTGTCCTTGTTGAACCTCATCAGATTTCTTTTGGCCCAATCCTCTAATTTCTCTAGGGCCCTCTGTATCCTATCCCTACCCTCCAGCGTATCTACCTCTCCTCCCAGTTTAGTGTCATCTGCAAACTTGCTGAGGGTGCAATCCACACCATCCTCCAGATCATTTATGAAGATATTGAACAAAACCGGCCCGAGGACTGACCCTTGGGGCACTCCACTTGATACTGGCTGCCAACTAGACATGGAGCCACGGATCACTACCCGTTGAGCCCGACAATCTAGCCAACTTTCTATCCACCTTATAGTCCATTCATCCAGCCCATACTTTTTTAACTTGCTGGCAAGAATACTGTGGGAGACCATGTCAAAAGCTTTGCTAAAGTCAAGGAACAACACATCCACTGCGTTCCCCTCATCCACAGAGCCAGTTATCTGGTCATAGAAGGCAATTAGATTAGTCAGGCATGACTTGCCCTTGGTGAATCCATGCTGACTGTTCCTGATCACTTTCCTCTCCTCTAAGTGCTTCAGAATTGATTCCTTGAGGACCTGCTCCATGATTTTTCCAGGGACTGAGGTGAGGCTGACTGGCCTGTAGTTCCCAGGATCCTTCTTCTTCCCTTTTTTAAAGATGGGTACTACATTAGCCTTTTTCCAGTCGTCTGGGACTTCCCCCGATCGCCGTGAGTTTTCAAAGATAATGGCCAATGGCTCTGCAATCACATCCACCAACTCCTTTAGCACTCTCGGATGCAGCGCATCCGGCCCCATGGACTTGTGCTCAGCCAGCTTTTCTAAATAGTCCCGAACCACTTCTTTCTCCACAGAGGGCTGGTCACCTCCTCCCCATGCTGTGCTGCCCAGTGCAGTAGTCTGGGAGCTGACCTTGTTCGTGAAGACAGAGGCAAAAAGAGCATTGAGAACATTAGCTTTTTCCACATTCTCTGTCACTAGGTTGCCTCCCTCATTCAGTAAGGGGCCCACACTTTCCTTGACTTTCTTTTTGTTGCTAACATACCTGAAGAAACCCTTCTTGTTACTCTTAACATCTCTTGCTAGCTGCAACTCCAGGTGTGATTTGGCCTTCCTGATTTCACTCCTGCATCCCCGAGCAATATTTTTATACTCTTCCCTGGTCATATCTACCTCATTCCCATTTGTCATGCTACCATTATCCCTAAGATCCTCTTTGGTCTTATTAAAGACTGAGGCAAAGTATTTGTTTAGATATTGGGCCATGCCTAGATTATCCTTGACCTCCACTCCATCCTCAGTGTTTAGCGGTCCCACTTTTTCTTTCTTTGTTTTCTTCTTATTTATATGGCTATAGAACCTTTTACTATTCGTTTTAATTCCCTTTGCAAGGTCCAACTCTACTTGACTTTTAGCCTGTCTCACTTTATCCCTACATGTTCTGACCTCAGTCTACATCTCCAAACTATATATGGGAAGTTAAAGTCTCCCATAATCACACAATTCCCAGTAGTATTTATTTCATTAAAAACCATTAAAGGGGTTTCTGTCCATATCCAAATCGGATCCTGGTGGTCTGTAGAACACCCCAAGCACTTTCCCAGCAGAACCTCTAATAGCTTTCTTCCCCAAAGTGATTTTGGCCCAAACAGACTCTGTCTTATCCATTCCATCACTTCTAATTTCTTTACCTCATCATTAATATACTGTGCTACTCCATATCCATTGCCACTTCTCATGCAATATAACCAACAAAGGTATAGCGCTGAGTAATCCACTGTTCTTTCAGAAGATGGAGCAGTCAGCATTTGCCTGACATTCACACTAAGGGTGGGCACACCTTGTGGATTATGGACCTCTCAAACTACTTAAAGCTTCACAGACTTTGCAAAAAAAGTTAAAATTGGCAAGCCTTTTTCTTGTGCTTCAAATCCATTATCTCCCCCTCCTACCCATAATACAATATGAAAACAAACACTACAGCATATTTTGTTTTTATATTACAATGCTTCTGTCTCTTGCTCTTTGTTTCTTTTCTTCACAGCCTCCCTGTGTTTGCTATTCACTCTGCTTGCTGGCCCATTTTCATCCTGTTCGTTTACTGGATTGCTCTTCCCTTTCTGCTGCTTTTTCCAACAGCTTTTCCTTAGCAGAAATCAAGCTTAATAATGTTCAAACTCAAGCTGAGCTGTTGAACCCAGAAGTGTTTGAAATTAGATGAAATGAGTCAATCAGTATCAAATTATGATACGCCCAAATGGTGAGATACTGACCTATAGGCTAGATGGGCAAAGACACAAAGGAACAGTATGCAAGGGACAAAATACAGTGTTCAAAAGAAAATAAAAGGACAGAGATGGTTTTTGATAATATTTTTTCATTAAAAAAATCAGTTGGTTGTGTATTGTTCACTGGATGCTCTTTGATCATGTGGACATCCTGATCAGTGTCTTCTTATTACGTACACTTGAAGTTCTCTGAATTATTATTCTTATTCTTATTATTTATTATGTAATATGATTTATTATTTGGGTTATATCAGCTCCTAATGGCCCTCCAGCAGATCAGGGTCCTATTGTGCTAGGGATTGTACAAAACAGCAACAGACAAACCCAAGGATCTTATAATCTAAATAAACCGGACACACAAAGAGCGTATTGTTATCAACATCTTACAGACTGGGAACTAAGGCACATAAAGAATCAATGACTTGCCTAAGGTAACTTGTGAAAAAGGCAGGAATTTAATTCAGTTCTTCTGAGCTCTTGTTCATTGCCTTAACCACAAGACCATCTTTCCTCAAATACCAATCCAATCTGTGTATACCAAAATAATAACTTCATAGATTTTAAAGGTTTCAGAGTAGCAGCCGTGTTAGTCTGTATTCGCAAAAAGAAAAGGAGTACTAGTGGCACCTTAGAGACTAACCAATTTATTTGAGCATAAGCTTTAAATGCATCCGATGAAGTGAGCTGTAGCTCACAAAAGCTTATGCTCAAATAAATTGGTTAGTCTCTAAGGTGCCACTAGTACTCCTTTTCTTTTTATAGATTTTAAAGTCATCTAGTCTGACCTTCTGCATAACACAGACCATAACATTTCACCAAGTTTTTTCTGCATTACGACCATAACTTCTGGTTGAGTTAGAGCATATATTTTAGAAAGTTATCCAGTCCCGAATTCAATGCATGTCAGATTTGCTGTCGATACCCTATATATTCAACAGGAGTTGGGACAAGGTTTTTAATTCCTGCACATAAATGGAGCACACTGTCACGGACATAGGGAGAAAAGATGAAATTTTTAGTCTCCGGTCAAGTTAACAAAAAAAATAATCAGTCAAGTCACTCCTGCTAAATATCAAGTAAACAAGAAAACAGAGCAAAACCTCCTTGCTTTAATCAATGCAAATAATGGAGGAGTTTGTAAAAAAGAAAATTAATAGCTACTCTTCTCTAGAAATTGCAAAAACACTAAGTTCTAAGGGCAAATTCTTCCCTGGGAGGTGTGTGCATGGTTTCACTGACTTAAATGGGTGACTTCTGGATGCATCCAGTGGCATATGTTGTCCTACAGGTTGTCAGTGAACGGAAAAAGAATCTGTGTCCCATATCATGATTATGCACATCTGGTGAGAGTGGTGACACTAATATATGAATGTGTGTGTCTGTGAAAGGCAAATTAATTTGTTACTTAGAGGAGCCACCCTCATTCAAGCGAGAGGATATGGTGGGGAGATTTTAAAAGAAAGGTAGGTAAATGAAGAGAACAGAATGGGTCAGAAGTATTGGTTCTGCTGTTTTAGCAGTTTACAGTTTAAGATACAGTTTAAGGGAAAGGGAAAGCCAGACAACACTGTTATCAGGAACGTATACCTTCTGCAGATAGTGTTTTGAATGTAAACAACATTTGAATATTTATGTTTGATGTATTAGAAGAACCAGATTAAATTTAAAGTGGCAGCTTTGTGGTGGGCTTAAGATCTTTAAGCACATCATCTTATACATAGCCAGCTCATATAGCATATTCAGAAAATTACAAATTAGGGCAACATTTGTGTCCATCAGTTAGTAAAGAATAGGGCAATTCTCCATATTCCTTTGCTGCTTATTTCTGTTGTGATGAGGCAGAAATACATTGTAATGATAGTGTTTTTGTGTGTCTTTTTTTGTTCTCTGTGTGGATCTGAGATAAGAGTTAAAATATTCACTTTTTTCTGAATGTGTAATTAAGTATGACTTATACTGGGATTTAATTGCATAATAACATAAAGCCAGTCACTTTCATGTAAAATATATTATGCTTGTCATATTGGTTTAGACAGTTGTGGGTTGTAGTTAAAGATTGTCACCATGCAAATATCTTTTTAAGTACTTGATTTATATAATACTCTGTTCAGATATTTTCTTGTTAATTTAAGCTGTGTGAGAGGAGATAAAGTCTCTGAATTTACAATATTTTGGTTCTTCAGGGAAATCTAGAGAATGAAAATCAGTCATGTTTTTTCCTCTTGATTTTATGATCTTGTAAGTGCAGTTTGGTATTTTATATTTTTACTATAATACATACTTTGCTCCTTTGATTCATAGAACTTCTTGGCCAGCTATTTGTAATTAATAAATGACTGGATATAAACATGAGCAAAATATATCATTTTCAGCTTTCCATTTTAAAACTTGCCTAATAAAATGGGACTCATTTTTGCAGAATGTGCTGAGCTATCAGTGATGATTGATCTTTTAAAAACACAGACAGATGTTTAGATGGTATAAATCAACAAAGCTCTACTGAATTTAATGGAGCTAAAGAGCTCACCCATAAATATACTCTTGTTTTTATCAACATACTTCATTAGCTGGAGACTCTAGCCAAACTCACTCCAGCTGTAATGTCAATACATCTCTAAAATGGAGACAATGATACTGACCTCCTTTGTAATGTGCTTGGAGATATACTGATGAAGCATGCTATAGAAGATCTAGCTATTATTAATTATTATTATTAATTTAAAAAAGGCTCATATGCAACTTGGTGTTGCTGTTGGTGCAATTCCTATTGACTTCAATGAGGTTGTACCTGTTTGCCATGAAGCAGAATTTGCCCCACCGTCCTTTTAGTTAAAGTTAATGTTCATCCTTAAGTCTTTTTTAATGCAAACATAATTGTGTTTATGGCATCTAACGATGGCAAAAAACATTAAGCAATTACATATTATTGCTGTTTTACAGATGGAGAAACTGTGTTAAAGAAGGTTTAAATAACTTTGCCTGAGGCCACACAGAAAGTTAACGACGGAGCTGGGATTAGGACTCAAAAAATCTTGGTTCCCATTTCTATCCTTAGTTTACCTCTGGAAGACATTGCCTGAGGGGCACCCTCCTGTGTATCACCTTCTCATCATTAAGAATATGTAGGGTGGGAGTGACGGCATGTAGTTTTTGATACTACTACAAAATATTACTATCAAATGTAGGAAGAAAAGGAGTACTTGTGGCACCTTAGGGACTAACAAATTTATTTGAGCATAGGCTTTCGTGAGTGAGCTGTAGCTTATGAAAGCCTATGCTCAAATAAATTTGTTAGTCCCTAAGGTGCCACAAGTCCTCCTTTTCTTTTTGCGAATACAGACTAACATGGCTGCTACTCTGAAACCTATCAAATATAGGGTTTTTCGTCTTCAAAGTAATTTTCAAAATCTTCCATCACCCCTTGTGCAGAAAAATAAAATACTCTGGTTTCCATTTACAGAGGAATACTGAAGCAGAGAGATTGACAAGTCCATGGACACAATGAGGAGTCAGGGTGGAGGGAGCTGAGGTTAGAATGCAGGTGCTCCTGGTTCCCACTGTGTCCCTGTGTGCCCACCATTAGCCACACCTCTCTACTCTAACCCTCTACAAAAATGTAGAGTTAGAAAAGTTATCCTTTTATTCTAAAGGTTGATGAATGATAGAGTAATCTATTACATCAGTCACATGTGTAGCCTAGTGTCATGAGGTGTATATGCTCCTTGCCAGCTCAGCAACCAAGGGTTAACACAGGTACTACCAGTCTGCATTGACTGGCAGCCTCACAGCATCTGAGAGAATGAAAAAGCTTGGAAGCAGAGGGCAGGGCAGCTGCCAGAGGAGCAAGTGGGCTGGAGAAGGAAACTCTGGTCAGCAAGCAGCAGAGAAGCTGCACAGAGACAAGACTTTGAGAAGGGATAACTAGATTTATAGGCTGGAAGAGCCTACAGAAACCTGGGAAGGTAGGAAGGAGCTCCGGGCACAGCAGGACATGGTGAATCCAAATTCTCCCTGTCTGGCTGAGGGGCTCTGAGCTGGAATCCAATCGAATGGGTGGGCCTGGGTTCCCCTATCACCTCCTGAAGGACTTAAGAACTGAGACGGCTCCCAGAGCCCCTGAGCACCAGTATGGGCTGACCCTGCCTCATATAAGGGGGAAAACCCAAATACCCCAGTGTGACTCAGGCAAGGGGAACTGACCGAGTGCCCTGCCAGATCAGGTGAACTCTGGTGCAATGCTCCACTTGGCCAAAGGGGGTGCTGTTGCATCGACACACCAGACCTTGACATGAACTAAATGTCTCAGGAACTGACAGGTACATAGTTTTCAGAAAAAAATAGTGCTATAGTTTTGAAAAAAGGCTCACTCTTTTGAAAGCTTGTTTTATTTTTTTTTAGGCAATTAGTATGCCCCATATGAAAATGCCTGTGCAATCCAGCAGTAAGTGATCAGGGTTTTTTGACTAAGCAAAGCATTTCAAAGATGTTGTCAGTAACACAGATAGTCAAATGCTGATTTAAAATTTTGAAATGGTGCCATAATAAAGGAATCAGATAATGTGCTGTAAAAGGGCCTGCATTGCTCCCATTCAAGGTAATTGCAAAACTCCTATTCACTTCAATGGTGCAGGACCAGGCAGTAATAGAAGAACCCTAATGTTGTTCTAAGGAATGACCTATCCACATTCATGTTGTCCTCCAATTTCTAATTCTAAACCGACTTTGAGATAACAGAACCAAAGAAGCAACAAAGAGATTAGATGAATGGAAGACATGCACAAAGAGCAGGTAGTTGAGATATTAATCTGTATATCTGTGATGGTTTATTGCAGAAGTGAGGACAAGGTGTGAGTGAATGAAAGAATATGTGACAAGGAGTTGGAAGTTAGTGTAAGAAAGGTGTCCTTATCTCAGGAGGTGGCGGTAGTTGACTCTGCTCACAGGCAAAATAGTATTTAGCACTTACATAGAATCTTCTGTCTGTAGCTCTCAAAGCCTTTTATAGTGGTGAGTAAATATCATTATCCCTATTTTACAGTTATAGAAACTGAGGCAAAGATCCATGAAGGGACTTACCCTAGATCAAATGGTAGATCAGTGGCAGAGCATGGAATGGAATCCAGGTCTCCCAGCTACCAGTCTTATGCCTTACACAGTGTACCGCACTTACTCTGTAGAGGCGTGGACATCTAGCAGTGCCAGTGATGGCTTTTGGCTAGATGCTTAATAAAATAGGGATGGGAAGAGAGACTGAGGAGTTGTAGAACCTTGGAATTACTTGCGAAGTGCAAAACCTTAAAAGGAGGTGCTGAATCTGCCAGTGAACTTATTCTTGCTCAAAGATGGAAGCTGGACTAGGGACATACCATGAAAGAGATGAATGCTGAGTAGGTAGGGTTATCTGGAACTTGAGGAGGACTGCCAAGCCTGAGTTAGGTAGTGTCTGAGCAAATTAATCATCGAAGGTGGAGAGGGACAGCTCTCATTGATATCTCTTGTGGTAGACATTTGGCTCACAATCTGAGAGCTAGAAAAGGCCCAAAGCAATATGAACACAATATCAAGCTGGATGATGATTAGGTGCAAGAGTAGTTGGGAGGAAGGAGTCACTGCTTAGTAAACTGTGTGCCTGAAATGTTCAGTCAATCTAGCCTGTGAGCACTTGGATAAAATTCTCTTAAAACAGCTAGGAACTACAGGAAAGAAGGTCTCCAAATCCACATCAGGAGTCTGACTGTGGATGCCACTTGCAGTGAGCTACATTTGAAAGTTAAAGTTAATTCACTTGGGGCCAGATTCTGCCTTACTCCACTGTTAGCCCTCCACCATTGGCCCCGCTGAAGTCAACGGGGTGTGTTCTATAATGCTAACTAAATAATAAGAATAAGAAACCCTCAACCCACTGTTGATAAGTTTAATTAAACTCTCTACATTTCACTTCATTATTCCAGGGCAGTGCATTCTGGAACTAATTATGCTGTTATAGTATGTGCAGCAGGATGTGTCTAATCAAAGCTGTTTCTGGTGATACAGCATTAATTGGAAACTGAACACAGTTCTTAGAGAAGCCTGAGTATTTCACAAGGTGTTGGATTCTCTCTCTCTCATTAAAGGAAGATTTAATTATAAGAACATAACTAATGTTCTGTACTGATGTTTCTTTTTTTGGCCCCATTTTGGTACCACTGACTTTAATGAGAGTGAAATCAATTTTTCCATGTGCACCTAGGATTTTAATGATATTTTGACAACTTATCGACCAGCTGTTGTGAGGCCCCTTGTGAGTGCGGCCTGGTGAATTGCTGAGTATCTCCAACTCACTCTTTCCACTGCCACAGTGAGATTACAAATGAGACAATATAGTTCAAACCTTTTAAAGCAAATAGTATTAATATTCTTCTGCCTTTGGAATCTTATATCCTGGGAAACTTGCCAGCTATGTGCCTGACCAAGTGCAATTGTCAAAAGCCAGGAAATGCACTTACATTTTAACACTTTGGGCCCATTTCTCCATTTTGGGCCAAGCCTCAGCTACGCCAAAACCAAATGTCAATCTATTAGACAGCTGCACTCCTCTGGAAGAATGCAGACCGCAAAACCCAGTAGGAAGCATGTGAGAACTGCGGACAAAGCATTCTTGGTTAAGGGGATCTGGCTGTGGAACCAGTGCAGATCCGGTGAATCCAGAGTCCTACTGTCTTTAGGAAACATTGCAAAGCCTACTTCTTTGAGAAAGCCTTTTCACCTTGGTGACTCAATACGAACACCCTTTTATCTTCAAAGCCTTCCTAACCCCCACCCAAAAAGGCAGAGTTCTGATCGTGAAAAGGGAAAAGACCCAGTGACTTCATGAATTCTGCTAGGGATATTGCTATTGGTTGTACATGGTAAGTACTCAGCATCTACAGTGAGGGGTGACAGTATAAAACCATAAGATAGATATTTAATCATTAAAAAGTTATCTTAAAATTCACCATTATTCCTAATGCAAACCTTTCTGCACCTGACTGGCTAATAGTTCTGATCCCTTGTATATCTACAATGGTCATTTGTAAAAAGTTGCTGGTTTTGCTAGATAGTATTACTGTTACTCAAGTAATACTTAGATAGTATTATTTCAGAATTTGTGAGGATCCTCTAAGCAGTACTAGCTATAGCCTATAATTAATGCCAAAAAAAAAAAGGGAAATAACAAGGGAATTATGCAGCTATCAAAATCAATTGGCAATTTTTTAAGGGTCATATGTAATCAATGTTTGATTTCTTTTGGTGAGATCAGAAGTACGGAATGTTTGTTGGAATTTTGGGTGGTATTTTGCATTGAGTGTCTGCTGTGGAGAAACCAATTAGCTTTTATCCAACAGAGTATAAACAAAAATGTCTCCTTTACTATATTGTAAGTTAATTAGCTTAATGGTTCACTTTATGTTATAAATCATTCTTGGCTTTGACTTTAAACAGGTAAGTGTTAAATAAAAACTGTATAATAAACCAGAAAGGTAGTAATGTTTGCTACACCCTCTCATGGCCACCTTATATGAAGATGTACAGCCATTCCTAGTAAATTATAGGGGGGAACACTTCTTGCCTGTCCTACAGTTTACATGGAACTGGTGCTCCTCAGCATAGGTTGTTTGCTATGACACAAAGAGATGCTTGACTGTTAGGCACCTGTGGGTGGATTTGCCAAAATGGATCAGAACACTGGCCCATCAGCAATAGCTACTGCCTGATGTTTCAGAGATAGACAAAACTAAAAATCCTAAATCCTGATCTGTGCCCATGTAGGACACTAAGCAGATGTGGGCGATAATGGTAGGCATTGGGGGAGGAATTGGCTTAAGTAGCCTCTAGGGGCCTTTATAGGGCCCTCTGTGGGGAGGGAGATGGAAAGATCTGCGTAAGAGTGGATCCTTTGTCCCTGCACCAACACCACCCTATGACCTTGTATTTCCTACGTCATGTACATTTTTGTGCATGGGAATACCCTTCCTAGATGGCCCCCTGAAATCCTCCTGATGGGTCTTTGCACCTGTAGAGAAAGGAGCAGGATTGGTGCCATTATAGTTGGAGGGAGTGGTGAAGATGTTGGAGTAAAATGATGAAGAATGCAATGAGAGGGGATTAAGCATCTAAGACTAAGATGCAGCTCAGCAAATATTTTTTTAGATAATTGATTTCCATTTGCACATAATGCATCCTCTAAGATCTTTATTTAAAGCATGATTGGTTTTTCTTATCGTAATGTGACCTTTTGAGTGTTGCCGTATAAGAAATAATTTATTTTACTGTAAACTCCTTTGGTTCTTTTTTTTATACTAGGCTGGACACACTGTTAGTGCACAATAAGGAAAATACGAAAGCATACACTTATCAGTTAAAGACTGACTTGGTCCACCTTGATTGCTTTTTCATGCACTGCTATTACTGTATGGCATTTACTGTACCACTTTTAGCATTGAAATCAAGGGCTGAGATCACAACAGGGATGTTAAATGACTGTATGACCCAGACACAAAATTATAAACAAAATATACCTAACAGCTTGGAAAGCATCTTATTTTGGATTGTGAAATTTCTTTGCTGTTACATGTTGAGGAATTTGTGAATCTTCCAGAAAACACTGCTAGGAGATGGTAGTTTTAAACCAAGCGCATGGCAGCACTTTGCATTGCTGATGTAGATAGGGTCTGGATTAATTAAAGCAAACGTGCAGATTCATCATTTCAAAATCCCGTATAAGGCCACGAAATCCCAGAAAAACTTACTTTCCAGGACTTCGGCAGTTTGGTACATGGTGTAGCCACAATATGGAAAATACTTAACCAAATTCTGAGCTAACTTCCACTGCTTGTAACCCCATTAAAGACAATTGGGTCATGTGAGTAGCATTTGACTTGCTGGAAACATTGATTACAAAAAATCAATACATCTCTTATCTATCAAAGTCTATTTCAGCCTATATTTAGTGTAAGGTACTTTGTTTTTAGTGTAGATCAGAGCTACACTAAGCAGCTATATTCTGCTTAAACAAAATGCTAACAGGCATGACAAATATATTAGATTGAATATACCTGTGCATAATTCCATGGTGTACTCTTGATGAGAGACTGTAATACTGCTCCTTGTAACACTGTAGAAAGCAACAAGACTAAAGATTGAAAGAGACCTGGCATGAGTAAGGCAAACATGCACAACTGTGTGACAATGCTATTGTTTAGCTAATAATGTATGAGTATAGTAATGCAATCACATATATATATTTGATATATGGTATTCTTTCGAATTTTGCAAACACTTGCCAAAATGACAAATCTTTGTAGAGAGAGAGAAGTATTTGGATCGGGCACCTTGAGAGCAAAATATCGGACCTGGCACAAATTCACTTCAAGTGTAAGCAGGAGTGACTCCATTGACTTCCTTGGAGTTGTGCCATGTGGTGAATATGGTCCTGACTGTAACCTACTGTAAATAAAAATGAATTATCTCAAAACCATTCAAAGGAGATACGATGCTTCATAAAAATCAAGATGAAGCAATTTTACAGAGTCCTGCATGCATTGCCAACTCCAAAGAAGTGGATGTAGGGGAGAGATGAACCAGAGTTAGCATTTAGACTCTGGTAACAATGAGCAGCGACCTCCTATTTTGAAGATACAGATCTCATCTCTTGATGAATGTATTTAAGGTTACCTCTGAGCTTGACTTTGACATTCTAACATTTATCTTTTTGTTAAGTGTTTTCCACCCAGTGTTAGATCAATGTCTGTTGAGTAAATGCTTTGCATGGACATTGATCAAATTGTTCTTTGTTAACGGCTGTAAGACATTGCAGTGTTTCTGAAAAATAAAAAGTTCTGTTTCAAGACTTAAAATATAATAAACAATTGAATTGCCATTTGGGCTGATCCTGCAGAGGGCTACACCATTCTATTCCCGTAGAGTGACACATTGCTACTTGGCTAGTTCCTCACATTCCAGCAGAAATCCGTAGGCTCTGCATGATTGGTAAGATGGGCCCCTCCCTTCCTGGCTGCCATTCCTTCTTTCCTTTGGGGAGCGATGAAAGCTAGTCTGGGAGTCAAAACTCTGAGTCTTGAAAGCATCGTTTCTGCTCCTCCCACGGGTTTTTGTGTGGGAGGGGATGACTTGGCTCTTTTGTTCTTACTGACAATATATTACAATTACAATAGCCTTTTGTGTTTTTGTCTCATGGCCTTTCAAACTGCAGCAGTTCAAATACTCATCATCCACTTCTGTCATACACTCTGATTAGGATGCTGAAACCTGTAGTGCACTTTGAAATGGAAACTGTACGGACACTTGATTTCATTTTTCAAGCAGGTTCATAGTTGAAGGATACAGCTAATCTGCTTAATTTTCCAGAGACTATCCTAGCCAGAATGATAAAGTATCTATAGACTAAGTTCACCCTGATTTCAATAGAGTTACACTGGAAACGTAGTTGGCACTTCATCTTTAGATGCATCTGAGATTGTGGCAATAACTATTGGAGAGTAGATCAATACTATTACAATTACTAAATATTATTGGTCCTCCTGGAGTATGAAAGAGATTTTGAAGCTGCCACCCAAAATTATAATTGAGTTAAACTCAGATTGGTGTGCTGAGTGTTTCTACTCACCAGGCTGAAATAAGTCTTACGATTTCTTTTTTAAATATTTTTTCTCTTGGTGAAATCCTGTTGATAGTTCCTCATTAATTGAAGAAGTCCCCAAATACACCATCTGTTGCCATATCAGAAACCTCATTGAAGCCTGAGAGTTAGGGAGACTCTTTGGACATAGAAATTTGTGGTTAACTCAGTCATGAACATCCCCACACATTGGGTGTTGGGATTTGCTTCCCCCCACAGAAAAGGCCACAGGACCTGTCCCAAATAAGGCAGATCTTGGAAAATTCAGAGGGGCATTCCCCAATCCTTCCCTTTGCTCCCTGGCAGTCTATGCCTCTTGGCTTCACACATTACCAGGGACTCATCCTGGCCCCATTGATATCTCAGCGTCACTCCATGGAACAGTTAGTACCACTTATGGATATCATGCTTTTTCTGAGGATTCTCCATAGGGCAGGAATGAGCTGATGTGAGTTCCTCAGCCTCACCCATGACCAGCCCAGTTTCCTTCCCCAATCATCTGGGCACACAGAAAGGGTCTCCGGTGTGCAGGGGTAGGTGATGCTGCGGAAGGAGAGGAGATCAAAGTTGGGAGGATCCCCTCTATGGGTGTATTGGGGGATTATAAACTGATTCTGTGTGCACACATGGAAAACATGGATATGAAAAATGCTTTCACCCTAATTTTGAGCTTTCTAAAACCTGCTGGAGCAAAACAACTGAGTTTACAGCTGGGCAGCAACGAGAACCATAGGCTCATATCTGAACCTAAAAGAATCAGTCCTAGGTTTCTGCAAAACCAGTAACCACATCTAACACCCATTTTATTACATCATTTCCCCAGTTGGCTGTTGATGTCCTGAACTCAAACATTTCTACTCTTTCAGCTGGACCTGACTGAGAAAGAACATTATATGTTGCAAAGCTGCATACAGTACTGCAAGCAAAAACTGACACGGATTGAAAAAGGAATATGCTAGGGGAGCTCCCTAGCAACGGATTGTGTGAAGGCTAAATGTTAAAATTGGTATGAAACTGGTTTGATTTAGCCAGTGTTTAGATTGCACCGTCACTTTCCTTTTATTTTGGTTGCTTGTGATATTACAGTATCAGTGCTTCAGGGCATGTGTGTAATACAAAGCTTCTTCTGTAAATTAATTTGGGCTGACATGTTCTTAACAAGTGACAGTTCTAAATATAGTCTGGTGAGTAAAAAGACATTGCCCTTAGGACGGGCAAATCACATTGCAGTAGCCTTTTTTCGCTTCTGTATTATAAACTCAAAGACCAGAAATAAAAAGAGAGTTTTTTTCCCTCTGAGGAATTTCTCTCTCTCTTTTTTTAAACAGAAAAAGAAACCCTAGGTGAGTGTGACACAATTTTGATTCAGATTATTTTTGCTCAAGTTGATGTGTGTATTACACTATGCATGACTGGAGATGAAAGGTGTATTATTGTGCAGTTGATCAGAGTAGTGTGGGTTGGTGGGGGGATGGGAAAATGCACAACTGAATATGAAAACTACATATAGTCAAAAGGAGGTTTCTCTTTTTGTACCATTTTGTGGCAGCTGTAAAGTAAGAACAATACAGTAACACATAAAAGAGAACTGCTGTATCATATACAACACACACAGATGCCCAGGAAAAGTGTACCAGTGTAACATATGATGAGAGAATAATTGGGAATCAACAAAGATCTTTGCAAGTTGGTAAGGTTACCGAGGACAAGGGGTCCTAAGTGAACCTGCCCACAAATAACAGGTGACCACCGAGAAAAGAAGGGGAGTGCAGTTCCAGGAGGTTACCAGGGACAAGGGGTCCTAAGTGAACCTGCCCACAAATAACAGGTGACCACCTAGAAAGGAAGGGGAGTGCAGTTTCAGGAGGTCTCAACTGGAAGAATGTATGCTTCTGGAAAACCAGAGAGCTGATTTCACCACCTCCCCTGAAAGGTAAGCAGTGATAGCCAATGAAATGACTGTGAGACAAATCACATCTGCCTCCTCAGTAATGCATCCTAGCATAGGTTCACATGTAACTGTATTTCTGCTCATATACCAGCTCCCGTTCCAATTCCCTGTCCAAATCCCTGCTGCATTACCTTCTCATCACCCACACAGACTCCCAGGCCTGTATCCTTCCCAATCTAACCTTCCTTCCCAGCAAAAACTGTCCTCCATTTGGGAGGGATGTTCGGTACCAAGTGCAGCTCCTGTCCGTCGACCAGATGCAAATTCAGATTCTCATTTAGGACCCTTAAAGTCCGGGAGCCTTTGGCTGTAGAAAGAAAAGGAGTACTTGTGGCACCTTAGAGACTAACAAATTTATTTGAGCATAAGCTTTCGTGAGCTACGGCTCACTTCATCAAATGCATGGAGTGGAAAATACAGTGGGGAGATTTATATATCTATACAAATATAGGGGATATCTACAAACTTTCAGTCTAGTTCCAGATTCAGATTTTGTACACCCTCCAAACCTGGGAGCTATTTGTGTTGGGTTTTGATTGTCTTCGGTCTTTTTCCATACAAATGTAAGTGGGCTGCAGCATGAAGAATGAAAAGAATACAGTGAGTGCTCAGGCCCTTTGCTGCACTGCCCCAGTCCCTGACAAACATGCAAATCCCCAGCACTGTTGGAGCAGTAGAGCTGTGTGTGTGTGTGTTAGGGGGTGAGCTACGAAGACAACCAAGTGGAATGAACACTTTCTCCCAACCCTGTTATCTCACCCCCCACATGAGGTAAGCCTTAAAAACTGCTTGATCTGACTGTTGCATGGGTTTGTATTTTTCCATGCTGACACCTAACCTTAGAATAATGTACAGAAATGTAGAGACTCCAGCTGGAGGTTGGGCAGGAATAATGGGTACAATATGTCCTCACACAATGCTTCATCTTTTACCTTATTTTAGCACATCATTATATTCCCGTTAAAATAAACTGTTTAACAAGCCAGACATTGACATGACAGATCTTTCTCACGTGCACAGCCCCTCCCAACTACACCTCAAATCCGTGAAGAAATAACCCCAACAATAAAAATTACTCATGCTGTCTCTAAATACAATGTGTGCATACTCATGCATGTGCATAGAACAGCAGGACTCAACAGGGATGCCTGAAATAATAATAAACTATTTCAGTCATCATGGGGGCAGGAATTCTTGGGCTCCCAGAGTCATTTCTCAATTAACCATATGCATTACCCTACTCAAACAACACGAGAGGACTAATTGATTCTTACAGGTAAATCCTTGAAATGGCATAGCTGATATGTGGTCATTTCCTGCAAAATCCTTCAGGGAGGGTCTTGAAATTCTGTACAGTGTGTACAGGGTATGCAAGGGGCTATTTCCATCAGGGACTAGCTTAGCACATCTCCTGTTGCAGGGGTGGCCGACCTGTGGCTCCAGAGTCACATGCGGCTCTTCAGGAGTTGATATGCCGCTCCTTGCATAGGCACAGACTCTGGGGCTGGAGTTACAGGCGCCAACTTTCCAATGTGCTGGGGGGTGCTTACTGCTCAACCCCTGGCTCTGCCACAGGCCCTGCCTCCACTCCACCCCTTCCCCTCAGCCTGCCATGCCCTCGCTTCTCCCCCCTAGAGCCTCCTGCACACCACAAAACAGCTGATTGGGAGGTGCGGGGAGGGAGAGGGAGGTGTTGGTCAGTGGGGCTGCCGGTGGGTGGGAGGCGCTGGGAGCTGCGTGGGGGAGCTGATGGGGGGCAGCTGACATATTACTGTGGCTCTTTGGCAATGTACTTTGGTAAATTCTGGCTCATTCTCAGGCTCAGGTTGGCCACTCCTGTCCTATTGGCTTGGTTGGATTTTCTCATTTGACTCACCTAATAAATCCTCTCATTATGACTCGTGACGATCCCTATTGGAAGTTTCGCTGTGGAAATATGAACCAGAGGCATAGAAAACTACCTTAGGCAGCAGATAGGAAATTCCAGTAATTAGTTGAACCCACTCTGGTGACTGCCATTTGGGACCCCAAAGGATACTAGTTGAAATAACACCTGGCTGAACACTGATCTATAGGATTGTCATAGGGTCGCCTTCTGGCATGGGGTGACCCTTTAGGCACCCCACCCTTGATTACCTCTTCTCAGGACTCCTCAAGAATATTTCTCCAACACAGACTGGAATATTTAATAGGTTAATTCATTAATATGGACACCTGAAATCACTAAATAAAGTTAAATACCATAACTCAAAAAGTTCAGATCTCTCCAGCCTTCTGTGGCTCCAGGCTCTTCATCAGTTTCAGCTGTTCTTCAGGCTGAAGGGCTCTCAGGCTTATCCACCCATGCCGAGTCCCCTAGTAGAGTTCAAAAGCTCAGATGAAATAATAACACAAACCCTCTCTGAGCTTAGTAGAGGTCTCATGTCCCTCCTGGGTTCTTGTACAGGACTGAAGGGCCACTCACCTGGGCCTTCCATTTGCTCCAGAGTCCCCTTGCAGGGACTGAGAGCCTTACATCTGCTCTCTCTGACCTTTTTCTGCCTGACTCTCAGCCCTCTCTCACCCAGTCTCCTCCCCTCTAGAGCCCAGTGACTTCTCTGAAGCCCAAACTGACCAATTACGGGTGCACTGGCCAATGCCACCCTTGTTTCATTAGCAAAGAGTGAGGCTGAATACAGATTAAGTTGAACAAGTGGAACTTTATTAAACCCTGTGCAGTGCTCTGTCCATAGGTCTGAGTTGCTTCCAACTTAACTCCCCACGTTCCCAGTTCCCTTAGTGTCCCATCAATAACACTCCTTCAGGGAACATCGGCCCTCCATCTCCAATTCAACTGATCATGATACAACCCTGTGACAGGGATCAACTCCAGCATAATGGAAAACTGCAGTAAGGTATGCCCACTGCCTATGAAATTAATTTTTAACTCTTTTCATTGTCACTTCAGTGTGAGTTAGTTTATGCAAATAGTGTTAGCCTGCAGTAAGGGTCAATGCTGAATCTCATCCCCTCCAGATGTTCCAGACATGTAGTAAACACACCAGTGGATACATCCTTTTAAAGGGTACTTCATATCTACTTCCCATGCAGCCAGCTAACTCTGCTGTATAGCCGGTGAAGCTATAGCCCTGCCTATGCTTCAGTTTCCCCACTCCCATAGGGTTGCCATGCTCTCCATGTGAAAACCTTGGAAGCAGCTCTGTATTCCTTTGAGTTAGTGACTGCTATTCTAACTGGCTGGTAAGCAGGCTGCACAAGAAGGTGGAAGCTCCTTACTCCCTCCCCACACAAAGGCTAGCAAATATTCAAAATTCAAGCTGTGTTATTTGTGATTGGTAACATATGTCACATGATATTGTTTGTGGCCATAATTCTTATACTCAAGGGGAGGGACCGGGTGCTTTGACTCTCTCAAACAGAGGCAGTCATTCCGGGAAAATAGCTGATAAGCAAGATAAAGATATATTAGAAAATTGCAAACCATAGTGGGTTATATGGCTTGCACTGAAAAAAAAGTTAGGTTACTGTAAGATTTACAGACCAGGTGAATAATTTCAGTTTCCTTTCCTTTCAGTGAATTGACATACACTAGTGTATTTGTAGTTGTGGAGTGTGCCGTTAGAGCCTTTGCTGGCTGTTTAAATGACTGGTCTGGGGCGCTGAGAAGGAGTTTTGGGAAACATATTTCCCTTATATATTAACCAAAATCCCATATTAACGCACACAACTGCTCTTTCTGAATACCTGAGCACTGAGATGACTTCTAAAAGTGAATACAAAGGGGTAAAGGGAATTTATTTTTACATTCAAGCATATACTCGCACATATTTTTGGCAGTACTACTGTCCCCACGCTGGTCAGAGTTCTAATGTACTCGTCTTAGCTACTGGTGTCACAACATGTTACTAAGACCAGGAAAGCGCCCCACAGTGCATTCACTGCATATTCCTTGGAGTCCTCACCTCAAGTCACTGGCAGAATATGTGTAATTATTTTGTACAGAAAGCACGCTAAATGGAGTTGTCTCAGCCTCTGTGGCAAACATGGGATGCCTAATGGAAAAAAATTGCATGAAGCAACATGAAGGGCTGAGTAGAAAGGATTTAGCTCCACTGAGTTGGGCTGACTTTGGTCCCTTTGTCTCATTATGACAATGAGTAACTGTGGGCCAGATTCTGCCATTCCTACGCATGTTGGCGAATCAGCAGTTATGCACACACTTACAATATTATTATATTGACTTCAGTGGGACTACTTCTGTAAGTAAGTGTATACCTATTGCAAGTAAGGGGGTCACAGTCTAGCCAGCGGAGAATAAAGGGACAACTCAAGGAGAAAGGGACTATTGAACACAAGTAAGCATGGCAGAATCTGGCTCTGTAAAAATATAATTCACACGGCAGAATGTTTCACACTGTTTCCCTCCCCAAAGTGGTGTTTATAAAGCCCACAAAACTTTTCCTCATTGCGTTTTCTTTAGAAACTGTAGCTTTATTCATATCACTGCTGACAAGTTACATTGTGATGTGTCAGTTTGTGTTGTCAGTTGCCTCCAGTTATATAAAGTGCCATGACATTACTAATGCAACCCAACATGAGTCACCTGTCGTGACAGCTTTATACTTTCAAAAGGAAGTGCTCTCTTTCACTGAACAGTCCTTTTCTGTTTCTTAAAGATAAAAATTTTACTATCCCTAACTCATTGCTCATTGTTATTGGCTGATAATTTTACACAAACAACGAGGGGTAGGTGTGTTCTGCATGAATGTATCTGAGTAATTAACTACTGAGAAAAGATAAGAACAAAAAGTTAATATTCTATTTTACTGTGAAAAAAGTTACACCACAATACAGCAGAATGTCCAGTGAAAACACAGTAGAAACTACAGGATGCTACAGATGAGCATCTAGGAGACTGCTGGGCTTTTAATCAGCATCCAGTGTTGCAGAAAAAACCTTCAAGATATTATTTGGAATTATTTTAGAAATAGTATGTGATTATGCACTTAAAGACTAATCTATATTGTAATGCATATGAACAAGGAGGCATATTAAAGTTGTTCGTGCAACCTTAATTTTATTTCCTGTCATTTGGTGGTTTAATCATGCAACCTTATTAACATAGTTGTTTTCAGTACAAAACTCTCTCTCTCTCTCTCTCACACACCCACACACCTATCCCCCAAAATTAGAGTGACACAAAAGGCAAAAAAAAAATGCTCATGAATTTTTTTTAAAATCTTGTCAAAATTCAATATTTCAATGAAGATTTTATTGAAATTTTAAATGAAAGAGTTCTAACAAAAACAGACATATACATACACCATATGGGCAATGCTTTTAGCACAGTATACAAAGATCTTCCTAAGTGTGCATAGTTGCGGTGATAAGTTCACTATGAAGGTTGGCATTACAAACCTCCCAAAAGACAGATAATTAAAAATAAAAGACCTGACTGTGATCTCAAATATACTGCTTTTACACCAGAAGTACTCTGTTGACTTTGGTGACATTGCTCCTGATTTATACTGGTGTGAGATCAGAAAGTGGCCCATGGTTTTCACAGCTTTTTTAAATCTTTTCCCTTCACATGTATGCATTAAAATCCGTTACATGAATAAATATAATCTGTGAGTGTGTGTGAATACATGTATACAAATTACAATTTACATAGTGCCAAATTTTGTTCTTGGTTTCTTCCATGGATGGTATAAGTGAGAGCAGATTCGTCCCAGGATGTGCTTCTCTGGTTATACAGAAAAAGATGAGGTTCAAAAATAAATCCACTTCACCCATTCAGATTCCAGGAATTAATGCCACAAGCTCAGCACATTATCTGTTCGGTTCTAGAAAAAAAGTCTAAAAAAACCATTAGGACCCAATCCATAGCCCATTAAAATCAAGTGGAGTTATTCCATTGACTTCAATGGGTGCTGGATCAAGCCCTAAGATTGCTTGATCTTGTTTAGAGTGACTATCCAAGACCTTTAAACTACTGAGCACAGCTAATGGTCCCATAAAGCCTGAAAAAGGGGGAAGGGAAGCAATGGCTAAGGAAATTCTAGTGTCATTCAACCTGTTCCTGTGAGCTGCACTGAGTATTTGCCAGAATCCTTTTGAAAAAGAGATGCAAAATTTGGTGATCAGTCATCAGAAGTGCCGAATTAGCAGCAATAATTCTACCGACTGCAGAAAAAAATTCCAGTCCGTGTTGTTTTGGCAGACTGTTATCCTCTATTATATGTTTTCACATGGTCCTCACTGGCTTGTCTCATCATTTGAACAATATGCCGTCACTGTGCCTCATTCTGATGGAGACCACACTCATGCATTAGCAGAGGGGGAGCTCTTTCTGATTGTGAATAAATGGACACTAATATCCCTAGAAGGAGGTGCTCTTGTGATAACTCATAAGTATCACAGAGGTAATAACCCAGAAAGATAATGGAAGAATAAATCTTGGGCCATATTTGGTTATCACAAGATATAGCCTGTGCTACTGCTGGGCCCTAACATTTTTGTGTTATGCTAACACTGGGTTTTGGGTCCTTGGTTTCCATGGCCAGATCCTGTACCAAAGGGTGAGTGTGCAACTGAATACCTCTTCTGTATAGCAGTAAGTGGGTCTAGAAAGCCCATGCATAGTGATGTCGTGTTGTCTATGTACGTTTTGCAACCAAAAAACGCCCACTTTTGCAAGCCACACAGATCTCAAATTCACTCAGCCGGTGAGCACTTTCATCACAATTGCTGAATATGCAGAATGGCTTTCCTGCAACAGGATGATGCAGTGTAATGTGCTATGTTAAATGACCCATTACATTATGAGGCAATACAAGATGATATCGTATTAGCTATCTGGCATGATGTATAGCCAAATGTGTTGCAAGTGAAGGGGAAAAAATATGATCCACTATAATTTCTGAACTTCTGGCAGTTACCAGTACTCTTTCAGCACAGTGGGTAGATTTTCTAATGAAATTATTCACAGCAGTCAGTCATAATATTTCTGTGCTTTCCATTCAGATAAAGGAAGGCTAATATCACTGCTTTGTGTGACCTATGGTACAACACAGTGTTGTAATTTGCAATGCCTGGTCTGTATTGCCTACTTTGTATGTTGTGTGTCATCAGCATTGGCATGTACCCTCTCAATCCCCCTCTTAGCCAATTGCTATTATCTCACATAATTCCATGCAAGCGAAACAGTCTGAAATTTGATTAAATAAAAATCACGATATAATGATAAACAAGTGCAAAGTGCAGAACCCACTTGCAATTGTCCAAAATTATTCTAGGAGTCTGTGCCATATGGAGCCCTGCTGCACTTCTTACAGTTTCCACATAGTCAAAACTCCTGTGAAGGATGATGGGAGTTTTGTCTGAGAAATAGCTGAAGAATTTGGTCCTCTGGGTGAAATTCACACCATGTGCAAAGGGCTAGCACAAGCTTATGCACGGCTTATGTTGTCCTTAAACCCTGCAGGCTTATGGATTCCATGGAATTTTGCTGGCCCTCTGCACAAGAGTGAATTCCACTTTACCAGAATAGCAACATCCAACTCTTTTGATATCCAGTTGTTCCAAACTTGCACTGATCTTCCACTTTCCACTGTGATATAGAAATAATCATATCCACCTCACCCATTTATTCCTGTTTGTTTTTTCTTATTGGGAAAAAAAGTTAATTGCAAATTCCTGTAAAGCGAACAGCAAAAATTTGCTAAGGCTGGATTTTTTTAAACCTTCCTTCTCTTTTTTGATTTTGCAGTAAATAATAGTACCAAGAAGCTGCTAAACTCATAATACCGCATACAACAATTTTTAAATAATAAGGGCCAAGTTTTCACAAAAGCTTAAAAGGCGAACTTGCAAATATATATATTTCTGCACCTCTTATTTGCATGTGTAATGACCTTCTTATTTGCTGCCTGTAAAGTTTACCCCAGAAACTTTAGCACCAAAGAACATGTCTGTCACTGGAGCTAACTAACAGCAGTAGAAGGCTGTTACCCCCTCTATGTGGACAAGCCACTAGAGGGGAACGTGCCATCCACTTTGCAAGTACATGCTCACACAGATCAGGTAACTGTGTCTAACTGTTTACATATGCAACATATAAGATTTTGTGGTCGCTGCTCTTGCTCATGGTCAGCATTCAGCTGGTAGACAGCTGCAAAGATTGTGGTAAATTTACGTGTGCTACTGATAAAAATTGTCACTGACAAAAACAGTTTCTGATCCTTAGCTTTCCTGAGTATAACACACATTGTATTCCTACCTGACACAGATAGACTTTTTAGTACAATTACAATCTGTGCAAAAAAGGGTGACTCATGGATGTGGACTTCACTACAGTCACCAATGCCTTTGTCACCTTGCAATTACACTACTCTGATGCTTTGTACATAGAGATGCACCTTACAAACATTCACACACTTATGTTAGTGCAGTATGTAGCTGTCAGCTTATTAAAATGTGCTTCACATAGACAGTTCATTACACTTGGTGTCCAAGTGGAACAAGAGGTATTGCTTTTGATCTATAAAGCCTGAAATGGTTTGTGACCCGCAGTATGATTGGAGAAGGAGACTGAGCTCCTTTCACCTTTTACCACCCATAGTAGTGGTAGTATCATAGTCTGAGGTTCAACTGAGGCATAATTATTTGGAGTAAATGTTTATAATTATTATGGTAGCACTAAAAAGAATGAGGGTTGGTGGGAGGGCATTTTCTTTGAGGAAATTTTGACAGTGGAACTTAGCCCGCACCTTGGTTTAACAGAACCTATATCTCTTCAGCTTCAAAGCATGCTACAAGGCTTTGCCATTTAATGGTTGCCACCCCTAGTCCCAGGGGTCTTCAGCAGAGTTTAACCCTGAGAGCTACAGACCTATTAGCTGGGCAGTGAGAGAAAGTTCTTATCCTTTTATATGGACCAGTTCCTAGAGGAGGCAAAACAACACACATGGAACCACTGGCCCCCATCTGTTTTCCTAGGCTATGACTGCGGGAGTAGATTGAGGGATATGTAGTGGTCCGATATGGGAAGTTATTTTGTTGATCAATTTTTGATTTGTGAGATGGGGTTGATTGACATTGGTAGGTAATTTTTTTTGGATTGTTATGTTTATTGTTGTACCTTTAAAATGTTTTCACATGCACCTAGACCTTAGAGGCACTGGAAACAGACCAAATATTAGAAGTCATATATAGTTTGGATTGCCTTTACTATGAGATCTAAGAGCTATTCAAATTACTGCAGATTATGTAATGCTACCTAACGTACTGTGTCTTTATTAGTCATGCATAAAACCTGGAATAGCAAATGCAAAGATTATGCAATTACCAAAAGTGCTTTGGTAAATGAGATTTTTTTTCAGAGCCACTTAATTCTTGACATTTGTAAAACAAACCTATAGTTCCACCTGCTTGTAACTCTGAAAGCAGATGAGACATTTGTATTACTCCCCACCCAAAAGAGATCTATACAAGGCAACTGAAGTTCGAAGGTCCCTTGAGTGGTGGCTTAAGACCAATATATAATGATATGTCTCAAATTAGAATAAAAACCCATTAACAGATCTGAAGGAATTCCAGAGGACAGTGCATTGACACACATGTGAAGTTCCCTGGAATGTTACATGAAATTATCATAACATGATAGTATGCTTGATACAGTGGGGTTTCCTCACACATAGGCAATGTTCACAGCCAACCATCTCCATGTGACTCCTCACAGAGGTGAGACTATTTGTATTATTGCACAGGCATGATTCAGGTCTGGCAGCTACAGTAAAAACACAGGCACTTTCCTTGTAAGTGAAAGTGAGTTATGTGGGAGCAGGACTGGATTCATATGCTGCCAATCCAAATTGGCCCAGATAGAATGTGGCTACTGTGCATTGTAGAGGACCCTTCCCCGCCCATAAGAAAAGCCTGTACAGTAGAGTATAAAAAATACTTACAAATATCTACCATTGATAAATGCACAGAACTCCCTTTAGGTGTGCGGGCTCAGAAGCAGGTTTTGATATATACACATAGCTCCCATTACGTGCATGTTCTGAAGTAAAAATAGACTTCTAAGTATTTATGGTTTTTTTTTATCATAGAGCTGGTTACCGAGATATGAAATGCCATGTTTTATGTGCAAAAATATCACTGGCTTTTTTTCTGATTCAATTTTAGAAGTAATAGGGCTCACGTTTACTTATCACAATCCTAAATATCCCATGGTACCTTTATGTTAGCAGCTATCTTCATGTTGGGAGCCCTGTCTTACCATACAATCTATAAAGTCCATGCAATAGATGTAATTCTGTTACTGCAAAAAGGACCCATTATATGTAACAAAACAGCACAACAAAATATATATAATCTAAAATATTCACTTTCAATGTGTCTAAAATACAGCTCTTGGCTTTCCAGTCATAAAAGAAACATACTACTTTTTCCAAACATAGAGAGAGTTTGTCATTGAATTCAATGGGAACCCATTATGTTAAAAAAAAAAAAGCCCTTGACTATGTGACACATGTTAGGGACACATTTTAAAATATGGATGCAAGAGGCACTTTGGCAATACTCTGTCGGGCATGCAAGCAGGATAATTGCACATCTTCAGTGGCCACCCTTAAAATTCAACATTTGCCAACCGTTACTCTCTGGCTGCCAACCCTGAAGCAGAGAAACTCTCTGTGGGAGCCTTACAGAACTGCTTCTTTAAGAGCAACTGCGGCAGCCAGTATCCCCTGCCATGCCTTTCAGCAAAAAGAAAAAGGGAACCTCGTTGCTGCCCCATTATCATCTCGTAAAAGAAAGAGTGCAATTCTAGTGCAGCAAAGCAATGTCTGTTCTGAAGAGCTGGGGACAGAAATAGCTGCAGCAACGGACAGCGGGGAGAGCAGACTGCAACAGTTAGTGCAAGGCAGCATTGTCTTTCACACAGAAATATCACCAAGGCTAAGTTTCACAAAGAATCATCGAGTTAAAGGTGCTGCAGGCTGTGTACCATCACGCTTGTAGGTGCCTGAAATATTTATAGTGCAATCGAGGCGAGTTACCAGAAAATACACTGAAGGGAAAATAATTGCCATGGCACTAAAAAGGGACTAGATGACCACAGAGAACTTTTCTGGGGCTGATTTCGAATGGTGTGCTGGGATCCTGAGCGCTGAATTCCTTTGTTTTTGTCAGATGACATCAGAATATTTGCATACTTTGAATATATGACGAAGATGCATGTTTAACAAGAATGACAGTTACAAGGAGGAGCACAAAATCTGCCTGTGAAGTTTCAGGTGCTCAGAACCTCTCAGGATCAGGCTCTTGAAGTTGGTTTTTGTAAAAAAAAAAAAAAAAAAGACAGTATTAATTAGCAATGCAAAAATATTTTGAATATCCCATTCTCATAGAATAATAAAAGGTTTTACTCTCAGCTGCACTCTTGAATTGTAGCAAACATCAATCCCAGAACATGTATAGGGTAAGTATAGCTCCAATCTTTTATCTGGAACCTGATGTTTTGGGTGCGCTTCCTTTTTCATGAAACCATCTCACTCATACTGTGATGGAGGAAAGGACTAGGAAGGCATATAAATATGTTATCTTTTTATTATATATAAACTTGCCAAAAACAGTAGGAAGGAGTGAGAAAAGTTGCCATGACAACCTCCAACATTGTACCTCTGAAGACTTACTTAATACATTTGAGATACTTGTATTTTTCTCTTCCTCGGGTGATTACGATGTAGTTTAGCTCTTTTTCTTAGTTAAATTCTGTTTCTTTTTCTTATCAGCCTCTATAAATGATGCTTCTTCATTGTAAGTGGTGTTTTTGGCTCTACAGCCATCACGAATATAAGACTTTAATGAACATAGGCCAAATTCTGACCCCATTTACATTGACAGGTTTCAGAGTAGCAGCCGTGTTAGTCTGTATTCGCAAAAAGAAAAGGAGTACTAGTGGCACCTTAGAGACTAACCAATTTATTTGAGCATAAGCTTTCGTGTTGCATCCGATGAAGTGAGCTGTAGCTCACGAAAGCTTATGCTCAAATAAATTGGTTAGTCTCTAAGGTGCCACAAGTCCTCCTTTTCCATTTACATTGCTGATTTCAGTTGTGTTGCTCTGGATTTTCACCAACATAACTGAAAGCAAAAGTTAGCCCTGCAACTTTTTTTAACCTATTTTATGGAGGTAGGTATCACAGTGAATTTCACCTTTTATTCTCTGGGTTAAAAAGAGATGCTTTATTTAGCAGTGAAATGTGTTTCTTTCAGTGAAAGATTGTTTCTTCTGATCATAAAGGAGAAGCCCTGCTCGACACAAACTCAGTGTTGTAGAGGAGGTCCAGTTGTTGTAGTATGATTGGGTAATTTCTGGCCGTGGATACACCACAACTGCCAGCACCTAACACCATACAGGAAGCCATATTTTCAGGGGATTCCTCTGATCCCAGTCTGCTTCAGGAACTGCTGTAAGAGGATTCCAAACTGCAGAGAGGGAAAACAATATTATTATTGATGCTGTCATGAATAATCTTGGCTGCTGCAAGCTGCAGGTGTATAGGGGTGTTTAGAATGTAGCAGAACCGAGCAAGGCTCTGTTTGGCCTCTCCCTCATGTCCTGACACTTCTCCATCCCCTCCAATAGCATGCAGCTGGATCCCTGCAAAAATCCAACAGTGTTTTTCATAGGAAATGAAGAAGGGGAAGAAGTACTGCAAAGACAACACTCCTTGCTCCCATGCCCAGTTCTAGGAGTGAGAGAACAGATTGGAAGCCTGGGAGCCTCCATTTTGTTTCAAATTTTCATTCTCTCTCAATTTCTCCTCTTCTTATATAATGTTGGGGGTGAGGGGTGGGACAAGTTAGTTGATTGAGGTTAGGTGGTGTTTTGGGGACTGGCAGAAGAAATGATAAATTTAAGAGGAATTTGGAGGAGAGGGATGAACCTGGCACGCCGGGAGTAGATGGTTAGCCAGGGTATTGTGGGGCAGCACAGAGGAAGGCATGAAAGAGGGAGTGGGAGAAGGAGACTATGAAGTGGTGAGATTGGCATCACTAAGCAAGTAAAGGGGATGGGGAGAAAGGAGATCTGAGAGGTAGGCCACAAAGTTTTGTGGAACAACGAAGGGCAATAGGAGAAGTTTAAACTTGATACAGTTGCCAAAGAGGGGACCCAGTGAAGGGATTTAGGAGTGGGGTAGCATGGCCTGCTGCAGGCAGAAATCTTTCCTATGTTTATATTTCTCATTCTTCATTGCAAACACGATGGATCCCTTCAGGTTTTCACAGGCCAGAGCAAGCCTACAGGACAGGTGGCAGCAGTGTACTTAACAGCATAAGGGGAGACTGGTTCTTAGTGTCAAACTCCAGAGCAGGGTTTCTCAACCTGTGGGTCAGGATCCAAAATTGGGTCGCCAGAATGTTTCAAAGGATGGTGTGGCAGCTCTTGTCCCACAGGGCTGGCTGGGCTCGCCTCCCTCTCCTAGGCACTGCAACCTCTGGAGTCCCAGCGACACTTAGGTTTAGCCCAGATGTCATGATGATGGGAGTCCGGGTAGGCCAAATTTGAGTGACTGGCACTGCAACCCCATCACTGTGCAGCTCTGCCTTGGGACACAGACTCAACGATGAGGCTGCACTCAACCCTGACACAGCGCAAGGACAGGGCATCCGAGGGCCCTTCCCCCTCTGTGCCAGGTGCACTAGATGTGGGCAGGCAGGCTCAAAAAGGCAGGATCCAAGTGTGGAGGGCTTAGTGTGGGGGTGTGGATTGAGAGGGGTCTGTGCGGGGCAATCTGGGTGTGGGTGGCTCAGTGGAGGATCCAGTGCAGGGGGGGATCTGGATACACAGGGGCTTGTTGGTGGGTTCTGGGTGCAACGATAATGGGGCTCTGCAGGGGGTCCAGATGAAGTTGGTTGGGGCTCAGCAGGGCAGTCTGGGTATGGGGTGGGGGATAGAGCTCAGCAGGGGGATTTGGTGTGGGGGGCTCCTCAGGGGAGTTCCAGATGCTGGGGTAGTGGGGCTCAGTGGGGTGAAGATCCAGGTGCAGCTGGTTGGGGCTCAGTAGGGTAGGGATCCAGATGCGGGTGGTGCAGGGGGAGTGGGGCTCATCGGGGGGAGGGGGCGTTCTGGGTCTGGGGAGGTGAGGCTCGGCAGGAGGGTCTAGGTATGAGGGGGTCTGGATGCATGGGGGTTGGGTGGATGATAGGAGCCTGGTGCAGGGTAGAAGCCACAAACTGGGCTTTCCCCAGTCCCACCTCCCTACCCCACAGTGATTTACCTCTCTGCTGGCTGCCCTGGGCACCCAAAACATACTGCTGGGGAGGGTCTCATAACCGCTCTTGTGGCTTCCCTTTGCTTCCCCATCAGAAAGTCATTTTTCTATGGGGAAGCAGAGAAATCAGCGGGGGACATAATTTCTACACATGTGCAGTAGCACAGAATTCCCCCAGAAGTAAACTCCATGCTCATAAATTTGCTGCAGTGGCAGGGGTGGGGAGGGGGGACCTGAGCAGCCCTGCAACCCAGGAGATTGCAATGTTTGGAGCAGAGAGCCTAGCCCAGCCAGCCCCCACAGCATAGAAGCTTCTGAAGCAGCCACTGTGGGGTAAGTGCCGGGCAGGACTCAATCTGACAAAAAACCACCCCTGGGCCTCAACCCCCGGGCTATTTACTGGGTCGCAACAGGCCATAAACATTTACAAATGGGTCCTGAGCCCAAAAAGGTTGAGGACCCTGCTCCAGAGTATAGTTCCCTGAAGCTCCACCCCTCTGATATGGGCAATTAGGCTACTAGAGCATGGTATTGTAGTAATGAAATCACTGCAAGTTAATTTTGACCAAGTATTTTCCAGCAGCTACATACATGCAAACCTTTGGAAAGTAATTGCCCATAGTCTGAATTATGATTCGGCTTCTCGTTATTTTATATGCTAGGTATATTTTGGAACAATAAAGTCTGTGGGCCAGATCCACCGCTGAAGCCAATTGAACTATGCTAACTTACACCAACTGAGGTTCTGGTCCTATCTTTCGTGTTGGGCTTAACATGTAAATAATTTGATGCATCATTTTATTAGCAATTTTCTGGCTTGTTGCTGAAAATAAAAATGACTCGCATGCTCTAGATTTCTATTTCTTTCTTTTAGGAAGATGGAGTATTAATTATTTACAATCTTATTTACACTATGTTGAAATTACTTAAGGTATTATCCCAAAATAAATAAATCAAAGCTTTGTTAGATTTCTCACTCTATCTAACACAGATACGTACTATTCTTATAATCTTCTGTGATTATTTCAATGCTTTGTTGAGCTTCGCTGAGATATTCAATACCAACTGAAGTGTTTATTTATTACACCTACAGCACACAAACAAACTCCGATGGACTGTAGTCACTTGGATTACTACGTAAATATATCTTTAAGCCATTTACCTCTTCTCGCTGCTGATTTATATCTATCATATTGCTGCCCTTTTGGCCTGAGCTGTTGGCCAAAATTTGGGGCCTTGCGAGGTTGTTTCCACTAGGATGAGAAATTGATTATATGACTGGGGCATATTTTTGGAATGATCTTGTTTGTTTGAAAAAAGGGTACTCAAAGTCCTGTGTCCCTGAACACAGTAGAAAAATAACAGCAGGTAGTTTCTCGGCCCAGAAATCCCCCCGTGTGTCACTCTAGTAAGCTCTAGGCCCAAGAAGCTCCATCTCTCTGCTTCACTTCAGGGTCATGCTCACAGCAACTTGTTCTGGCTTTCTGCTGCCTCCAGCACACACAGCCTGCATGTTTTATCTGAACCCCTGCGTTTGTAGCCTGGGGGCTAGCTCTGCTCTGCCATAAGGCCAAGAGTCTCGGGTGGTGGCCACCAGGCCCACAGCTGGTTTTACTACATAAAGGGACTTGGTCGCTTCTTCTGTTGAAACGGAAAAAGAGTGCTTGGTACACCTATTGCCTTAACGAGGTCTCTGATTGTCTTTGGAGCCAAGACTCAGCGGAAGGCAGCCATTAGCATCTTTCAGTATAACAATACAAAATAAATGCATGATCCCTCAAACCTTTGCTCATGTGACACTCTTTATGCATTAAGTTTTTGATCCTGACCCATGACATAAATGGGAAGATTGCCCTTAAATTTAACAGATGCAGGAGCAAGACTGAGTAAATATTTGGAGGATCAGGCCCTATCTTACCTGCTGCAAAAGAACTAAATGATGCATATATAACCCTCAGATGTAATAGGAGAGTGTTAGTCTTTATCCTCATCTAGTCTTTATCTTCATCCTTTATCATCCTCTAGCTAATTGAGATACTCTTATCTCAAATAAGATAATCTCTGATTTTAGCACTGAAGGACCCAGGTTCCAGCCCTGCTACCAAACCAGGCTGGGGAGTCATTGTAGAAGTGGTGCACCAACATGTGTCCTGCACTCCAGTAGACCTCACACATTGAGGCTGAGCTTCCCTAGGTAGAGAAGGTTTGTAACTCCCCTCCCTAGGAAAGCAAGTTCAGCTTCTAGCTAGTAGAGTTACTCCTTTATCCAACTGGGAGAGGCTTTTCTCACTATAAAGCCAAGAGTTAAGGATGTTTCTGACTATAGTTGTGAGAAACATTTCATGCACATTTTCTGAAAGGCAAAGGCACCTTTATATTATTTTTATTATTAGGGTCACTGTAGAATCACCATTTTTGCTTTTTTAAAAAGGTTCCTTGTCAATGCATCATTGTTCTTTGCTTATGAAGACCATAATAGGAGTCAGAGCAGAGATTTCTCTGAAGGACAAAGATGAAATATATGGATGTTGCTGTTAAAAACATTTGTACAGAAGTAACATTATTTAGTTATCTGAGACAACTGAAACATTTTTAAGGTCAACTCCTCTAGTTTGGTGAGTCACTTGATCTCTATGTAACATTTTTTTCCTAAGTGAAACTTGCAACACTTTAGAATTGGTAATTAGACAACCTCTTATCTAACTCTCTTGGATCTGTAGAATTGGGTTGGAAATATCATGAAAAATGGTTTTTTGGGTAGGAAACTTCAAGTACTTCTTACATCCAGGTAAGTTGGAAATATCATAAGAATTCAATGGGGCTATTTGTCTCATTAAGTACTACCCAATGCGAGTAAGGGTTTCAGAATCTGTTTGATAGGAAGCAGTTTTTAAGCTGACATTGGTTATGCCTTATACTGGAAAGTTACTACATTTGCTATTTGAAAATTTGGAAAAGACGTCTAAAATGCATTTTCATGTAACTGGGTAGCCTTTATTTTTCCTGCATGTAGGTCTTCATGTTTATTCATCATTTCCACAATTATACCATTTAATGTGTTCCCCTGATATATACCTTTAAAAATTAATCTGTCTTATTTTTTTGAGCATTTTTAGGAGACATGGTAATTGTCGGTGTCTGGGAGGGCTGTTGATTGAACAGACTGAATTTGTTTAGCAAAATAAGCCCTTGAGAAAAGATACATACAAAATGAAATTAAATGCAAGAGACAATGGTATATTTGTAACATGGAATAAGCCTCTCTTAAAATTTCACTATAGTGCCATGTAAAGTTTTGCCACGATATAAATGTTTATTAATAATTTTAATAATGGTATGGTACAGTATTAGAATAATATTAAAAGTATTAATAACAGTGATAACAAATATACATACTGAAAATGGAATTCTGTATTTTTTAACCCAAACACCAACTATGGCAAAAGTTTAAGGTAGCTTTCATTTCATTTCATGAAATTGTCTGCATAATTTAGGAAATTGTGCACATCAGCTAGGTAAAGCAAATGACAATACTAGCGTGATCTCAGTAGCAACCTGATACTAGTAGGATTGATTCTACTAGAATTGATAGTACTGTAATGTCAGTGGAATGAACTCCCATGGGACATGAGGACCATTACAAACCTCACCACCGTCTGCTCCAAGCGCAAGGCACACTTCCTCAACCTGTGTTCTCTAGCAGGAATACATACAGTGTGTACACTGCCCCTGCCCTCTACAACCAAATACTACACTGCACATATAATTGTCCCCTGCTGAGAGAATGAGAGAGAGAATGAATCACATGTGGCAGATGTTTAGTCATTTAATGCATTACTGGAAGCCACCTGGTACTATGGTGGTGAGTGCAGTATAAGAATATATGTAGATTACAATACAGAGTATTGTATGACAGTGAATCATGCACTAAGAACTATTTGAATAGACTACCCTATTCTGATGAACCATTTTGAAAGTTCCATAATGTTTCCAGTACAAGTTTGCTTAACCTTAGTTAAAGACCACCTCATTTAGGGGACCATCTTGGACCCTCAGGTGGTTGCTGAAGACTGGTATTAAAGTGTTTTATATTACACTTGTGGTATTCTAAGATGCTCTGTTTTCCAACATGAAATGTAAGATGAATTAATCAATACTGGATAGCAGCATTTAATGTCTGCCAGTGTGTACTTTAAGTCAACAGAACAAGAAAATCAGATTAGGATTTGCCGTTGAACCTTTTAAGAAAGTAGCTGATTCAGTATATTGAAAAAAAAATTAAACAGCTTCTGGCCTGTTGAAGCAAACAGAAACTCAAAACATTTTTTTTCAGGCCTTTGGTGGCCTTGAAAGCCAACAGAAATGTTTCTGTTTTTCTCAGTCAGAACTAAAATCTGCTGTAGTGTCATGTAGGAACCTTTCATTACCTTAATTTGTTCCTTCATTTGGAATAATTAACACTATTCCCACTTGACGAAAAACCCACCTTTGACTTCCTTCACATTTCATGCCTCTCTCCCAATGCAATGTAATAATATTTTCTATGTAACTATATTTCTATTGTGGTGTACAGTAGCATATAGGTATGATCTATACTGTGAATGAATAATTTAATTTATACTGAGGGATTTACATTCAAGGCTTGTCCTTTTAAACTGTAGTTAGAATTCGACAAATCCTGTGAAAAATATTCACAAATATATGTTCATATAACAACTGTGAATTTCCCTCAGTGGTATTTGTGACCCCATTTATTCTTTACCCACAAACATTCATATAAGCAAATTTTTATTTGCAACAATAGTCATGGAAGTAGAAGGTGTCATGGATATTCATATGAATAAATACCTGTATATGTATTCATAATGGTAGTGTTCATGCAGCCATCTTGAAAACCCTTTTTAGGCTGGGGAGCAGAAACAATGCTATGGGACTTACATGACCAATCATACCATTCCGATAATGAATTATGAATAGGGACTGTTTCGAACAACAGTCATGACCAATTGTTTGTGAGAAAGCCATATTTAAATATGTTCTTATAGATCTTTAAGTTAGGTCAAATAACACCCTAGGTTAAAAAAAAATCTGTGAGTAATCTGTGAGCATCAAAAAGAGCTCCATTTATTGAATGAATTGTTTGCTGTGAAGTGCCCAGCTCTAGCAACAGTACAGCAAGGCCCAGTTTTCTCATGGGGGAGGATATAAAAATGTAGCTCCATTGAAGCTTTGCCTTTTTAAAACGTTCAGTGACTTAGCATTCAGCATTCTTAGCTATTCAGCAAAGTCTTAATAAGAAAAAAGGTGTTAATGGAACACACACTAAAAATAGATAATGTGATCAGAAGTGATGCTTTGGATTGGTGGCCCATAGTAGGCTGCCAAAAATAATAATAGAACAAGGCTAACATCTTCTTCCTACACTCCAGAGAAGGTCTAGTTGACAGCACTTTGTCCCTAATTTATAAAAAGGCTTGTTTCACCCCACAATGTTTAATCAAGGTGGCTAATAGCTTGCCCTTTCTAAAGTGCTTCACAAATTGATCATTTAGGATCCACTGAATAGAAAGAGATTCTGGGGTTATATAATTGGATACAGATTATAACAACCTAGATTAAGGGGAATCACAAAAAGAGCTTTCCAGCCTCAATTTCTCCTTTGTGGAAAGACACATTTTATAAGTGTCGATAAATACAAAATCCACATGCTCTTCCTTGTTCTCTTCCCACTCCCTTGTGGAAGGATAATGCTCTGAAACTCATTTTACTAAACACATTGCTTCAGAACAAGTATGGCACACTCAGCACAATTATATAAGACATTTAAATTGCTGTGGTTTCCCATTATATTATTTTTCATTAGATTATATTTCACTGCCAATCTGTTATAGTAACTGAAAGAAGAAAAGCTTAGCAGGGGGGATCTGATCCCTATGTGCGCTTGCATTCTAATTCCCAACTGAGAATATATAGCCATGTGGCACAAAATTTCCAGTCAGAATTTGTTTTTGTATTTGATATATGTAAAGAAGCACATCAATATGTGCATGTAGTTTGATATGTCAGTGTTAATTTTTTAAGGACACAGTGAACAAAAATGGCATAAAGGTTACAATGAGGATTATTTAAATACATTTCTGTTTGAAGGTTATCTTTTAGAAGCAACAAAGAGGTAAGAGAAGAAAAAAAAACCTCCAAGAAGCACTCAAACTTTGAGATAAACAAACAACAAACACGCTGTGTAAAATACAATACCACTAAATAAAGTCATAACTTAAAAATAGCCAACAACCAGCCAAAAAAAAATCACCACCTTTCACAAAGCACATAATTGGATTTATAGAGCTGAAATTTGTCCTAGTTCTAAAAGCCCAAGTTCTACATTTTATATAGGTGAAGCACCTCAACTCCTGTTTTATAGCACTTCATAGCTGCCCTTTACCCTGCAGGTCGCCTGCTTTGAATCACATGACTGTTTTCCCCAATCTCCTTCTCTCTTTTTTTTATTTCTTCACTACTACAGTCAAACCTTCCACAAATAAGCACAATGCTTGCTCCAGTCATATTTTTAAAACCAATTAAAGGTTTTAGGAAAGGGTCAGGTGAGCAGGATTGCCCTCCCCCACACCCTGCCAGGCTGATTTTCCACTATAAAAGCAATGGCTTTGACAATTACTCTCCTTTCTAAGGAACTTCTTGGTTCTTATATGCAGTGTGTTAGCCCTATTTTTTACACAATGTTTTATTCTTTAAGATTCTGATTTTCAAGATGTTTGGTTATGTTCCTAGAAGGTACCTATTGAATTTTGGCTATAAACATAGAATTCAAATGTAGCTGGCATAGGGAGGAGTGAATATTAGATACTCAAATCCAGTGGTTAGGCTACCTGTCCTGGGAGAGGGGCAGCTTGTGACTCTGAAGGGGGAACTCCAAACTCCACTTTGATACCTAGTCCAAAGCCGCTTGAAGTCAACAGGAATCTTTCATAGGAATTGTCAGACTGGATCAGAGCCAAGGTCTATCTAGTCTAGTAGCTTGTCTCTTAGAGTGGCCAGTACTAAATACTTCAGAGTGAGCTGTAAGAGCCCCAAAGGAAAAAAAAAAAAGATGTGTGGTACTTTTTTGTGGGGTAGATTGGCTTATACCCTGAAGCATGGGGTTTAATTTCCTAACAAAAATTGTTATTCATTATGATAAGTCTGGTTATTCTTGACAACTCTTGCTATTCCCACTGACTTCAGTGGTCTTTGGATCAGAACTTTAACTCGCCACAGAAAGCTTGGTCTCACAGGACTTTTGCAGAGAGTGTTGTATTTTATTATTAGAAGAAACCTAGTTATAGATTTATAAAGGAATCAGTAAAAATTATATGCACATACAATGGATAGGCTGGTTCCAAACAAAAAGAGAAAAATGCTGTATTTCCAAACCTCAAAGCCAGTGAGAAGAGAAACTAGTGAATAAACCTGTTGTAGGTAGGACTGAATTAGTCTAATACTACTAAAGAGTTTTAACTCAGTTCAGGTGGCTAGACTTCCTTACTTTTTCACAGTCCAATGGTTTTCACAATGGGCAACCTGCTTGGCTGTCCAGCAAAGAACTGCTACAATATCCCAGAAATGTTTGGGCATGCTTGAGGTATATGGGGAGTTAAACTGAAACGTTTGTGCTTCATACTTTCTATGCACTTTCACTGGCTGCTATTCAAATGTTGTGACTACATCAAAACCCCTTTAGCTATTTCATTTATTGTCATCTAAGCTTCTCTATTATTTAGTTCCCTCTCTGCAAGTGCTCTGGTCAGTCTTCAAGAGGGAAGACAAGTCAGAGGAGCCAGAAGTTGCAGTCTCTTTTGCTACATAGCTTTTCGTACATACTCTAAGCTAACTGCTTGCTATTCATGCGAACATGTTCTCCCTGGCCTTGCACCTCATACAACATCCCTCAGCCTCTCCAATTTCCCTCAAAAGGTGTTTCCCACCTTATTCCATAATTTCTCTAACTTTGACTATCTCCCCTACGTTATATTATCTATATCGATATATATATCTCTATCTATATCTTTAAAAGGTCTAAAATGATGCAGACCATGGAAAAAAAGTGGCTCCTTACATGACTTTGTATATCCTTCTTTCTCGCTCTCTTTTTTTCCCCTTGCCTGGTGTGATCTCACCAGGCATCACGTCTTGTCAAATCTAACCTAGATGTAAGGGACAATAAAAAGCACACCACTGGTGATCTATACCAAGATTAAAAAAATAAATATGAATGCTGTTAGCTTGTTATCAATGAACTTTAATATAGCAGTTTCCTATCCTCACAGGAAAAAAATGGGCATGAACGTGGACCCAAACCCCACTGAAAGCTGGTGAAGAGCCTCTCTGGATTCAAATCCTGACCTAGATCAAAACTTTTCAGCTTGCACCGATCTCTAATAAAACTTTGATATTTCACAGCTCCACGTCCCTTTTAAGGGTGATCCTCTAACACAGATCTTCAACAGCTGTAACAATGGACTGTTTACTTTCTAGTCCTTGCATTGGTCCTCCTTCATATGTCATATTTAAACTACAGTCAGCTGCCTTTGTATATTTAACTTCAGCTCTGCTGTTTCAATTGATTTCACATCTCCCACATCTCTTCTTTTTCTCTAACCTCCATCTGCCTTGACTTGGTTGCATTGTACTGAGGCTCTGGCCACCTTTCCCAGAACATTAATCATGCTGTGCATTTTGTGAAGGATTTTTGGGAGAAGAGCAATGCCATCTGCTAAGGTGAGATTGGTTGAGAGCTCTGTCTCATTGCAACACTTCGTAAAGTTCTTACCATCTGTTAGGTTTATTTAGGACCACACCTATTGGTGGGAATAATGGACATAGTTGCTTATTTACAGTAGCTGAGGATGTGGCCCAACATACCTTAACCTCCAGAGGGATAACTATCAAAGCAGATGGCCATTCTTTATCACATCATATATACTTTACTTAATATTCAAGAAAACTAACAGTCACACAGGCTATCTGTGGGGGAAAAAACATCACAGACAGGCAGAAAGGCTGGCAAAGTCAATGAAATTTCTCTAAATAAGTTTCTAGTATATCTAGTATAACTTAATATTAAACAGTCAAAATCTGGTTTCTCCAAGAGACTTGTGTAGATAGAAATTATAAATCTCTAAGAGCCAGATCCAACACGTCATTGCAGTTAATGACAAGATTCCTATTTACTTAACTGAGAGTTGGTTCAGACCCTAAATCAGGGGTTGGCAACCTATGGCACGCGTGCCAAAGCAGCATGCAAACTGATTTTCAGTGGCACTCACACTGCCCGGGTCCTGGACACCAGTCCGGGGGCCTCTGCATTTTAATTTAATTTTAAATGAAGCTTCTTAAACTTTTTAAAAACCTTATTTACTTTACATACAACAATAGTTTAGTTATATATGAAAGACTTATAGAAAGAGACCTTCTAAAAATATTAAAATGTATTATTGGCACGTGAAACCTTAAATTAGAGTGAATAAATGAAGACTCTGCACACCACTTCTGAAAGGTTGCCGACCCCTGCCCTAAATGATTAAGCTGGTTACTGTTTGTGTTATCGCTTTGAAAGTGTAAGGTGCTATTATAGATGACAATTTCCTAATTCAACAAGTGTTGTATCCAACGTGGGGGAATTCTATATTAGACCTCCTCTTGACAGAAAAAGAATTGATAAAAAACATTGGTGGTAGCATTTAGCGTTGGCAACATTGTACTTAAAAAATAAGGGACTGTTTTCTTAGCACCGGCACTTCACCCTACCCCCAATATTATTATTATTATTAATAATAGTATTAAACAGCACTCACCTACATTCACCAGGGGTATTTCGTGCTGCTTTTTGCAGCAGTCAATAACTCCTGATCTTGTTGTACAGAGATGAAAAAATAAGGGATATTCCTCGTGATAAGGGACTGTTGGAAACCCTACAAGTGATCATGACTTGATCACATTTCTTATGTACACACAGAATAAAGTCCAAACCAGTAAAAATAAATATTTGGTGCTTTAAAAGGGCCATTTTCTCAAAACTAATAACAATTATAAGCCAAATCAGCTGGAAGAAAGGATTTAAACAGAAAAATGTGAATGAGAATTGGGAACGGATTAAAAACACTTTACTAGATGCCCAATTGAGAAAGAAAGCCAGACTGGTTATAAAAGAGCCTGGCTTAGAGGGGAAGTGAATGCAAATATAAAAATTAAAATAAAAAATGTTAAAGGGGAAATTGATAGTAATTAATATAAATGAGAAACTAGCAGAGTTAAGGACAATAAGGACTTTTTAAAGAGTATTAGGAACAAAAAGAATGGTGTAGGTTCATTACTGCATGGAATAAAATTGTCAATAATAATACAGAAAAGGCAGACATGTTCAATAAATATTTCTGTTCTGTGTTTGGGAAAAATCAGATGATGTCCTATGATATGATATCAATCTAGTTAGCCTAACAGAGAGAAGGTTAAGGTGGGGGGGAGGGGGGTGTCACTTGATCATAGTCTATAGTACCTTAAAGGGGAACAGATGTTTGATAATGGGCTCTTCAGTCTAGCAGACAAAGGTATAACAAGATTCAATGGCTGGAAGTTAAAGCTGGACAAATTCAGACTGGAAATAAGGTGCAAATTTTTAACAGTGAGGGTAATTTACTACTGAAACAATTTACCAGGGGGTTCTGGTGGATTCTCCATCACTGGCAATGTTTATATCAAGACTGGAGGTTTTTCCAAAAGATCTTCTCTTTCTCAAACAGGAATTATTTTGGGGAAGTTCTAGGGTCGGTGTTATACAGGAGGTCACATTAGATATCACAAAAAGATATGTGATATCTGTATATAATGTATATAAATGTGATATATTCCATCATGTGCCAGCAATGCCCCTCTGCCATGTATAGTGGTCAAACTGGACAGTCTCTACCTAAAAGAATAAATGGACACAAATCAGACGTCAAGAATTATAACATTCAAAAACCAGTTGGAGAACACTTCAATCTCTCTGGTCACTCGATTACAGACCTAAAAGTGGCAATACTTCAACAAAAAAACTTCAAAAACAGACTCCAACGAGAGACTGCTGAATTGGAATTAATTTGCAAACTGGGTACAATTAACTTAGGCTTGAATAGAGACTGGGAGTGGATGGGTCATTACACAAAGTAAAACTATTTCCCCATGTTTATCCCCCCCCACCCCCCACTGTTCCTCAGACGTTCTTGTCAACTGCTGGAAATGGCCCACCTTGATTATAACCACAAAAGGTTCCCCCCCGCCCCACTCTCCTGCTGGTAATAGCTCACCTTAAGTGATCACTCTGGTTACAGTGTGTATGGTAACACCCATTGTTTCATGTTCTCTATGTATATAAATCTCTCCACTGTATTTTCCACTGAATGCATCCGATGAAGTGAGCTGTAGCTCATGAAAGCTTATGCTCAAATAAATTTGTTAGTCTCTAAGGTGCCACAAGTACTCTTTCTTTTTGCGAATACAGACTAACACGGCTGCTACTCTGAAACCTGTCATTAGATATCACAGTGATCCCTTCTGGACTTAGAATCTATGAATATATATGATGCAAAAATAATTACTGAAAATCTTGCTATGGAGATGATCGCTAATATTAGGATTGTTTGGTATGACTGCGTGAGGATTTCTTATAAGAGTTCATATTTGGCTGTATCAACCGTGCCCTGTGTCTTTCTCTCCCATCCCCCCAGTTTATAAAAATCACAAACGTCCACAGTTCTTACCTTTTAAATATTCCTACAAAATGTGCAACTTCATCCTTTCCAATGTAACTTATTTTTAAAAAATATTTAATTATTTTCTTTACATTCAAAAGAGTAAATTCTAAGCATATTAATACAAATGCATTAAATAGAACATTATTTAATTACAATAAACACCAATTACAAAAATTTAGTCCTATTTTTAGGATTTAACAGTAACTTGCAAAGGTTTCATGAAATATATTCACATTTCTATACATGCACCACTTATAATGTCTTATTTATTTGTTTTTGTTATTTGCTATCAAATATCTTATTTGTTTTAATGTCTGATTACGTAAGTTTGGTGCATTTTGTCATTTTAGAAATTTAAATAAATAAATGGCAAACGAATCAAGTACTGTGAATAAAGTCCTATAATAATAATAATAAAAATCTGTAGCTTTTTATTATTATTATAGGACTTTATTCACAGCACTTGATTCGTTTGCCATTTATTTATTTAAATTTCTAAAATGACAAAATGCACCAATTTTCAGCACCCTCACAATTATTTAAAAATACAATAAATCAAAGTAAGCACCCCCAGCACATGTAAGATAACAAATGTTACCTGTTTTTCACCCCAAGTATTGCCAGTTCTCTTTTTATATCAGTGTTTTTCCCCCTGGGCTTATTGACACATTCATTTAGCTCACCCTATATTAGGCAGATTGCTTTACTCTACCTCTCCTTCCATTCTAAGCCTTTGGCTGCTTTCTGCCCTTTATTTGTCAACCTCTCCCCATATCCCTTTGCACTGGTGTTTTACTTCTTGGCTCTTTTCAGCATATTGCACATCTAATTCAGGTTTGTTTTCTCTTTCAGGGATCACCTTAACTTACATAATGTATAACTCTTTCTGTTCAAAGAAAAGGAGGACTTGTGGCACCTTAGAGACTAACAAATTTATTTGAGCATAAGCTTTCGTGAGGTACAGCTCACTTCATCAGATTTCCAACGCTTTTTCACTGATTTGGTCATCATACGATATCTTTAAGTACTGCCATTTTGCCTGCTGTAAGTGACACACTGAGCCTCCCAAAGCTTCTTCTCTTGCCTTTTTCATGAAGACATTTCTTGAGTAGTATCTTATTCCTAACTGGATTTCTTCCTGAAACTCTGCTGCTCTTTAACAGGGGTGCCAGACAAACTGATTGACCATGGAATACAATGCACTAAGATTACTGCACCCCAAAAATAATGTAATAAAAGTCTAATTATTTTAGAATTATTAATACTACATATAGGTTAGGTAACGCTTAATAACTCCCTAGAAATGGTTGTGTTCTTTTTCTCAAAGATCTATTAGAACACAAGGGTCTTAATTCTTCACTGGTCCTGTGTGTATGTGTATGGGAAATTAGTAAGTGCTGACCCTAGCTAAAATGTGTATATATCAAAACTAGGACTACAGTCACTGTGATGAGCTGTCTTTTGAATACAGTAGCTTGGCTGGTTTCATGGTGAAGAACTTCTGCCATCATTTGGCTTTGGTACTCCTGCTGAATGCAGTCATCTAGATGCTTATCATTATTATAATTGCACTTAGATGCCCCAGTTGAGATTAGGGCCCCATTGTGCTAGGCACTGTACAAACATATAGTAAGAAACAGTCTCTGTCCTGAAGAGCTAGCTTACAATCTGTATAGATAAGGAAGACAAAGGGGTGAGGGAGAAGGGGAAGCAGTGGGACAGAGAAATGACTTGCCCAAGGTCATGTGGCAGATCAGTGGCAGAACCAGGAATAAAATGCGAATCTCCTAATGCCCAATCCAGTGCTCTGTCCATTAGACCACACTGCCTCTTGTGATTTCACTTATAAGTGTCTCAATATTTAAAATACAACAGATTTAATCTGTTGTTTTATGTATATGATCAATAAACATCATATTTATCTCACAGTGATTATTTTGGTCTAGACTGGCTGTATGTCTAAACTCATTTAATTTTGAGCGCTCTTACTTTCACAATACAGCTTGTTAACCTGCGTTCACAGTTGCACAGCAATAGTTGCTGAATAACTCTGCAGCATATCAACTTTATAATGATTAGCCCAGGGACAAATTCTGAAATCCTTACTCAGTTTTCACTCACTTCTTATTTAAAATTCACATTGGCCCTATGTAATGGCAAGTTAACACTGAAGATAAAGAAGTTCCTAAATGTTAAAGCAGTAGAATCATCCTCTAATCATCACATCACATTTTGCACCTAAAAACTCAATAGACATGGGTTTATTTGATCTTCAAATACATTTTTCAAGCATGGGGACTTGAGAGTTCTATTATTCTTAACTACTTTAAACATGCAACCCCGCATGGCTAGGTATTCCTTTTCTTAAGAAATATTCTATATGGCTCTCGTGTTTTGTACGTAGGACAATTTAGATGCACAGTGGAAATTTAGCTCAGTGCCCATGTGAATTCTTGAACAGGAAAACAAAAGTCTAGTTTGTTTAGTTAGTTCTCATCATGTGTACAGTATATATGGGGTGTAGTGAAGAGCCCGTGCCATATTCTAGAGTTTAAAATGGAAATTGTAAAATGTTTGACACTTTACTAATAAACATTTGTACAGTGGCATAAATGTACATAGATCTCCACAGACCATAGAAAAGACAGAGTGGGTTACATTCTCTCCTGTGCCAGAGAACTACTCAGCACAGGAGAGAGGGAGGAGGCATCAAGGAGATGGTTATAGCCTGTCTCTCTCATATCCAACATGGCAACAGCAACACTGCAAACATTAAAGATAAGTGGCACAGCAGATATTCAGCCAGATTTTCTAACAAAATTACGACCCCTTTGATGTGCTCAGGCAGTCCAAAGGGTCTAGAAACTGGCCACAAATGGCTAGAAGGTAATCCCCAGGTGTAGGGGGACTGCCTCATGGTGCTTTTGTGCTGGAACAAAGTGCTGTACCTATCTGCCTCCTTTAGCTTAGGGACCATATTGGGGAGAGGAAGAGGTGTGTCAGGGTAGGAAGGGAAGGGATGGGGGAGTGCCATCCTACACCAGCCACAGACGCTTTTTGCTTTAAGTATTGTCATTCCTTTTGTTTTTATAGTTAGGGATGAATAAGCCTCAAGGACTTAGAGGTTTAGCGAATCTCTCCAACTATATTTGTTTTGCAAACCTTGTCCAAATTCACACAGCTTCCCTCCCCGACATTAAACCCTGTATTATCAAGATTGAATCCATCAAAATAAGATACAAAGAAATACATCTTTTCTAGCTAATGGGAAGCTTGTGCTATATATATTAGGGTAGAAGAATACCCTAAAATCTAGGCTGGTAGAAGCTAGTGCCCTACACATGGTGTATATATATTGTAACCTTCCGTTTCCTTAGCGTATTTCTCTCTCTCTCTCTCTGCTTCCCTTTGTCACATCTTCTGTACTTGTTTTACATTCTGCCTTCTCATTATTTCATCCTATTGTTTCCATTAGATTTTGCCGATCTTTTTATGCATGATCTCTCTAAAGCAGGATGAAAAACCAATAATGTCAGAGTTCAGATCAGACCTTTAAAGGGGTACAGAATGAAGCAAGCATGTGACAGTGGGAGAAAGGAAGTGTAAAAAAAACCTTTAAGAAGTACCAGAGGAATGCAGGGGGAATAATATATATGCACATATTGCTAACACTATTTTTGTACCAATGTTTGTGTTTACTCTAGTAGCGTGCTCTTGTTAGCGAGTAAACTATCTGAAATTCCTGTATCAACCCATGCATTATGTAGACGTAAATGTCTGTTACTAACCTCCAAGTTGTCAGTTGGGGTCCCATTGTGCTAGGTGCTCTTTAAACACAAAAATTAGATGATCCTTACCCTGAAGGGCTTACAACCTAAAGACACAAACAGATGACAGGTGAAGGATGTGGATATAAATACATTAAATGAATATGGTGAATAGCTTTGTTAGATACATGTGCGACGTTATTGACAGAAACTGTGACCATATAGATCATTGTTGCAACCAGGGTCCTATGGTTGCACCAAGTCTTGTACAGAGGAGGTCAAGTGGGGTGTCTATGGAAAGGTTGTAGTTTGCTGGTTATGATTATGCTGTCTGTATGTGTGTATCATTTTTGTATTTGAAGTTATGGATATTGGATATGTACTTGTACCTCAATGTGTTTGCTTCTAAGTAGCCTCAATGAAGCATTTGGTTAGCTTCTTGAGAAAGGACTATTCTCAATATGTGCCCAGTCAAGAAACACTTAACCAACAATGGACTTTGGGAGACACCAATCCACATCTGAGCTTTCCTGGGAACATTCAAACTAACATGTAAACAATTGCTTTGGCCTGCAAAAAGCTGAATCATTCATGGACATGTGACTTGCCCATGTGGCTAAAAACTCCATCTTGTTGCTGTGATTTTGCACAGAAGAACAAAGGAGTTTCCGCCCACAAGAGAGAGAATATAAAAGGCTGTGGAAGCCCCTTCATTTTGTTTTCAGCTGCCTCAAGAGATGGCCTCTCCACCCCAAAGAGACACATGAAAGAAACTGGAACAAAGGACAGTAACTATGAGGGTGTGAGTGATTGCTGGACCCAGATTACGAAGGAGTCCAGTCTGTGAAAGAAGCTTATTGGAACATCTCTGGGGGTGAGATTTGATCTGTAATCAGTTTCTTACTGTATTAGGCTTACACTTGCGTGTTTTGTTTTATTTTGCTTGGTAGCTTACTTTGTTCTGTCTGTTATTACTTTGAACCACCTAAATCCTACTGTTTATACTTAATAAAATCACTTTGGTTCATTAATTCACTCAGAGTAAGTAATTAATACCTCGGGGAGCAAACAGCTGTGCATATCTCTCTGGCAGTGTTATAGAGGGTGGACTATTTGAGTTTACGCTGTATAAGCTTTATACAGAGTAAAATGGATTTATTTGGGGCTTTGATCCCATTGGGAGTTCTGTGTATGAGTGCTAGAGACAAGAGCGTTTCTTAAGCTGTTTTCAGTTAAGTCTGCAGCTTTGGGGCATGTGGCTCAGACCCTGGGTCTGTGCTGGAGCAGACTGGTGTGTCTGGCTCTACAAGACAGGGTTCTGGAGGCCCAAGCTGGAAGGGAAAATGGGCTTGGAGGTAGTCTCAACACACCAGGCGACAGTCCCAAGGGTCACAGCTTGTATTATACTCTTGTTTTGTTTTCTGTTTTGATTGGGTTTAGAGGTAGAGGAAGAAGAGAATAAGACAAAAGAAAGAAAGGGAAGGGAAATAGTCACAGCTCATCATCTGCCAATGGGTCCAATACATGCCCTACACATGCTAAACATTTAGAATAATAATTACTGGATCAATAATACCATATTTCTGGCATGTGGAGGTGTAAAATTACCTTGTCTTTTTTGTTTGCTTTAGCAACAATATATTTGGCCTATGCTTTTTTGTCTTGACCCCATTCCTACTTTTTTATTTTTTTACACTTTCTCTTTATTATTAATTCATATAGGGTGAAATCCTGACCCCACTGAAGTCAATGGGAATGTTGCCATTGATTCTCATTGGGCCAAGATTTCATCCTCAGGGCCAAGTACTGAAAATCTTACTCTGTCCTGAATCAGACAAAACTCCCACTGTGCTCAACAATAATTTTGGCTAAATAAAACAGTCCATAATTAAGGACCTTGGGATCTGGCTTGTAGTATTAAAAACTATTGTTTCGCTGCTGGATAGAAAACTTCTAGATTGTTGTCTAATGATAGTAATAAAGTTCTCTGATGATACTAAACACATGGGAGATACTAAAGCCGAGTTATTACTGTTAAGTATCTGTGTAGCACCATAAGTGTAAATATTGCTTACAAAAGCATGTAAATAATATATGGTACATCAGGGATAATAATTGTCTGTCTTTTTCACATCTTTAGGCTTTTAAACTATCTATATGCACAATTTGGCTTTTATATTTCAAGGGCCACATTCTATCATTGAATGAATGGGCATACTTCCCATTGACTAACACAACCTTCCAAATATCGCAAAGGAAGACAGACATATGATCCTTTTAAAGCAGTATATTTTAAAATATAACTAGACCAGTATACTTAGCTCATTTGAAAATTGTTACTTATATTTAAGAAATCACTGATGTCATGCTACAAGCAAATATAACTTGTTACAGATCGCTCTAGTGTTATTGAATTTATGTAATTAGCAACTGTCAAGGTTCCTTCCCCACTCTGAACTCTAGGGTACAGATGTGGGGACCTGCATGAAAGACCCCCTATGCTTTTTCTTACCAGCTTAGGTTAAAAACTTCCCCAAGGTACAAACTTTGCCTTGTCCTTGGACCTATGCTGCCACCACCAAGCGTGTTGAACAAAGAATAGGGAAAGAGCCCACTTGGAGACGTCTTCCCCCAAAATATCACCCTAAGCCCTACACCCCCTTTCCTGGGGAAGGCTTGATAAGAATCCTCACCAATTTGTACAGGTGAACACAGACCCAAACCCTTTGGTCTTAAGAACAATGAAAAAGCAATCAGGTTCTTAAAAGAAGACTTTTAATTAAAGAAAAAGTAAAAGAATCACCTCTGTAAAAATCAGGATGGTAAATACCTTACAGGGTAATCAGATTCAAAACATAGAGAATCCCTCTAGGCAAACCCTTAAGTTACAAAAAGACACAAAAACAGGAATATACATTCCATTCAGCACAGCCTATTTTACCAGCCACTGAACAAAAGAAAATCTAACGCATTTCTAGCTAGGTTACTTACTAAATTTTTACAGGAGTTCTGAGCTGCATTTCTGATCTGTTCCTGGCAAAAGCATCACACAGACAGACAGACCCTTTGTTCCCCCTCCAGCTTTGAAAATATCTTGTCTCCTCATTGGTCATTTTGGTCAGGTGCCAGCGAGGTTATCTTAGCTCCTTAACCCTTTACAGGTGAAAGGGTTTTGCCTCTGGCCAGGAGTGATTTTATAGTTCTGTATACAGAAAGGTGGTTACCCTTCCCTTTATATTTATGCCAGCAACCAATTAAAGCTACATCAGAAAAAAACTTTTTGTCCCCAAAGCTTGTGTATTTAAATGTGTACAGCGTGTGTGTTCAGTAAAAAAAGAAATCACATTATATCTCTCTTTTCTCCACTTTAGGTAGTCAGACCTAAATCATGGAATAAACTGTTCCGAAGACTCCTCTGTCACAATGTGGGGAACTGTATATATTATCCTCTCACAGGAGAGTGCTTGGCGACTGTGCAACGTGTAAGAATCTGTAGGGGATTCTGTCCATAGCACGGCAACTAAGATCTAATCCCAGATGTAAGAGAATTCATACAGAGTCTGTTAAGAAACATCTCTTATTCAGCCAGCTCTAATGGAAAGTTACTTTAATTTAATTTGTCAGGAGATGTTTGTGTGGAAAGAGGCAGAGATAAATCTGACAGGATTTCTTCGTACCTGAAGGATGTCACCAGATAAAGTGTTTCAGCAATTATATATATTATACAGTGCTAGAAAGGGAATAAAAGTAATACACACAAGAGAGATGTTAATGAACATTTTGGTGTTTTCTCATCCTTTGTGTATTCATTCATGCAGATACAGGTGCCGTGAAGCCGAATGTGAAACAGAGAAAGAGATTGCAAATACTGAAGCTGTGAAAAAGTGTTCAAGTTTAGATAATGTGATATTTTTTTGGCCCAGCAATTATGTTATACAGTAGAACCTCTATTTTACGAACACCAATATTAACAAAACCAATTCTACGAACCATTTTTCCCAACAGCAAAAAAAAATCACATAACGAAAGTGATGTTGATGAAGAAAAGTCAACTTCCCTTCACATTCCAATTCCTTCCATGTATTGTACATCGGTTTGCAGTGATTTGAAGGACAGGAAGAAAGCAGTGCAATGCACCATCCTGCAATTTATACACCATACCTATTGTAATAGTGAGATGTTAAATTTTATGAACATTTTTATTTTATGAACTCCTCAGTCCACAATTAGTTTGTAAAATAAGGGGTCTACTGCATTTCAAAACTATTTAGGATCAAGATTTCCTTTCTTCAGGTACATACATTATCAGCCTTGTTTCCTCTTTCTGATGGAAAATATAAGCCTATACATATTGGATCGAATCCGGCTCTTACACACACTGGGGGAACGCTAAGGATGTAATTATGAGCAGAATTCAGACATTTTCTGTATTCGGTGGAGGATTCTGAGAAAGATATGGAAGCTGAGATGAGAATATCTCTAATTGGTCATACCAATCCCTCTCTTTATTCTAAAACCAAAACAGGGTGGTGTATTTGAGAACTGGGGGTGAAGAAACAAGAAGTTGAATGAAGGATTATTACATCATTATAATTGATAAACTGGGACACTTTTGCTTTCACAAAACCAAACCAAAGGATCCTTTGGATATGGATTCCACTTGGTCAGAACTGCAAACGTTCTTGAGAGTATGTGCTTTGGATGAAAGGTTCCAGCCCTTCTCTACATATAACAATGTAAACAGCAAGCATTTTTTGGTGGTGAGAGCTAATGTGCACTTCTATATTAATAAATACAAATTAATATATCAACACGCGTACTGTAGGTTTATTGAACTGATAGAAAGGACAAATGTCATTGTTCTGTTTTATGCATATACTTACCCTATGGCTGTCTCTTATACAGAAAGTCTGCTCTTCTGCGTCCTTAGGCCAACTTAGTTTATTTAAATGCTATTGACATTTGATATCCATAAATATAGTAATTATTTCCCCCTATTATTAATACATACACCAGCTGGGAAACTGACCTACATCTTCACTATACTGCTCCTCAATAAGACATTTTTAATCTTATTAAAATCTTTTAAATCATATTACATCTATCAGACCAGTTGTATTCACATGAGACGGGATTATTTTAAATGTAATAAATAAAGTATGTTTAAAAGGTCCAGACAATTTGTAAATCAAGAACAGTGTGAGCTCTAAAATAGATTTTTGTCAATTTAATTTTAGACACAACTTTAGCTTGCTTGAATCATAATTCACTAGGAAAATAACTTGTTGTTTTAGAAACTAAAGATGGTGATTAACTAATGCAATAAGTTTAGTAAATCATAAATGCACTAACAGTGTTTAGCAAGACTATCTTTTAATTGCTCTGGAACCTTAGAGTGCATTTATTTGTACTAGTTTGCTTGACTTATCTCTGACTTTCTCTGCTTGAATAATGACAGGTTTCAGAGTAACAGCCGTGTTAGTCTGTATTCGTAAAAAGAAAAGGAGGACTTGTGGCACCTTAGAGACTAACCAGTTTATTTGAGCATGAGCTTTCGTGAGCTACAGCTCACTTCATCGGATGCATAGCATATCGTGGAAACTGCAGAAGACATTATATACACACAGAGATCATGAAACAAAACTTCCTCCCACCTCACTCCCCCGCTGGCAACAGCTTATCTAAAGTGATCCTCAAGTAGAGCCATTTCCAGCACAAATCCAGGTTTTCTCACCCTTCCCCCCCCACCCCCCCCCCCCACACACACATACAAATTCACTCTCCTGCTGGCAACAGCCCATCCCCCTTTGAAACCCCTCTTTATAATGCGCAAGATAATCAAGGTGGGTCACCTCCAGCACTAATCCAGGTTTTCTCACCCCCCCCCCCCACACACCCTTTTTCCAAAAACCACACACACAAACTCATTCTCCTGCTGGCAACAGCTCATCTTACAATGTGCACAGCAATAATCCAAGTTTAACCAGAACGTCTTGGGGGGGGGTTTGCAGGAAAAAAACAAGGGTAGCCTGTCTCCCCTTGTTTTTTTCCTGCAAAACCCCCCCCCAAGACGTTCTGGTTAAACTTGGATTATTGCTGTGCACATTGTAAGATGAGCTGTTGCCAGCAGGAGAATGAGTTTGTGTGTGTGGTTTTTGGAAAAAGGGTGTGTGGGGGGGGGGTGAGAAAACCTGGATTAGTGCTGGAGGTGACCCACCTTGATTATCTTGCGCATTATAAAGAGGGGTTTCAAAGGGGGATGGGCTGTTGCCAGCAGGAGAGTGAATTTGTATGTGTGTGTGGGGGGGGGGGTGGGGGGAGAAGGGTGAGAAAACCTGGATTTGTGCTGGAAATGGCTCTACTTGAGGATCACTTTAGATAAGCTGTTGCCAGCGGGGGAGTGAGGTGGGAGGAAGTTTTGTTTCATGGTCTCTGTGTGTATATAATGTCTTCTGCAGTTTCCACGATATGCTATGCATCCGATGAAGTGAGCTGTAGCTCACGAAAGCTCATGCTCAAATAAACTGGTTAGTCTCTAAGGTGCCACAAGTACTCCTTTTCTGCTTGAATAGGTTTCATTTCTTATGATTGTAATGTAAAACTATCATCAACAAACAATATCCCAACTCCCATTTCACTTCAGCCATGCTGAACTGTTTTTACTGCCAATAGGACTGTGTATCCCACAACAATATCCCATAAGAGTTCAGCACATCTTGTTAGTTTGCCAACTAAGGCTGCCAGATGACAGGTGTAAGAGGTCCACATGGAAATTATGTAACTTGATAACTCAGCTTTATTCTTGTGTTCTAGCCTCTGTTGTAAAAAGATATTATTTAGCTTGTATCACTGTTGCAAATTTACTGGATTCCTGCAGAATTTTGCTGCCCCCTGTGTGATTACATTAACTTTTTAATACCTTGATTTTTGCCTATTCATGCTAAAATGTCTTGTCAGTGAGCATGATTATTTCAATTATTGTATGTTTATTCTGTGAAATGAATATTTCATAATGCCGGTAAAGATGATTTTCCAGAGTAAAGTATGCAGCTAGCAAGTTACTCTTATAATACCCGTACATAAACAAACCTAAATGCCTAGCACACTTGTGTGAGTACTAAATAATTAATAAAAAACAACCAGACAGATGGTACTACACCTAATTGTTATCTCTTTCTGGTATTAATTTCTCATTAATAAACACCTGCATTGTGAAGAGTGGTATGAAAGAGTCAGCAGCAGGTACAATACAGAGATGTGGAGGGGGAAGCAGAAAATACACCGTTCTAAGTGAGCCTCTTAAGTTTTAATGACCCAGAGGTCAGCAAGGTGTGCACACACACATGCAGTTGTGGCAAATGGTTGTATTGTGCTCGTATGTTGACGTTCTAAAAAAAAATGCTTCTAAGGGTTTGGGATTTCCTTTTTTAAATTTTCCCTCTTGTTTTTTCTTTTCCTGACCCTGTGAAAGTCGGAAATGACAAATAGTATAAAGAGCACACTGGTTCTTTATTAAGGACTGGATTATTATTACAGGATGACATGATCTAAAGCTAGTGATAGATATAAAAGCATTAGCCAGGATGTTTGACCTCTTTGGATTGGCACAAGGAGATCATTGCAATGGCAACCAATGTTGTCTCCATGTCACATACAGGTCTGAACCCTGAAGGAGTGGGATCAAAAAATGGGAGGAGGAAAGATGCTGCTGGAATTGGTCCCCAGCCACCTTTTCAGTGATGTTCCCCAAGAAGGGAATGCTAAAAACTGATTAGGATCAGTATTCGTCAGGTCATGTTTAAGGGTAGATGAAAGGTTGCCCTCCCATGGGAGTTAGTAGCAATCTCTGTCAATAAAGGATCCAGTGAATTGCAGTGGCTGTTTCATCAGCTGTAAGAGCCTGGGGCTGAACTTGTAGGTTTTTGTGCAGATGTTTCCTATCAGTTCTAGGACTTCAGACTTATGTGACTGACTGCATGGAATTCATTCAGGGAAGATGGTTAAATAACTCCCAACCCCAGCCTCTGCTTTCACGGTACTAAAGACCACTCTGAATCTGGTAGCTCTTATCTGTGAAGTAGACGCCTCCTATCTTATTTCACAATGCCTGTAATGACAGGGATAAAGAAAGTACCAAAATCCCCAGCACTGGAGCTGTTTGTCCTCTGAGCCTCCAGATTCCCTGAAAAAGGCAGCAGTGATCCACCATGCACAGGAATACAGGTGCTATTCTCAGTCAAGTTATCTTAACATGACTGGTAAGCCACCTTAATACCCATGAAAACAAAGTTTTAACACCTGTTTAGACATGTGAGTTGCTTGTATTGTAGTCCAGGAGAAAGCCTGCTCCTTCCCCCATTGACGTCAATGGGAGCTTTACCACGGATTTCAAAGGGAACAGGAACAAGGCTTCAATGAGATTAAAAAATCAGAAGCTCCTGAAAGAATATGAAGGAAATATGAAACAGCAGGAGAAGGCAGCAGTTTTAGCAGCTGCACCATGGGTAACCTGGTTGACAAGCAGAATATATCATCACATCTGATCATATTACCCTCCCCTTATTTGTCTGTAAAGTGTTATGCACATTACAGCACTATTTAAATAAAATAAATACAACAACAATAATAATAATTAATAAAATAATAACTAATATAATCCATGTCAAATCAAACTTCACTCTTAGGATCATTTTAGATTGCTACACTGTACCTCTAGAACACTGAATTAGTTCCCTTCTCTGTCAAACTCACAGCCAGGGGTGATGGAACAATTTTTATAGTGGGGGTGCTGAGAGCTATTGAACAAAACTGTAAACCCTGTGTATAATGGAAATCACTTCAAGTTCCAGCACCTATGCTCACAGCATATTTTTTTTAATTAAAAGTCTTTTATCCTCAGCTCTGTAGTCAGCTGAGTTACATCAGGCTGATTTCTGAGTAGCTTCCATTCTTTCGTTTAACATTTACTTTACAAATAATGTACACCATACATTATCTTAAAACAAAAGAAACCCACACATTTTGACACCCATGTGAAAATGAAAAGAATCTTTTCACATGAGTGTTCTCATGCCAAAAGAATAGAGATGTTGCCTATGGCTCACCAATAAATAATTTCATATTAGTCACCAGAACTAGTCAGTGCCCACAGTGAAAGAACAATTAGAGAGAAGCTGAATTTGGGAAAGAATAAAGCCCTGGTAAAGGAATACTTGTTAAACCTACAGCTAAGCAGTTCTGTGTGGTTCTTTAAAGCTGCCCAGTCTGCTTCAAGATGCTCCATCTTGCATCTCAGTCATACAATAATATATGTGCAGCAGAGAAAGCTGATTGAAGCCATGCTGTGGCTCTGAAGTTGGAAAATATTTGCCTGAAGCTGGGAGGTAAATGGAAGACATAAGATAATGGAGCTAAAGAAGCTTATTCTCTATTGGCACAATCCCTGAAAGGTGCTGAATGATTGAGCCATCACTGTTACAGAAGCCAATGGGAGCTGAAAGCCCTCAGCACCTCTCAGAAGGCACTTGAAGCCCATTGCAGGATTAGGTGTTTACGGGTGCTCACTGTGAGCTGAGGGTTCTGTAGGAGTTGGACAGCATCACCTAGGCCCTATGTATTACTTCTGGCTCCCTTTTGCGAGGCTGCCATATAAATCCCCTTTGTGCAACAAAAATGTCTGGGCAGGACTTTTGAGACATCATGAAGAGGGAACCAGGCAGTGGATGAAGATGCAAAAGAATCAGGCAGAAAGAGAAAGGTGTTTGTGATGGAGCTTTCCCTGAGGCACTTTGCCCCTGCTGCTCCAATGGAGCTATGTAGGACTGGCATCTTATCCAGCAACTCAGGAAATAGACTCCCCCATGCACACTTTAGGAGCTTCACCAGAGAGGAACAAGGACGGGTTTGGGGAACAAGGGAAGGTGGCACTTCTCCTATGTAACTGGAAATGCTCTGCAGCTGGAGATATGCCTGCCATGTAGAGTTCCTATGCTTTGCCAGAGAAGGAGTCTGCTCTGGTGGACCTCTTCTTGCGAGTCTTCCTTTTTTTCTCATTGTAAACTCCCTGCTGCTAATCCCTTCTCAAGAAACCTCCATTCCCTACTGGCTCATGGAAGCAAAGGGAAGGCTTTCTTTTAGATTGGGCTAGGACAGTCTGTGAAGGGGGAGGCAGGCTGATAAGGGAGGGGTCCTCTGCTCTTCTGGACCTTGCCCCATCATTCTAGGGGCTTGCTGCATAAGATACATTTCTTGTGCTGTACAGTACCAGGGCCCTTCAGTACATTTCATTTATTTTCTCTTTCTGACATTAATTTAGGCTGGGTGCTCAGCTGCAGCACACTTACTACCCTGCCTGTTAATATGAGAGAGGAGAAGAGGTTCCCACACCAGCACATTGACTACAATGTGACTTCCTCAAGAACTTGTTTACTAACACTCTAAAAATGAACTCGGCATAGAAACATGCTAATATAGCTGCCAACTGGAAGCTTACTGCTGCGTGTTACATGCATTCTCCCCCAAGGCACGCTTCCCTCATAACTCAAGGGAACCCTGTCAACAAGATTTTTTGTAACCTAATCTTTATTTCTAACTTTACTTTAAGCAGCTTTACATCAGCTTGTTAACTCTGCTAGTTTTATCATAATTTGTGTCAGGATCGTTTAGCTCTCCGTACCTCTCATACATTACTTTTCAGTGAGAATATTGTGCAATGTTGCCGTCGAAGCACTTGCAAGCATGCGATGTGGCTGCACAATTTTAGGAGTGATTTTACCTCTGCTTATTTGCAGCACAAAAGTCTATAATCACAGATTTTAGGGTCAGCAAATTCTTCTTTGTTGTATAGAGTTCCTAACCTTCACCACAGTTTGCTTTTATATAGCACTTTACAAACACTTATTATGGAGTGATAGCAGTAGTTGCTTCTGGGTATATCATCTCTCTGTGAAAAGAGCAAAAATATCAAATAGGCAACTTGTTTCTAATGCAAACAGAGCTTTCTGTTCAATTAACATAGATGCAATCCATTTAGACCTCCTTTTGCCTCCTGATTAGGTAATCCCAAAGCAGGCTGTTTCACTTACTTGTTTCAGAGTAGCAGCCGTGTTAGTCTGTATTCGCAAAAAGAAAAGGAGTACTTGTGGCACCTTAGAGACTAACCAATTTATTTGAGCATAAGCTTTCGAGAGCTACAGCTCACTTCATCTGTGAGCTGTAGTTCACGAAAGCTTATGCTCAGATAAATTTGTTAGTCTCTAAGGTGCCACAAGTACTTTTTTTCACTTATTTGTGAAATTGAGTGTGAAGGACACTTCCAATAGAGTATTTCTATCTTGTTTTCATTTGCATCTGTGTATGGTTGGAATGATAATTCTTCAGGTAATGGTCAGAGTTCTGTAAACCAGGAAACATCCAGGATGGGAGAGGTAAAATGGGGAATTCTCATAAAGGGCACGTCCTTTTATTATATCCCAGCAATAGTAGCTGCAGATTGCATGCAGGTAGGCATGACGCTGAAAGCTCATTGAAGTGCTCTACAGTTCCCACAAAAGGGAATTATTTACAATGGATGGCAAGGAAGGTGGGAGGAGAGGTGTGATATTATAACTATATAGTATACCGAGGTGAGGCTAAATAGAGGAAAACACAGACTCATATCAGTGTAATTTTACTACGGGTAAAATCAAGCAGAGTAAGGTACAGCCTCCTGTAGGATGGCTTACTTAAAACTGAACTGAGTTATTTAAAATTGGAGCAGAAAATACCCTAGAAATAATACTACAATGAGGAATTTTCCCCTAGCCAACGGATGGACTAAATCATCCAATAAGTCTTTTCCTTCTCTGACTTCTATACTTTTAGCAACCAGAACCTGGCCCCATTAAAGTCAAGGGCAAAACTCCCATTGACTTCCAGGGGACCAGGATTTGGCCCCATGATTCAAATTTGGCCTCCTGAGTCACATTTGCCCCAAGAGTCTGCAGAGCCAAGTGCTCCATCCCGATGCCTGCAGTCATGAAGCTTATTTAGTACTTGCTTTTCAGATAAGTGGACAGAATAAGAAGTAGGAACTCAAGTCTTTTGTACACGGTTATTCTAATAATCCTCATTATCCTGTATAAACTCAGTTGCTAGTTGTCCTGTCCCTGTACCACTCAAGCCCACTTGCCATTTGTCTTACTGACCTGAATTCTTACTGCAATCATGCTCTTGGATTTTTGATGCTAATCCCCACACAGTCTTGTGTATTCCATAGATTATATGGGATCATGCCTATGTCTGACCCAATTTATAACTTGGCTGAGAATAACACAAACCGTTATACTCTACAAGACTGTTTACTTTATGCTTAAGAAACTCACTTTAAACACCACTGTTCTTTCACTAGCTCCTTAGTCAAGTCTAATGCCTAAAATAGTCATTGTTTTCCATGGACAAAATAACAGCCATGTGCATATGTTGTCGACACAGTAAAAACTGAATAAGGGTCAGATCCTCGAAAGTCAAATGAGCTATTTTGATTTATTGTGTTGTTGACCCAGTAAAAACTGAGATCATCAAAAGCCAAAGGAGCTATTCTGATATACACCTGCTGAGGTTCTGGTTTTATTAAAATATCTTTGCATTGCCACTAGTTGGTGAAGGGGAAAGAGAGGCAGCTGAATAAAGATGTATATTTGATTAGTAGCCTGTACTCATCTCATAGTAAATCATAGTACTGTAATTTGGAGCTGCTGAAGGCTGGAAAGAGACTACAACATCCTGTTAAACTGAAAGATCACATATTATATTACTGTACAATGTTTCTCTAAGCATACACTTGCTGTTGTAATTATTATAGCTTTGTCTGTGATATTTATATGGCAATTATTTGCAAATATCTTAAAACTTCCTAAATAATTAGATAAATATATATTGTGAAGTTCAAGTGATGAGTTCAAACTTCAAAAGTTTAGGTGATTTGGAGGTGCTGCCTTTTTCTTGTGGCTTGCTGTTCCTGAATGTGTTCTTTTTTGTGTTAGTCCATCACCTGGCTGGATGGCTTCTTAAGACTGTTGCAGCAGTTAATTAGGGGCCAACTCGGAGTCTGTCACATATCCACCCAGGAGGGAAGCAGATGATGAGTTGCTTACAGGTCATAATAGCAAGAAAGGGCACCAAATTAAAAGCAAAAGCAGACATTTAAAAAATTGCTCTGTGAATTTTTAAAAGTCTGTCTAAGGACATGTGGAGTTTGAAAAAGCAGCCATTAAAAAAACTACAAGAACTGTATCTGGTGTGAGGAAGAAAATCTATATTATGTATATGGTGGCTTGTGAGACAGGTGTGAGGACACAAACCAAACACATAAAAGTATAATAATATCTGTGACCAGCATATGTGTGAGTGTTTGAGGGTACTTGCAATTGAAACTAGACTGAAAATAATATTAAAAGAAAATCACAAGTTTTATTTTTAAACATATGTGGCTGGATGGAGTATAGGAATGGACTGTGAAGATGGCTATTTGTTCAATAGACTCTATACATAACTATAGACTCAGTAAGCATTTTCTCCTGGTCCTGGCAAAAGGTAATATTTCTGCTTTATTCCTTTATTCTTATTATTGTATCAGAATTAAAAATGGGTCATGGCCATGATTAGCTCTCAGACTGGTGGTGATAGAAGAAGATATAGTGATGCAGCTCATATCTCTGAGCTATCCCTCATGAGGAGCGATGTCCTTTCTTTGTATAGCCAGATTTTACCCTTCACAACATTTCCCACTACTTCATTATTACTATTACAAATGATTTCCACTGGAAATGTTGACTCATTAAATTGGGGCTACAGATAATGTTATTATTGATGCTAAAGACATGAACTCAGGCTCATACAAAGCTTCCTGTGCAGGTAATTTTCCCTCTGTTCCTTATTCCCCTGCACCTCACATTAGATCTTAGCAGGTTGAAATGCCTGATAAGTAAAAGCCATTACAGTTAAAAGGTCTAAAAACTCCTTTACACAAAAGGGTTTGAAATGGCTTTTGACAGAATAATCTGAAGATTTCTGGCTGAATCAGAGGTTAAACTATAGTGGCTGTATAAATGCAAAACTCCCCAAGAGAAACAGATTTAAAAAACTCACAAACACAAAATAAGCTTCTGCCTTGTTTGTTAAACACAGGCATTTAAAGTGCATCTTATGTCAAGCCACTTTCCCACCAAACTTCCTGGTCTGCGGTGGCTTAGTCTCAGTCTGACCACAGTGCATCTGTAATTTGATGAATTCTCCCTCGCTGACCAGAGACACAGCATGGACACACAGAACTGCTCTCCATCACTCAGCCATTGTATAAAAACAAGGAAACAAACGCAGAAGCTAGCTGAGTAAGCAAATGTGTATTTTTAGACACAATTACAGGTGGACAATACTAATACTAATCCCCAGGAGCCTTCAAGAATATATAACCATAGTGTTCTATTTGCAAGGAATAAATGCATGCAGCTGTTAAGTACTCAAATTAGGACAGAGCAAGAACACCAAAGAGTTAGGATGCCTCCCCAAGATCTGTATGAGAGCTGAAAAAGTATTGCTTATATTGAGTGCTAAGAAGCACCATATTGTATAAAGATTGAAGAGTACTGCGCAGGACCTGAGCCCTTAGATACTACCCAGACTGTGTCCAGTGCTCTGGCCTCCTACTCACAGCTCCCATGCAAAAGAACAGGTTGAGGCAGATTAGGGAGCAGCACAAATACTAGTAAAAATGGGAAGAGAGTATTGAGTGAGTGGGTTTGAGAGAGGAGGTCATGTGGGAGTTAAAGAGAGGGAAGTTTGGAGACGAGGATTGAATTTATGGCCTGGGCTACATTACAAAATGCTGAATTACCCCTTGTGGTTTTAATCATGGTTAGCTGACACACTGCTGAAATTTGTCCTGGTCTACGCTGACCACTAAACTGTACTCAGTGTGGTGTCAGTTAATACCATTGTTGGCAGCCATACTCAGAGACAATAAAGTTTTGTAGCGTTAGGGCAGCCATAGAGTGGAGTTCAAAGTGGGTAGAGGATGAGACTGTAGGAAGGGGTACTTGGAGGCCAAAAGGCTTGATCCAAAGCACACTGAAATCACTGGTATGACTGCTGATTCCACTGGGTTTGGATCTGGGCCAAATTTATGAAAGGGATGAAAGAGTAAAGAGCACAGAAAATGGAGAATTACAAGGCAGTTAAGGACAAAGTATAGAGACAGAAGAAGAGCAAGGCATGCACAAAAAGAGAATGAAGACACAGCAGGTGAGGTAGGATTGGAAGAAAACAATAATGGGGACACATAGGGCTAAATACTATTTACTCCCACTGTACTTAAATATGTTCTAATTTTTCATTCTAAAGAGGAGAACTTTAGCACCCTTTTGACTCTTCCCACTTAACTGCCCAACCTGTTGCCAATGTGTTCCCCACTGAAATCCTGCCCCACACATCTCTCTCCCTATGTGAGAGATTCTCTAGTTTATCACTTTGAAAATCTGCTTACATTATATACTGCCTCAGCCCACTTTGTTCTAGGAACTTTTTAACAAGCAACAGGGAGGCACCCAAGTACAATAGCAATATATAAGTATGCCCTTTATCCATCTGGCTATTTCCCAGTATTACTCACCTCACCCATGTTCTCCCCCTTCAATGAAATATGTAACTTCTCTTGTCAGAAACAGAATTGCAAGATAACTGCTACATTATAGGAATTGACATAAATGTACAAATGTTACTCCAAAAATGGTCTGGTTCATAGTCTTGCACTTTCTGTTCAATATCCACTAATGGATTAGATAAACACAAGAGGCTAAGGAAAGTGACTAATATTTATTAGAGAAATCCAGCAAATTAATCAAAGAAGAGAAGTCCATAAAATAATCAGTGTTTTAACTTTGATGCTAAAAGGAAATTAATCACATAGGCACTGTACTAAGTGTAGAAAAGTGTATCATCCAAAGGAGATTTTAATTACTGGTTCTGCAGTGTATAGTTTACAAGTTACATTTAAACAATATAAACAATATAGTTTACAAGTTATAGTTTACAGAATGTGCAAAGCAATTGTCAGACATGTTAGACAATGGGTGGAGGGAAATTGGAGGCTGAGGGGATTAGGAATGGAACAAAAAGACTTTCACCATTATGTCATCAATCACAGGTTAATAAAGACTCTAAATTGTTTACCGTCCAACAGCTGTTTAGTGTCTTATGTGAACTGAGTTGGTGGATTCGGTCCAGTTTATAGTAGACATATGTCCACATCACAAAAGTCACCCCAGGAAATGGCAAAAATTGATCTCTTTGTTAGCAGTGCCAGCAGAGAGCCATCTATCAAATAGACATGGGCATGGCTATTGCCCATGCTGATCGACATCAGTGGATAGAGAACTTCATTAGCTAGTAATCCAATACCTCTAATGGGCTCACTTGTAAAAACAAGTAAAGTGTATCTTTTTGCTGTAGTTACCCAGAAAATAGCCAAGTGAAAATAATCTCATGAAAAGATGGAGAAAAGTATCTTAAAAAAGGTAAAGTGAGTGTTGGTTGTATTTACTATTTCCAAGACCATAAAAATATTTCCAGATTTCATAAGTGTATAAACTCATGTAAAAAAGTTCTATTTTGTTAATTGCATTAAGGACCTGATTCTATCACTCTTACTCACTGAGCTGCAATTACATAAGTAGCCACAGTGAAAGCAATGGGTTTACTCACGTGAGTAAATGCTACTCTCGGTGAGTAAAGATGATAGAATCAGGCCCCAAGGCTATTAACTAGTCAGCAACATAGATTTTAAAAAATGGATCCTCAAAGTTAAGCTCCTAAATTCAGTTAGAGCTGCCCCATTTGGATCCAGCTCTAAGTGGTAGGCCAGACTCTTGCTGCAAATGTTAGGCCAGATTGCCCATGACTCAGATGCTGACAGTTCTGAATTGTACAGAATTCTTACAATTCTGAATTGTAAGAAAATTTCCTGCACATCTATGTTTTCCTTGGAGGCCTACAATACAAATACTGACGCACCCCAATCTTGCTTCATTTGTGAGACATGATAGCATTGCAGCATAATAATAGTATCTGCGGTTATGTCAAATCAAATAAAAACCAGTACTATCTTCTACTTATCACATGCTACACTCTGCTTTGTGGTACACGATGATTACTAGCTGCAGTCTGAAAAAAAATTCCTCCCTCACCATTGTATAATAATGCTCAATTATGGGGAGTTTATGTCACCCTTCAAAGCTTCTGTCACGAGCTGTTTTTGGAAGCAGAATAACAGACTGGGGGCTATCACTTAAGTTGATCTAACGTACGTCATTCAGGGGTGTGAAAAGGACATCCCCCCCCCTTGAGTGATGTGATGTAAACGCTCTCCAAACCAGCGCTATGTTGGTGGGAGATGCTCTCCTGCCAACATAGCTTCCATTTCTCATGGAGGTGGAGTAATTAAGCCAACGGGAGAGCACTCTTCCGTCAGCATGAGGCGTCTTCACCAGACGTGCTACAGCTGTGCTGATGCAGTGCTTCTACCATAGACCTGCCCTGGGCGTAGCATTGTGTTGTCCTGATATGGCAATTCTCATGGTTTTATATTTCGTAGGATTTTATTTGTTCAAAGGAAGTATCAAAATATGATTATTCTTGTCTAGAATTTGTCTTTCTCTGTATGACTTGTGAGACAATCTTTTGTTGACAGGAAATGGCAAGGAACTGTGGGCAGGAACAGTTCCATGAGAAAAGATGATTGTTATGTTTATCTTGTACCTGCCAGTATATTACTGAGCAGCTTTTTGTCCTCTCCAGAAGCTTTCCAGTAGGAAGAGTATCAATGACTTCGATGTTAGCCAATGTTTTATTAATGTCATCCAATCCACTATAACTTAGGCAGTGGATAAAGCAACTGTCAACAGCTTTGAGTATATGCTGCCCACAGCATATTTTTAGAGCTGTGAGAACTTGAAAAAATTCTGTCTGGTAAGTGATTTCTCCAAGCTTGTGATCTAAGAGGCAGCATTTTTTAAAAAAATCCTACTTGTGCATCCCAAAATGAGTGTATAATCATATGCCTACATTTGTGCACAATTTCTGTGATTGCTCATGAAAGAAATATTGATATATTGATGTATGAAGATACAGTACGTCAACAACCATTAATAAAATATAGAACAAGCATGGAAGTCCTAGTAGTCAGATAATCCACTTAAAATGGAGCTCAGCATCTACTCCTTAGATGAGTGATTAACAGAAAATATATAATGTAAGACTCTCGTAGTTAGACTCTTGTGGAAATTTGATCTGCTTTTCTCAGACTCTAGGTTTGATTCTATTACCATTGAAATCAATGGCAACAGATTTATACAATGGCAATAATATGGGCAGGATTAGGCCATGAATATGAAGTGTCTCAGTCAACATAAGCTGCAGATGGTTAGTTATTGTTTTATTCACACCCAGCTTGTCCCTTCTCTATCTGTAAAAATATAGCCTTGATCCAAAATCCATTGTAGTTAAAGAACAAGTTCTCACTGAAGTCAATAGAACACTCCCACTGCCTTAGATCAGGCCTGATGTACTTTTGCTGTAGTGTGTTAGTCATGTTCCTTTAAAAAAAATAAATGAGAATTTTTAAAATGCATAAGGGTGTGCTAATGCTATATTCAGTGGATTTGCTGTGGTGGTGGGAATAAGGAAGGTTATTGGAATCCTCTGACTGAACGTTGTGCACGTTAGTCATTTTAAACTAGTCATCGGTTTTCATTTAGTTACTGTGCATTGGTTTCTGGCATTCAGTTTATTATCCATTTGGTCATATGGGGAAGGCATGGTGCCTAAGGCCATCTATATCAGCATTGAACTGATTAGCCTGGCTTGTGCATTAGTTTGTGAATTATAGTTTATGCTCAATTCATGTTTAATCCTAAATGGCTAATGTTAGGGTCCTAAATATGAATCTGGGCAATGAAATATCAGCTTACAGTTTAGGGACAAGGAGTGAGGTGCTTTTGAAAATCCAAGTGACTTTCAATGAGACTTAGGCTCTTAAATCACTTGGGTACTTTTGAAAATCCAACCCAAGAATTTAAAATATGGTTACCTAAAGTTAGGCTCCTATGTCCAATTTTGTTCAGAACCACTGGGCACCCACAAATCCCACTGAAGTCAATGGGAGAAGCAGGTTCTCAGCACCTTTGAAAATCAGGGCCACTAAATTCTTATTTAGGTAGTTAAATAAGTTGGATTTCTGAGTGCTCTTTTAAAAATCAGGCCTTAGGTGACTGAGGATTTGAGAACTTTGGAAGATTGTTGTTGTTTTCCATTTGTGATTGATGTTATTGCAGCTGTTCTGCAGTGTGCATCCTCACAGATTGGATTAAACTAGACAGAGCTGGAAACAGCTATCAGTTGCACAGGACGTAAAATGAACCAAAGAACCCAAAATACAATTTTCAGCATGGAAAAGGCAAGCTAATGTAATCAACCATTCTACATGAACTTCAGTGATGATTACCAGGGAGATCTTGACTGTCATATGCAGAAGATTATTGTAACGCCTGCTACTCCATACTTTCCAATCTAATTTATTGGTTTTTGTTCTTTATTTTATAAATTGGCTGTCCGCCATCCAATCTGCAAGTGAAATATTGTCTGGTTCAGGATGAAAGAGAAGCTGTACCACAGAGCTGCAGCATTATCTCACACTCATTTAACATCCTCAAAGAGAATGTTACAGGATAGCTCTGATGAATGGAGATCAGAACAGTACCAAAGAGGTCAGTGGTCTCAGGGCTTTAGATAATGATGTTCTTATCTTCAGTGGAAAATGACCTGCAGAATACTCTGTAGACAAAATAATTACAGCTAGCAGCCTTTTATGAGTTCTGATGGTCCCAAAAATAAACCGATGTCATGCCAATTTAAGACGTCATGCCCAAGTGACAGATTATTATTCTTGGGGGCATCACCTGTAAGGAGGTGTGTTGCTCTAAAGGTCTGAATATTGTGGTACATGAAAACCCCTTTCAGAAGTTCTCAGGAAACTGGTTAGAGGTGGGAATTATGATATCATTAATAAAGCTCTGGTAGGACTGCAGTGTGCTGTAACTATGAAAGGAAGAACATGAAGCAATAGTTTAGAAATCCTTGGCATCTTTGAGTGGATACCAACCCTCCCCCCATCTAAAATAAGAAAGTGTGTGTTTTCAGATCATACTTTGAACTGAATAGTTGATGGAAGGGTTTCATTTTTCCCTTGTCTCTGTTTTGGCCATGGTAGAAAGAAGTAACTCACCATTGCCCTCCAGCCTTATGAAAGACCAGCAGTGATTATTAGGAGAATAAATGCTACTTTCTCTGTGCCTTGAGAGTATAGAGGCCAGGCCACATTATCACTAGAGCTGGGTGAAAAATTTTGACTGAAACTTTTTTTGCAAAAAATGAAGATTCGGCAACACTGAAACATTTTGTGAATTTGTGCCAATTTTACACAATTGTTCATTTAAACAACTGAAAAAAGTTGTTTCAGTATGAAACAGTCCCATTTTTGGTTTGAAATGACATTTTATTTCAAAATTTCCTTTAATTCATTTCTTTTAAAATGATTTTTCAAACATTTTCATTTTTGGTCCAACTCAACTTTTGTAAATTGCCAACAAACTGAAAAATCTGTCATTCCCGTAGCTCTAATTATTACATAGAGGTGGCTGACACCACTTTTGTTAATGGGAAGAATTAAACATCTTCTGGCAAAGCATGAAGTCATGGACTCACCCTGATTTTTTGGAATCTATAAGCCTGTGTCTTCAATAGGAACAAAGGTGCATTCTTATCTCAAGTTAGTGAACTCAAGTTACGAACAAACCTTTTTCCCCAGAGAAGACAAGGCCAACATGTCAAGGACAAGGTTCATCTTCAATAAAAATAGTAAGTTTCGAACCATTTTCCTTATGGATATTGTCTTGGGAATGTAAACCCAGGTGTTAAGATTGAAAATCTATCAGTGTTTTTCCTAAATATCATGTGTCTATTCACAGTCCCATCCCCCACAATTTCATCCAGGGCTGGACTTTGGGAATCCATGAAACCCACAGCTTAGGGGCCTTGCAGTTTTGGTGAGACCCCAAATCAATTTGAGAGGGGATAGGCGTGAAGCTTGGGCAGCTGCTGATGGTGCTAAGGCTGCCATTCGCCTCTTCACAGTTGCCCGCAGCAGGGCAGTGCCCTTTGCTGAAAAATGTCTCTAGAAAAATATGTTCATCACTAACATCAGAGCTGAATTTGACTCCAAATTGTCCCTATCTTAGGGACTTTGAAGTATTCATTGCCTTCTGGCCAGAATGGATGAAAGAATATGCTGGAAAACCTAAAAGACTGGCTGGAGAGAAGGTGTTTGAAAGCACTTATATACCATGCTATTGATCCCACGAATGAAAGAAAATGCCCAGTGGTGATGAGAGTTGCATGAATCTTTCATTATGGTTTTAGGCTTCATACCAAATTTGAAATTCAGTCCAGGTTTATCAAAAGGTCTGCTAAAATTTCCCACATTCAGGTGAATCTGAGTTGATATATGGTTTTACTTCAAACTATGTGAAGAACTGATGCTTCAAGTGGGTTTCATCAGGTTTTTTTGGTTCTTTATATCTAAAATAGATAATGAACCCTATGGGATAAAAACCCTTGTGCATGGATCAAAATTAAAGATGCGCCTAGAAGGGCTGGTTTCAGATTTGGTAAAGTCTAGAAGGCCACTTTCAATATTGACTGGTAGGTGTGAGGTTTACCAAAGTACAAAGTGCCATTGGTCAGGTTTTCTGTTGACAAAACCGAAACCAAGGGTAGTTTGGATCCCAGTTCCATTTTATTTAAACACCAAAGTTCTAACTGGTGTGAGGCTGGAATCAGAACTTCTAGATTTAGCTCATTTTTAATGAAAACCAGAAAAAGGTTTTCATGAGTAACTGCTAGTTGAAACCACATTGCTGTGTTGCTATCCTGGCCATGAGTAGAAATGCTAAACATACATTTGAAATTGTGCTTTTAAAAAAATAAAATCACTAATATTGACCCTTGGGACTCATAACTCTGAGGATCCTCATAAATCCTGATGATTCTCATTATCTATTTCCATATGGGCACACTTTTCTAAAACTGTGGTGCTGGAAAACATAAACATCGTTCATTTAATAAATTCTATTCAGCAAACAAAAATGTTTTAACATTGTTGTTTGAGCTAGTTCTTTTTCCCTTCATCTGAAAGAAACAGATTAACAGCTCTCTTTGTCAGACTGTGCCCAGAATTGAATATCTCATTTGAATGGTATGATGTAGAGATTTTTTCACCCAGTAATTTTTATAAAGCACAAAATTTATATTGTGATTTTATTATACATATATGGTTAGCTTGAGATACAAAGCCTCAGAAACAGGAAGATTATGATCTATACAATCAGATCCCTCCTTCTTCTTCCAACATGCAAGGTTGGAAACCTCTTTAAAAATAGAGAGAGAGGGAGAAAGACAAACAAGCTAAACCTAGCGATCGAGGATTGGGAAAGATGGTTTTGTGGTTAAGGCAATGGACTGAGACTCAGGAAAGGATTTAATTCCTAATTTTCTAAAAGGCTCCCTGTGCAACCTTGGGAGACCATCATCAATTTATGAAAATCACCCTAACCAGAGCTGAATTATCTGTACTATCCAATTGACTCAACTTCTGCCCCACCACAGAACCTGATACCATGCTAACGTGGGGAACTAGGAGAATTCTTTCCCTGACTTCGTCTCAAAGAATTCTGTCACAATGACACCACAACTACCATATCAACACTAACAGTAATAAGAAAAAGACCCATCTGACTGAACAGCCTGAAGTGGATTAAACCGCGCTCTTGATCATTACATTGATTGCTTTGGGAAAATAATTGACTGAAATCCTTAACAAACATCACATACACCACAATCGCTCCGTGGCCGAGAGGACAGCTACATTGTCCTTGAAATCCAACCGCCAGGCACAGGGGATGCCATCCTAGTTCTCAAGCATGATGACTATATCAATGAGGCCAACCAACAACTTTCCAAAACCACGTACTATAAAGAACTCAAAGATGCCACTCCATAATTCACCCAGGAATTTGATATAATCAAATCCTTCCCCAAACAACTCCAAGAAAAATTCTACAACCTCATGCCTCACAAACCCACCCCAGGGATCCTCTACATCTTTCCCAAGATGCACAAATAAGGCCATGATACTCTTACTGAAGGGATATCAGGTCTTATAGAAACCATCCTCAAGGCACTCACTACATAAAAGGCCAACTTTCTCCAAGACACAATCGATTTCCTCCAGAAACTCCACAACATTAACAACCTCCTTCGGCACACCATCCTTGCCACCATGGATGTCACCTCCCTTTTATACCAACACCTATCACAATAACAGTATTGCTGCCTGCCTCAAATATCTACAAGACAATGGACAACACTCAGATATCCACTCAAACACATTGATAAACTCATCTGTTTCATTCTCATCCATAACAATTTTACATTCAACAATAAACACTTGTTCCAAACCATGGGAACATCCATGGGTATGAGGATGCCTCTCCAGTATGCCAACCTCTTCATAGGCTACTTTGAGAAAGAATTTCTGGACAAATGCACTGCAAAACCAATGATATACCTGAAATGCATCAATGGTATTTTTATTCTCAGGAAAGACAACCTAAACTCTCTCATAGATTTCCACAACTTCAACAACCACCACTAATCTATCAAACTCTATCTAGAACATACCCACAGCAGCATCAAATTCCTGGATACCACAATTAGCTTCATTAATGGATCCCTGCAGACAACTACACATAAGAAATCCATGGATCACTACAAACCTTCACAGATCCAGCAATAATCCCAAACACATCAAGAAATCTGTTATCTACAGCCAGGCTCTGAGGTACCAAAGCATATGCTCTGAGAAAAAAGTTTGCTATACACAATTAGTGCCCTTAAAACTATCTTCACAAAATAAGGACACTTCACCAGAGAAGTAGGTTGCGTCATGGAATGGGCCACCCAAGTATCCCAAGAGAATGTGCTTCAATACAGAAAAAAAACCTGTCCAACAGCATACTCCTAGTTATCACCTACCATCCCACACTGGAACCTATACAGGGCATCATTGAACTTTTACAACCCATACTCGAGTTTCAGACCACATTCTGAAAGAAATCTTTCCCGTACCCCCTTGTCTGGCCTTAAAACAGCCTTACCAAGCCTTCTCATCAGAAGCAAGCTGCTCACAGACCAGGACCCACCAACTCAGAGCAGCACCAGACCCTACTAGAACAACAGATGCAAAACCTGCAGGCATATCTTTACTGCTACAATGATGAATACCCCTCACAACACACCATTAAAGATGTGGTGACTTTAATGGCCCCTTTTGGGCAATCAAAGCCATCTTTTGAAGGTCCACTGAAATTAATGTGGCTATAGTGTTCAGACTAAGAAAAAGAATAACAATATTGATAATTCGTTGCAATTATAAAACCCCTGTCATCTGCGGCTCTTAAAGCACTTCACACACTTCAGCAAACCAATATCTCTGCACACTTGAGATATGTGTACGTACCATTTCACAGGGGAAAAGTGAGGAATCAAGAGGTTAAGGGCCTATTGTCATGCCTTTACTAACACTGAGTAGTACCTTACTCCATCAGTGGCCCAAATGACTTCAGTGAGAATTTTTATGCTAAAAGGTGCTATTCAGTATGAGTAAGGGTATTACAGTTTGGCTTTAAGTGACTTCTGCATGCTGAACCATACATGTAAGAGTTCGGAATAAAATACTGAACTCTTTATCTTGGTCTCCTACTTCCATCTCTAAACACACACTCTCCTGTGCCCCCCATTTAAAACACAGAATCATACAGAGAAGCCACATTTTTCCACTGTAACCCAAAATAAATCCTCTTATCTGCTGGTTATTCCTATTATCCCTGCAGATCTCATGGGATGATATAGCTCCTAAATCTTTTCAAAAATAATTTAATTGGTGTGAAAACATTTGAAAATATCTGCTTCTGGGATACTCTTCTTACTCGGAAGTGCACACATTTCTTACTGATCATTCAGCACCTCTCTAGTTCCATAGATTTAAAAATGTTATTAAAGTTAATGTTTAAAATCAAATTTACACAATTTAAAAGGGAAGGTATTGTACATCTGGGGTCGGGCTTGGGTTATGGGGGATTGCAAGTATCGGTTACAAGGTTCACGAGGTACATACATATCATATAACCAGCATAGATCCAGTTTGGGATGTGGGAGTTTTTAAATGGATAAATGGACTCAGGTATGCCACCCATGGAACATATTAAGAGTCCAAGTCAGTATTGGTGTAGAGAATAAGTACATGGGTGGGGTGCGTCCCTTGGTTCATCAGGGAAGGAAGTGGGTTATTTCCCTGGCTAGCGTTCTCGGTTACTTGACCTGGTACTGGCGGTGTCCTGTGATGTGTTCCGTGTAGATGTCTCTTAGTACATTTTATTAGATCCCAATAGCTTGAATAACAGCAAGCTAAAATGAAGAGGAAAGATAACTGTATATGGGAAATCATTCATTTTCTGCTTGAAGGAACAGAGTGCTTCTGTATCCATGAAAGCTTAACAGCAAGCATGTGGCTGCCAATATTTATCTCAGTGTAAGGGGACTGTTGCCTCCTTACTACCAGTCAGTGGAGGTGTTTTGGTTGGCTAGCTCCCAGTACTAAAAGGGGGGAAGGGTCTATGGGAAATCAGGACCCTGAGACTGATAGTCCCCAGGAACAATGGGGAGAGGCCAATGCTGCAGGTCAGCCTGAATGACAGGGCGGGCAGGCTAATCAGGGAGTCAGGAGGCCAGGGAGGTCCCATCCTCCGTGTGAGCTGGAACTGCCTGGGTCAGACAGAGTGGGGCTGAGCTAAGGAGAAAGCAGGAGCCCAAGCTGAGCTGGGGAGCAGAGCTGTGCCAGATCCAGAGAGAGCAGACCCTGTCCTGGGAGCAGAGCTGCAGCCCCAAAGCCAGAGGCACAGCCCAGGGAGAGCAGACTTGCCCTGGGAAGAAAGCTGCAGCAACCAGAGCCACAGGGGCCAGAAAAGCATTCCAGGAAGTAGGTCAGTGCTGGGAGCAGAGTCACAGAAGCAGCCTGCAGAGCAGACCTATCTTGGGAGCAGAGCTGCAGCAACCACAGCCAGAGGGGCCAGAAAAGCAGCCCAGGAAGTAGGTCAGTGCTGGGAGCAGAGTCACAGAAGCAGCCTGCAGAGTGGACCTCTCCTGGGAGCAGAGCTGCAGCAACCAGAGCCAGAGGGGCCAAAGAAGCAGCCCAGGGAGCTGGAGGCAGAGCAGCAGTGCAGAGACAGAGTGGTGAAACTGGCGCTGGAGCGGTCCGGAGCTGGGTGCAGTGAGCTGGGGAGAGCGAGGGGGACCCTGGGCAGCAGGCCCAGCACAGGGAGACGCCTCAGCCAAGAGGCTCTGCAGGCCAGGCTTGGATCCTAACTGCGACAGGGCAGGGGCGACACTGGGCAGAAGGGTCCTATCACTTAGAGCTTGAGAGCGTGAGGCCACCACCAGCGCAAGTGTCCAACCCACAGCATCCCTACAGCACAGCCAGGGCCTGAGAAGAAGGCCTGGGACTTACAAGGAACAGACTGTGAACTGCCCTGACATTCCAGAGACACTGTTTGTGATGTTCCCTGCCACAGAGCGGGGTGATGTGTTTCCTTTAACCTTTCTCATTTTCCCTTATTCTTTTTAAAATTAATTGTTGATTAAATAACTTGCATTTGCTTTAACTTGTATGTAATGGTCAGTGGGTCAGAGAAGTGCCCAGTGCAGAGAGAGTACCCCGGAGTGGGGACACCCTACCCCCTGTCCTAGGTGACTGCAGCAGGGTTGGGGGTCGAGCCCCCCAGGAATCCTGGGCCCAGCCTTGTTGGGGTTACGAGGACTCTGCCAGCTAGGAGAGTGGAAGGGGAGTCCTCAAGGGCAGGGAGGCCACTAGGTAAAGGAAGTGGGAGCGAGGACTCAGATCCTTTCGCTAGCCCACTTCACCGGGGTAGTGCAGAAGCCAGGAAAGTTCACCACAATAGCAGGACTATTCCTCCGCTTACATCAGGACTGGGAAGGAGAAAATGGAAAGATAATTAATTTTACTCTTATTGTGTACAGATGAATGTTGTGAAGTGGAAGGAGAAATGTTGCTTGATTTCACCATACATAACTAACAGGAGTTTCATACACTTTCCTTCTGGGACATGGATAGACGGAGAAAATAAATAAGAGAAGACCTGTGACAGAACTGACAATACCCACTATTTCTAGCTTCCTGGAATAGGAATTTGCAGGTCAAGTAGGTCAGCCCTCTCTTACATCTTACTGAAGTTCTTCACAGTACAGAACCTTGGTTTTCAAAGGAAACACAGATCTAAGATTGTGGCAAGTGACAGAGTTTCAAGCTTAATATATCTCAGCCATCTGTTAGGAATAATTTGTGGCTGATTCCAATTTTTTTTTTTTTTTGGTAGGCAATACAAATCCGAATTGGTTTTGTTTTTTTTTTAATCCATTGAATTTTCTGAAGAAACTGAAAGCATCTCAAGCTCATCTTTATCATTATCCAGATAATGAGTTATCATCTTTGTCCTCACTTGAACTTTCAGGTGCTTATCTTAAAATTAAACTTTTGGTATACGCATGTATCTGAGATGTGAATCATTGGAGATGTCCTTTTTAATCCTTAACCTTATTCATTTGTAGATAGTAGGTATGATAAAAGAATATTTTGCTCTTCTACACAAATAGCACATTTTCATATGAGGGTCCAAAAGCACAAACAAAACCTCAGCATATTCCTGAGGTAAGGGCTCAGGAATAGGAATAACTTCAGCCTTGGTACATGGCACCCATTGATGCTGACCTGGGAACAATGAATCACATACACATAGTTTGGTTAAATGCAGATGCCACAACTTTATTGAAACTAATAACTATCCACTCCCCAGATTACCTGGCAGAGTTGTTCTAGTCCAGATTTGAATTGGGCAACAATGACCCCGGCTTCTACCAACCTGCGGGTGGGTATGAGGGTAAAATGGCTTCTCTACACATTGAAGCCTGTTCAGGGATCTTGGTGGGAAGCCAGAGTCCTAACCTGCTTCCCTCCTCCACACAGGATGTAGGAGAAGTAAGAATAGGGGAGCCACATGATGCATGCGACATAGAGATGTACCCCTTTGTTGTGCTATGGGCCCATGCCTAAGCCACCCTTTGGGTTACAGAGACCTCATATTGGACCCTTTTAACTCACCAGTTCCATTGGTACTGGAACCCGTCAAAGTTACAACAAGGTAATTTAAACTCCAAACCTGCAAGTTCTGGGATGCAGGGTGGAAGGTGAAGAAACCCACACATCAGTTTGCCAGTTTTACCATATGGGAAAAAGCCCTTCTAGACCACAAACAAAATTAGGCAATCAGCCTAGACCTCCAGCATCATCAGAGATCAGGCTCACTAGATAAGGGTGAGACTGGAAAAGAGCCCAAAATGGCTACTCACCACCAGTAGCAAGCAGAAACAGCCTCTCCATCTCCCCAATATGTGTAGCACTGCTCCAGCAGCTCCTGCTTGAGATCTCTTCCTCCCCTCCCCATCCAAGGCGGGGGTTTGTTTGGGTTGCTCCCAGACACATCAAAGACACTCCCAGCCTCTTGCAGTAAGCATTGACTTCAGATGCAGCCACCTCTGGGGCAGAATGTAGCAGTTTAGGACATGATGTGCCCAATCGTGCTGCCATTGACTTCAGGAAGCGGGAGCAGACCTGCGGAGAAGAAGAATACTGTATCCAAGTGACCCTGCAGAAGGAATTTAGGTAGGCAGAATAGATTTGAGTTTGAATTTGGCAAGGACATCGGGATTAGTGCTCCTGTCCTTACAAAAAGATGCCATGGGTTCCCTGATGACTACAGATTGTCATGGCACAAAGGATGTCTCACACAAAGGATGTCAGGCATAATTCTTATTTTCTTTACACCAGTGCTGGGATTTGTTTGCGTTAAAAGGTAATTGTTCCTTGAGAAGTGATAATAGTGCATACAACATGGTGTCAAGTGATAATTGGTAGCACAACATGAAGTTAAATGACAATATCAGAGCAGGAAGTATGTTACTGTTTCATGGTTGCTTTGAGTAGATATAATTACTGTTTCCTGATGAAGACTAAGGAGGCCAAAACATGGAAGTTTAGTTTTCTGGCTAATAGATTTGTGTAACCTACATTTTTTTTTAAAAGCTACAAAAAATATTTGTTTGTTTCACTATATTTTTGCCATTGGAAATTAAAAAAAATTTTTTTAAAGGAGTGAGATAGGAGATGCTCAACTCACTATTTATCCTGAAAACAATTAGGTGTGTGGTCTTTCTTAGCCTTCCTTCTAATTAACTGTGATACAAAGAGAGTCATGAACACAGCCAAGTTAAATGGCACAGTATAATGCAAAGTGTCTAACAGGTTTCCATATCACATTTCATTTGAGGTACTGAAAAAGAAAACCCTGATTTTATAAATATGTGATAGAAATGTAATTTTAACTGAGGGTGGGAGAAATGACTAGATTTTTTCATAAGGGGCTGTACAACACTGCTTAGCAAAAAATAGGTCAGATATCTGCTCTCTGAATTCAGTCTCACAGGTGACAAATACTTCAGATCCAGCATTTGTTCATCGGTTTGTTATGAATCTGACAAGCTGGTGTATGACTGTCCAAGCAGGGCAGCAGGACAAATAGAATGTGAAGAAGATAAATTATTGCTCTTAAAATTGGTCAAGACAGAATAAGACTTCAGGGTTTTGTGGGTTTTTTAACAATATTCTTGAAATGTTCATTTCCCATTTGTATAACATTACATGAGGTACACGGTAATGTGTACTGTATAAAGAGCACAATAAGATTAGCAGATACAAGACATAGCTCTCCAAAGCATGCTTTTGAAGGCTTATACCATCATTTTTAATTAATGGACTAGGGTATATATTCAAATACCTCTCTCATTGTCTTCTTGCTTTCTCATTGTAGCTGATATTCTTTCCATTTCTTCAGTCTCTTTCAATTTTTAAAATTGGTTAGGGTTCTTCAAGAAAAATGATTCACATTGTTTATGCTACTAGAAATGAAACAGCACTAACTGTATTTAACCCCACTTTCCCCAACAAATGGGCTACTGACATTAACTAAAATAGAAACATATTGTGACTCAGATGTATATGAATGTGGTTAATGCTTTAGCTGTAGTTCTCCTCAGGGATGGAGATGGGTAGGAGAAACAGCCTCAGTGGAAATATTGAAAATATAAATAAATAATGGATTGCATGTGTACTGCCATCCATCTGAAGATCTCAAGGTGCTTTGCAAAAATTCAATTTACAAGACCCGTGAAGTTAATAAATATTATTACCCACATTTTAACATTTCATATCAAAGTACTATGGAAATTCTTACGCAGTCACATTCTGACTAAATAAAACAGAGTAGGGGCAGTGCACAGCTTGAGATTCATGGAGGGAGAGGTCCCTGATTATTGCACAGATTGTATGAAATGGCTGAAAAACCCCATTCACTCTCTTTCCACACCTCAACAGTGAGATCTAGTCCAGTGCCTTGAAAGGAAGCTGCACACACACTCCTGAGGGCAGAATCTGGCCCAGTTTGAACAAATTTGTGACTGACTCTAACATGGCCATGCATGGGAGTAAGGGGAAGTAAGAATTCCCTCCATAAACATGTTGCCCTGCATTTTGCATTTAAGGGATGCCTGGAATGGCGCCCCTCAGCAGGGGATATATGTTTGGTACTATTCCCCACCCCAGGTAGGTGAAGAATGGTGGAAAGTGTAGGAATGGGGACCTAACTCTTTCCTACTCTTACATGCTGGCTAACAGAGGTGAGTCAGGACGAGTGGTGGAATATGTTATACATAAGGACATAGGACTCGCCATACAGGATTACACTTGAGGGCCATCCAGTCTGAGACAGTAGCCAGTTCAAGATGTGTCAGAGGAAGGTGGCCGTGCAAAGAAACCTTGCAGGTGGCAGATGAGGGAGAATCTGCCTCCTGTGGAAGTCTTTTCCTAATCCTAACAGTTGGGGTGTATGGGGGACTAGGGAGGGGTAGTACCTCTGCTGGAGGAACACATTGTGCTCCTTTGGGAGTAGTTCATCCGCTTTGGTCCCCAGCTACACCTATCTCTCACCTGTGGCTCCATGTCGCTGTTTGCCTGTGACAGCACACCCTGGGAAACTGCTTCGATGAGTGGGCCAAACCAGGTGAGGGTAGCCGATGGGTCTTTTGCCCTCAGTGAGATATGGAAACTGCCTTTCTCTAGCATGAGAAAACTGTTCCGCTGGGCGCAGGAAATCAATTTGTGATTCAACGGCCATAAAGACGGTTCAGCAACGTGCTGTGGGGCACGGAGAGCATGACAAGGCATGGAAAATGTCCTGGTCATCCACTGCAGTTAAGGAAGTCCCCAGCCACAACAATTCTTCGTGCCGCTGGAATCTGGCTTAACTGCCCCATGCAGTGGCTTTCTCACTCAAAATTTCCCTCACAGGTTTTCTCATAACTCTTATCCCATTAACATCTTATCAAATCTCACCATCACTATCATCATCATATCCTTAATTCAAGTCCTGTGACAATGGCGGTGTGGCGAAGCAACAGGTGGAGATGACCACTGGCAGTCATAGCCACAATTCTGCACGTAGGCGGCTATTCAGCTTATTCCCCGGGGCAGCGGAGAAGTTCAGCAGCATCCTAGGTGACTGAGCAGCCCTTTTAAGGATAGCACTGCTCATACTTCCTAAGGGAAGGGTGTAGAAAAGGTGCCTTAAACATTGCCTTCCCCATAACATCTGGGCAGACTACCATGGGTGGCAGATCATCCTATTGTGGTCAAAAAACAATAATGAAGAAATGACTCACCCTAGGAGTATGAAATGTCTGCACCCTTATGGATGGAGGAGATGCATGAAGGCCTGAGAGAAGAACAGCTCTTGTTTCCAGAGAACTTGCCTGCTATAATATTGATATCGCAGCACTGAGTGAGACTAGACTGGCCTGGAGAAGGTTTCATCAGTGAGCTAGGAGCGGTTACACTTTCTTTTGGAAAGGAAAAGCAGAGGATGAAGACAGGATCCATGGAGCTGGATTTGCCATAAGAACATCACTCCTGAAACAACTTCCTGACCTCCCTGTTGGCCTGAATAAATGGCTCATGAAACTTCGATTTTCCCTGAATCCTCTAAGGCATGTCACTATCATCAGTGCCTATGCACCTACACTGACCAGCACAGAGGAAAGCAAGGAGCACTTCTACTCTGACCTGGACTCCATCATCAGATCAACCCCTGCATATGACAAACTCATCCTGCTGGGAGACTTTAATGCTAGAGTTGGTAGCGACAACAGTGACTGGAGAGGTGTGACAGGATGACATGGAATGGGAAAGATGAACAGCAATGGACTCCTCCTCTTGGATAAATGTGCAGAACACAGTCTGCTCATTACTAACACCATCTTTAGGCAAAATGATAAATATAAAACAACCTGGATACACCCACAGTCCAAACAATAGCACCCGCCAACGAGACATCCATGATGTCAGAATTACCAGAGTCATACATGGCGCAGCATGCTGGACAGACCACAGATTGGTAAGAGCAATGCTAAACATGCATATGGTCCTTTCACAGCACAAGCATCCCAAACTTAACAGAACAGCCTTCAAAGTAGCAAGGCTCAAGCACGCCAAGTATCAGGCGCAGTTTCAGCAGTCACTTGATGACAAGCTTTTTTCATGCCTGCCAATCACTGGCAACCCATCAGAAAAATGGAACCAGTTTGAACATGTGATTATTAACACAGCTAAATCAGAGCTGGGGCCAAAGGAAAGGGTACACCAGGATTGGTTCGATGAGAACAATGAGGACATCTACAAACTCCTAAGTGACAAGCAGAAAGCATGTGTTGAATGGCAGAATGAACTCACTTCCATCTCAAAGAAAGATAGGTTTAAGTACTAACAGAGCAAGGCCCAGTCTGAACTAAGGAGAATGCAGAATAAATGGTGGGAGAGGAAAGCTGCAGAAATCCAGCATTATGCAGATACAAACAACACAAAGATGTTCTTTGACTCTCAAAGCAGTCTATAGACCATCTAAATCTGGCACAGCCCCCTTGAAGTCATCAGATGGCACAACTGTCATCAAAGACAAGGAGGGAATCATACAGAGATGGGCTAAACACTTCAGTAGTCTACTCAATAGACCATCCACAGTTGATCGGCGTGTCCTTAACCGTTTACCTGAGAAACCGATCAAAGAGGATCTTGATCTCCCTCCATCAGTTGAGGAAGTTATAAAAGCCATCAAACAACTGAACTCGACAAAGCATCTGGAAAGGATGGTATCCCAGCAGAACTGTATAAAGGAGCAGGCCCAAAGGCTATCTAAGTGTTTCATGACATCCTGAGTAGCATTTGGGAGGAAGAAGAAATGCCACAAGACTTCAGAGATGCTATTATTGTATCATTGTTCAAACACAAAGGCAGCAAACCTGACTGCGGAAACTACAGAGGCATTGCTCTCCTCTGCACAGCGGGCAAAATACTAGCTCACATACCACTGAACAGACTCATTAGAAATATATCTGAGGAGAATCTGCCACCAGAAGCTCAGTGTCGTAGCACTATGGACATGATCTTTGTTGTAAGGCAGGTCCAGGAAAAATATTTAGAGCAGAACATGGATCTGTCTACGGTTTTCATCAATTTGACCAAAGCTTTTGATACGATCAACAGAGAAGGTCTATGGCTATTCTACATAAACTGGGCTGCCCAAGAAGATTCATACAAATTATCCTTCTGTTCCATGACCACATGACAGTGCAATTACTTGCCAGTGGTGACTTTTCTGATGTATTTGAAATCTTGAATGGAGTGAAGCCAGGTTGCGTACTTTCTCCAGTGCTGTTCAACTTGTTCTTTGCTTGTGTTCTCAGCCATGCAACAAAGGACTTGGCTCAAGAGATATACATCTGCTACCGACTCAATATAGGTACAACTCTTGCTACCTTCCAGTTACCTAAGAAAGTAGCTGTCTTTAATGGGAGATTTCATATTTTTGCTATCAGCTTAGCCACTTCATTCTTAAGTTCCTTCAGAATTCTGGGATGTATGGCATCTGGGCCTTGTGACTTATTGCTTTTTAATTTACTAGGTTGTTTCAGTATCTCCTCTTCTAACATCTACATCTTTGACAGTACCCCATCTTTCTTACTAGAAGAGATAAGTACCGGCATAGATATTTGTGATGGGGAACAGAGGGTTAAGGAGTAGCTCTGGACTCAGGAGGCTCTGCCCAGCTGGGTGTGCAGGATGTGCTCACAATGGAGGGGGAGCTTAAAAGGGCACAGGTCAGTCAAAATAGTCAGTGCAAGAGAGCAGACCTGCATCGGTATCTCATGCAAGGACACAGAAGAAATCTCACGCCACCTGGAACAGACCCCAAGACAGACCTGCAGACCTTTGCCACAGAGACAGCAGAGCATCAGCCCATGAGTGAAGGGGAAAAACTTCCAGACCCCCACTGGCCCTTTGGAGGGGCAAGGAGGAGTGTGGTAGGAATTGACCCAGGTAGAAGCTTGGGTGATACCATTGCCTGGGTGATACTCCTGAACTGCCAATCGCAGTGCCCTGAGTTGGAACCCAGGGGTGTGGGAGGGCCCAGTTTCTCTTACGGCCCATCCATGGACTTGAACTATTAGGTGCTACTGCCAACACAGAGACTTGATCCACCAGGTGCCTCTGCCAGTTGTGGACTCAAGTCACTAGGTGTTACTGCTAAACCACAGACTGGAGCCAGAAGGGAAACAATAAGCTAGTGCTCTGACCATAGGGGCTATCCCCCATCACAGTATCTCCCAAAGATGCTCTGTGGTGAAGACTGGTGCAAAGAAATTACGTAACTTCTCAGGAATGTCCTCAGTTGTTGCTTTTAACCCCTGGTGACCCAGCTGATCCACAGATTCTCATACAGGATTTCTGCCCACGATATATATATATATATATAAATAATTGTTTCTAGAACATTAGCTATTTGCTTTAAAAATATCGTCTTTCTATTTTTTTCTTTCTTTCTGCTGTAACAATATACTCATACGGCTTATGCACCTTTTTTATTGGCATAACTAGGGTTAGACTTCCTAATTTTGAAGGATCTCTGATTTAGCTTGAGTAGTCTCTTAAACTTGCCATTTAATCATACTTTACCGCTGGCTTTCTAGGCTCTCTTTTTGTTCATCATGTCATAGGCTTTGTGAGACTCTATTATTGTTTCCTTAAATAGTATTCATGCCAAATCTAAGGATTTTAGTAGAGCTGACTGGAAAAAAAAATTAGATGGAACCATTTTCCTCTACAGTATTCAGTTATATCAGAGCTGAAATGCTTTGCAAAATTAAGTTGATTCTGCCAAAATTTCATTTGCAAAAAAAAAAAAAAAGAAAAAAAATTCAAACAATGTTGAAATATCCTATTTTGACATTTTCAGAATGAAATGTTTTGACTTTTCATTTTGAAATAGTTTTATATAATATAAAACTTAAAAGGTAAAATTAAAACGAGACATTTCAGTTTTGTCAAAACAAAATATTTTGCCTTTGTCAATATGAAACATTTTGCTTGAACTGGAAAAAAAGAGGAATTTTCTTTCTCAGGGAAGTTTGAAAATGTGGGGTTTTGTTCTTGATCAGAATGATGAGAAATGTTGAACTCACTAAATCCAACACAAAGTGAAATTTCCATCCTCTGCACTGCTCTACATTTTAGTTCCTTTATGTTTCAATTTAGTGCTTTTGATTAGTTTCGTAATTTTATTGAAATCTCCCTTTTTATAGTTTTTATTTTAGTATGCTGCTATGTTAGTTTTTTACACCTTTCTAGTTTCTACACTAAATCTAGTCGTATCAAGAAGCAATCATTGAAAGAATTGTGAAATTGCTTCTCTGAACTTTGTCCTGTAGTATTATTTGGGCAGTTTGTATCCAATTAGCTGAATTCCTTCATCATTTTGTTAGCCTTTTCTGCCTCTTTGATCTCTCCTAATGTGTTTTCAATATCATTTTCTTGATCTGGAGACTGCTAGCATAGCCTTTCTTGTATATTTGTATTCTTATAGCTTGGGATTTGTATCCATACAGATTCATCTGTGTGGTTCTCTGCACGCAGAATACTTATCTTACTAGAGTCTATGGAATCATGTAGGAATAGTGCTGATCCCCCACTTTCTTGGCCTAATCAGTCCTATCTTTAGAGACATATACATAGTAAAGGGCTGTAGCAATCCCCACATCCTCTGCCCCTCCCCACACTAGAAGCGAGATGGAATGGGAGAAGTTGGACTCTGAACAGCAATTCCTCCTGGGACAGTGCACATGCCAGCCCATATCCAGAGCACTGAGTAAAGCCTCAACCTAGTTTTTAAAGAAGCTGTTAGTAATTTTGCAGTGTTGACAATCATGTTTGCCCAACTTTGTTCAATGACCCCTTTCAGCTTATTAGGCACATTTTTTTTTTGGCTAATCAAAATTAAAGTACTGATAAAGTACACAGGCAAAAGGTGATGCAGCAGGCTGTAATTAGCCCATTTTAATTCTCAAGCCAAACCTCTCACACAGTTTTTCTTAGAAAAAGAGCAAGCTGTTGAAAACAATTAGACACCATTAAAACATCTCTGCTTGCCAGAAACCCAGCTGGCATGAATATGACGTCCATATGCAAGTGGTAGGATGTGAAAACATAGAGCAAAACAATCAAGAAATCATATTCTAGAACAAGTGAAATGGACCGAGAGTAAACATTTGAAGTAATTTGTTCTGAGCAAGGTGAGAACTGAAGCCATAATCATGCTTTCACGCTTTACTACAATTCAATTGACTTCAATGGAGTTCGGATCAGACTCTAAATGCAGAACTTCTCATCAATAGTTGCTGTTAAAAGAGCAGTTACTGTTACTGTTAAAAGAGATAACATAGCTACCAGTATTTTCTATTCTAACTAAGGGAAATACTCTAGTAAGTATTGACCTATCAACTAGGATTTTTCATTTAACACTCAACATGCTATAGACCACACACCAATTATTCCACTCTGTACAAGAATTCCAGATGTTGGGTCTTTAACTGTTTTGCTTGGCCTTATACCAGGCAGATAAAATTTTCTTGCAGAGGGCTTGTGCACAATGGTTCTTTAGTTTTCTGCAGGCTCTCTCTTCATCTTCTGAGTGGGTAAAGCTCAGTGCCATAAACTTTTAAATGCTAGTGCCACCAAATGCCATTCAGCTGGTGTAAATTGAGGCAGCTTCACAGAAGTGAATGGTGTTATACCTGTTTACCCCAGCTGTCTGGCTTTATATGTTTTGGGTTTGTTGAGGTGCCTTTTCACCTTGTGGGTGAAAAATGGAAATGGTAATTTACAAGTATTTGGATCAGAACTGGAAGCATTGGCAAAACTGACTCAGGAAGGAAAATACCAAACAAACTGAGCAGGACTGAACTACATCCTTGATATGTGAACACAAGAGTTTTTGCAGGTTTGACCATTCAGATAAAAATAGAAGAACAGATGGTAAAGTTCCTACTAGTCAATGTTTGAAGAGGTATTTTCCAAAGTTAGGTGCTTTCTAGTATAATCTTACTCTAGTCATCACACCCAATATCCTTAGAGCCCAAACAATATCTTTAGAGTTCCTTTCTTGAATTCTGTCTGTTCCTTGGCTGAGCCACTGCCCTGTCCTCTGCTTTCAGGGTGATCTCAGGCACCCATCTGATGTCTCCCTAATGTAAAATGAGTCTTACAAATTTGGGTAAACAGCACAAAAACACCATAGAGCTGAGGATGCGTGAGTGTAGGCTTAAAGCATCAGATGGAAGCAGTAGCTGTGCAGTGCCTCCTATTGGTAATACAAAGCCATCCCCACCAGCATGAAAAATCTTGAATTTATTTTTTCTATCCTATCTGCATTTAATTTTTTAACAGGTCTAATTCCAGGACCCTTTTATTAGTTATAGAGGACAGAGGGGAAGACTGGGGTAGTACAATATTCACTAGCTGTTCTCACTACTCCCCATGCTAGGTACTTCTAATCCCTGCACTCATGTTTGCCTCCTGCAGTTTATGCTCCTGTAAATCCACACAAATGTGATTCTGGCAGTTTGGAGGAACAAGTGAGGTGTGGTCCCTATTGGGGCTGGTGCCCTCTCCAGTTGCCATCTTGAGATCTCTCCTTCCCTCCCCTCCCCAAGTGATAATTTCAAATACTGTAGTTATAATGGATACTAGACAAACTCTTCCTTAGGCAGCCCAAACAACCCCATTGATTCACCTTTCTCCAGGGATGTGGTCTGTACCCGAGGATAAAAAATTAAAAGATTGCTAAAAGGCAAAAACCACCTTAAAAGAACATGTCACTCAGAAAGTGATTGCACATGAATTCATCAATAAGGGCAAAGCTTTAGCAATCCTTCTGGATATTTTTATTATAACTCCATCAGAGGGAAAATGACAAACCAGACGGAAAAAGTCACTACTATTTAAGGTACGTGTTCAGTGCATGTGTGTTTGTGGTAATCACAATAGTCTGTGTGTGTATAGCAAATGCTATAGTTAAGGCTATGTCAGACTTCCAATGAAACCACCCTGTTTTCATCTGGGAATAACTTTCTAAAGAATTCTCCTTCCTACCAAAAAATGTCCATTGCTTAGTATCAGGGCAAAAGTGAATTATGAACAAAATACATTCAGCTATTTTTGAGTCAGATGATGATGGAATATATATACACATGTTCTGATGTGAAAAATATTTTTTATTAATTTTTCCAAATACAGGCAGTCCTCAGACTTACGACACAATTGGTTCCTGAAAATTGCATCATAAGTCAAAATGTCATAACTTGTAACCACAATATACTCCATTGCGGGACCGAGCATCGTAAAGTCGAAACCAATTTTCGTACGTCGAATCAGGGTGTCAATTCAGAAACATCATAAGTGCCATTCGTTGTAAGTCTAACGTCATAAAGTTGAGGACTGCTTGTACAACAAATATATCAAAATCCCAGATTCATCCTAATACACGAAGTAAGTAAAGAGAATTAGGCTAAAGGGTGGGGAAGTGACATATCTACCTTCAGGGTCCTACATTAATCATAGACCTTTACAAAGTCAACCTAAATTTCTTTGAATTTTTCTGGCATTCCCCTTCTTAGGAATGCCAGTCATTCATTAGCTGCAAGGTCAGCCATATCACTGAGCTAGGTATCAATGTTGGTTTGGTGGGAATTGACTTTTCCATTTTTGCAGGATTAATTTTTTAGTGACCAAAGTTGCATGTTGGAACCATGCTGCCTTGTTACCAGGTAAGCTCTAGGTATCAGGAAGATAACCAAGAATGAATCATCTCATACCAGAAATTCTTGGTACAGGGGCAGTCCAAAACAAATGAGTTAGTGTAGGACCAAGGGAGTTACCTTTCCAGCAGTGGTCAGCACTCACGAGGCCCATTACGATTAGCCTATATGGGGACCAATATATTTAAAAAAGTGTGTTTTGGTGAATAAGCTATAGTCTCATGGTTATAGTTGGTTTTTTAAAACACTAGATACAGTTGTATTCCATTGGGTTAGAGATAGTTGTGTATACTAATCTCTGTTCTAAGCCTTGGCTTAAATAAATTCTTAAATAAACATTGGCAGAGTTTTTTGGGCCAGAAATCATAAAAGGATACTGCTGGCTGAGTAAATCCAGGTTTCTTCCAAAATGATAAAAGTTCTGGAGATTTTGGAGCTCCCAATGCCTCTAGTCCAAATACATTTGTAAGTAAATGCTATAAATGAAGATATGTCCATGCTCTGGAGCAGGGCATGCCAAATTGTTGCTGAAGATCTACAAACGTTTTAAATTTATCATTGTCAGTTAGCTGTGACACAGTCATAATTCCTCTCTCCATCTGTGAAAAAGATTAAGATGTTTTGCACACACACAGTGCTAAAAAAAATGGCAGACCTAAATAAATTGAAGCTTTCCAAACAGCTCATTCTCCCTGAGGATGAGTTTCGACTCTGATTTGCAATAAAAACAATATGGTTTTCATGGTATATGCACAGTGCAAACATTCCACTACAGTTACAGGGCCAGAATGTCAGCTGGTATAAATATTGAAGCCAATGGAAGTATGCCAATCGGTATCAGCTGAGGATATGGCCCACTATTTAATAGGACTATACTATGATGTCATTATATAATAATGATGATATTTAGTTATGCAGCAGATGTGATTTGTAGGCTGCTGTTTCACTGTGGAGTTCCATCGTGGCCTAAACTTTTGACTATGCAACTGCAAAAGTATACAGGGAGACAACATTTTTAAAATGTTATATTAGTGTACATTAAGATTACAAAGTCAAAGTTCCATTAAGTTAATTTGTACAAGCTGGGAAATGGAAAAAGTAAGATTTTCATTGGAATTTTAATTTGTCAATATTTTTATAAGGATTGCTTTAGATTACTCCTTATAGACCTGATGCAAAAATTTCACATGCAGCATTCTGGATTATTGGGTCCTATGCTATGTAAATTAATATTATAATTACCGTAATGTGACCAAACAATACCATGTATGCAATCCTGACAAATTCAGATGATTGTAAGAACTATGGGGAAATCCTGTCTCAGTTGTAGTCAATCACTAAACTCCCATTGATTTCAGTGAAGCCAGGATTTCACCCCATAAGTTTTTAGTTTACAGTGTGCTGGGAATGGGACTTTGTGTTGGCTCCAGACAATCTTGGCTTTCAAGAAGGGGGGTCTGGGAGAAGGCAAGAAACATGGCCTTCACAGCTATTCTGATCCAGCACCAAGCAAAGAGAATGCGGAGCAGTATCAGTTGCTATTCTAATTATGGATGCAGTATTCTTAAAGTCCCAGCTCCTGGAATCCTGTGACTACATGCATGTCTCAGCATTAATTATTTTAAGAAGTAAGTTTCTAGCCCAAATGGTGTTGGAGAAAATCTTGAAAATGTGACCAGAATGCATGCCAATAGCACCAGAGCTAACAGGCAAATAAAAAGAACTTACATTTAAAAAAAAAAATCTCATGATTTTTTGGGGGCCTGATTTTTTGAACATTGGGGTTTGCAGTATTGTGGATGGAAGTCAGAGCAGCTGAGCAATGTGTTACAGCCTTTTGGCCTGCCAGAGAGTTGGGGAGTTAATTCTACCTAGTGGTCACTTCTGCAGTGTCCCATACAAAGACCACTCATTTTGCCTATGGGCACCTGCGATGAATTTTCCCCTTCACTCTGATATACTAGAGGGATTGTCTCCCCTGAAGGATCCAGGATCCTGGGGCTCCCCCAACTGGGGTTGATGTAGGCTCTGTAACATCATCAGTGAAGTTAATATGGCTTTTCCTTGGTTTGGCTGAGACAGAGCATTCCCCTCCTTCTCCTCACCATGGTGTTTAGGCTCCTCAGACCCCTTCCTTTATTCTGGTAGAAGAGACCCTATCAGTCAGACAACAATATTTTTTAAATCATATGCCAAGGTATTTAACTTCAGTTTGTATTTCTGCTTCAGTTTTACTAGAATCTAAGGGCATGTAACTAATTTTTAAGAGACTTTTATTGTCACCAATTTTTATACTATACCTATCACAACAGCAAGACAACTAAGACTAATGCCGGAAAATAAAAACAAATTTTCAATTAAAATTAAAGTGTCAGCAAGCAAGGAGAAAACACATCAAATACACAAATTGAGTGTCTGCATCATTTTCATAAAATCTCCAGATTTCTGAACTGTTAACCTTAAATGGGTAACATAAGAGCTGAATGAATAATGATAATAAAAAAACAAACATTTTGTGATATGCATTTGATTGTTGTTGCACTTCTTGTGTCCTTTCCCACTAATATTCTTGCAAACCAGTTTACTGGTAGATATATTTACATAAAGGGCAAATATTTGGCTACTATTGCAGAATATTCACTGGGAATAAATGTAAATTTTGTAATCACAGTATTTTGTATTGGCAACCTGATTCTAACACACATGCTCATCTAGTCAGTAAACAGAACCGTTGGACCCATGTTTTCAAGCAAAATAGCTTGATTTTCAGCTACTGAATACTTGCTGTGAAACTTATGAACATGCTATGAACCAAGAGTTATTCACAGATTGTGTTCAGTGAATAATTCTGAATCACAAATATAGCTGAGAAAATCTTGATTGGCTTTGGGACAATTTTCAAACAGAAAAAGAGGTGACATTGTTCAGATATATAATTCATTATGAATTAGTCACTCAGCTCCAAAAAGCATGATGCTTGGAGTAAGCACTGCACACATATAGTAACTGGAGTATGTATGCGAAGATGAAACTCTGTGGCTAAGTATTGATTCTTAAGGCAATTTACTGTTTCTAGCATGAAGCTAACAGTATATCCTTGATTCATCCAAGGTCCATGACTGTTTTAACCAACAAACCTTACTGGAAACATTCTCTGTATGCTTTAAACTATATATAGCCAGGATCCCTATTTCATTTAACCCTTTACATTCTGGAAGATGAGGTTTGCTTTCTGATTTGAGCACCACCAAGCCACATATTCTTGCTACTCATGCTGGCTGGATTTTTATTTGTGCTCAAACAGTTGATTGTGAGTAACGAATGCCAAAAGCATTTTGTATGATTTCAAGTTTCTGCCAATGAAGGCTGACCTCGTTTATTTCTCTGGAAATAGCTGTAGGATATAATTGAATGTTTTCAGACAGTTGAGTCAGAATGCTGGAAAAACAGTTTAAGGAAACTAAAACATACTGGAAATTAAGATCTTTCAGGGAGAAATACACCATCAATTATATCAACATTTACACTGTCCATTTGATGAGATGCTAAATCCTATATCTTTTTGCCTATTTAGAGTCCTTTTGAAAAGATTAGTCTCTACTCAGCCATAGGTAATGTCTCATCTTGAACAGCCACTAAAGATAGGGGATATCATCTAGCCATCCTGGCAAACCATTCACTCTCTGCAGAAAAGAGATCCTATCATCCTGAGCTATGTGAGAGCTTTTGCTGATCTGTTAATAACTACACGTGCACTACAGCAATCCAGCTTACCAGGAAGTGCTGTGGACAAATTTTCTTTTCTCCTTTGTGACCTTAAAGCTGATAAGCAATGAGTAAAAATTGTCTTAAACATATGGCACCAAATTCTACTCTCAGCAACACCTGTGAAACTACTTTTAAGTCAGCCATGTTGCTAGGGTGTAATTTAGCAGATTTTGTCCCATTATAATTTTTGACCAAAGCTCAGTATTCAATAAAATATCTATGAGCACGCAAAGCTTATTGTATGGAAGGAAAGTGTGACTTCTTCGAAAATTATGAACGACAATAATGATCATAATTACTACCTACCTCTTATATGGTGCTTTTCACCATAGATATCAAAGCATTTTATAAAGGTGATCTAGTATCATTATCCCCATTTTACAGATAGGGAAACTGAGGTGCAGGGAGGGATGTGACCTGCCCAAGGTTACTTCCAGCATGTCTGGGAACAGATCCCAGGTGTCATATAATATATTAAAAATATTTCCTGGGCTGGAAAAGGTATTTCACCCTGAGAAAGAAACAAAATACAGCTTGGCTAAAAGTGGTGGCATTTAAAGGCAATTGAACAGCCAGGATGTCTCAAATCTGGATGTCCATAGAAGCTGTTTAAAATAATAAATTTTAAAAATAAAACCACTTACCATGCATAGACTGTACAAAATGTGCAGAAAGTCGATTAAACCCTTTTGAATGAATACCAGAGGGAGAAGAGAACAAACCTGGTAAAAGAGTACATTTTAGGGTACTGCAACGGATGGCAAAGTAATGTTAGGGAAACTTAACAAAAACTCCCTTGTGTCAAGGAGTTGATTCATGGCCCTGGCAAGGCCTGTGTTAAGGAGTTTATTCAGCTGGCAGGGTTTATTCTACTAGCTGCACTCACATTGAGAAGTCCTTATTCTGTGGGGAGTAGGGTTTCCAGGTGTTCGGTTTTTGACTGGAATGCCCAGTCGAAAAGGGATGCTGGTGGCTCTGGTCAGCACCACTGACCGGGCAGTTAAAAGTCTGATCAGCAGCGCAGCAGAGCTAAGGCAGGCTCCCTGTCTGCCCTGGTTCTGTATGGTTCCAGGAAGCAGACAGCATGTCACTGCCCCAAGTGCTGGCTTCACAGCTCCCATTGGCCAGAAACCGCGGGGGCGGCACCTGTGGCCGGGGGCCAGTGCAGGGAGCCACCTGGCCACCCCTGCGCCTAGGAGCCAGAGGGACATGTCACCATTTCTGGGAGCCTCCTGAGGTAAGCACCACCCAGAGCCTGCACCCCACACCACAACCCCCTGCCCCAGTCCTGAGCCCCCTCCTGCACCCAAACTCCCTCCTGGAGCCTGCAGCCCTCACCCCCTTCCTGTGCCCCAGCCCAGAGCCCCCTTCCACACTCCGAACCCCTTGACCTCAGCCTGGAGCCCCCTCCCATGCCCCAAACCCCTCATCCCTGGCCCTATCCCAGAGCCCACACCCCCAGCCGGAGCCCTCACCCCCCTGCACCCCAACCCCCTGAATGAGTGAGGGTGGGAGAGAGCAAGCGATGGAGGGAGGGGGGGATGGAGTGAGCAGGAGCAGGGCCTCGGAGAAGGGGTAGGGCCGGGTAAGGGTGTTTGGTTTTCTACAATCAGAAAGTTGGCAACCCTGGTGGGTAGCCCTATAGATGAGGAGTGAGCTCCAGTCAGTGGGAGTTAGTATGGCAGAATCTGGCTCCAAGTGCACATTTCCTGTGTACTGAATGAAACAGTTCAGCACATAGAATCATAGAATCTCAGGGTTGGAAGGGACCTCAGGACGTCATCTAGTCCAACCCGCTGCTCAAAGCAGGACCAATCCCCAATTTTTGCCCCAGATCCCTAAATGGCCCCCTCAAGGATTGACCTCACAACCCTGGGTTTAGCAGGCCAATGCTCAAACCACTGAGCTATCCCTCCCCCCAATATACGGACACCATTAAAATGTATTTGCCACATATTCAGCTGGTGTAGGTCAACATACTTCTAGTTGTAGTTCGAATAGAGCTACATCAGTCCAGCTGAAGCTCTGGCCCTTTATCTTTGAGGGAAGAAAAAAATTAATGGGTGAGATTTTGACCCACTCAAGTCAATCACAAATCTCCCGTTGATTTGAATGGATCCAGTTTTTGTATGTTGTTGTTATTGGCTGAACATTCAGTGCACGGACTCTCAATACATACACGACAAATTTGGGCTAGATTCACAAAAAGTCCAAGACACCTAACGGCCACTTTAGGTGCCAAAATCCCAGAATTAGGCTCCACTGGGATCACAAAGGGTTTGCTCAGCTGCCCCTGAACTCTGTAGGCACCTAAATTCATGCAGTATCTAATTTTTTGCACCGTAAGTTCCTTAAGCACTTCTGTTTCTGCCTCTGAGCGTGCACACTGCAGCCCCACACCAGGCGTCAAAGCCCCAGAATGATGCAAGAACTGGTGGAACACAGGCATGTCTCTGCCTAACTTGCCCATGGGACCTGATCCAGTAAGCATATTCAGAGCTCATCTACTGCATTGGACCCGCTATAGATGAGCTTACACAAAGCAGCCCTGAGGATGGCGAGGCGGATCTCCCTTGTATGTTTTTTAGTCCTGAGGTTGGAGTATTCACCTGGGGTGTGAGAGACCCCTGGGTTTAAGTCTCCTCTTCATGGGAGAAAGGATTTTAACAGGGCTCTGACACCTATCAGGTGAGTGCCCTAGCTACTGGGCTATAGGATAGTCTGAGGTAGGGCTCCCTCAGTCTCTCCAGTTGAAGCTGTTCCACTGTGGAAATATAACTTTAAAAAAATCATTGGAGCAAGGGAATTGGATCCTGGGTCTCCCACGGTCTAGGTTGGTGCTCTAACCAGCAGGGGCATTCTCTCTCTCTTTCTCTGACTGGTTAATTATTTATACATAATGGAACAGTCTCAACAGGAGAGACTAGTGGTTAGGGCACTCACCTGAGAGGTGGCAGATACCTATTCAAATACCTGCTTCCTGCTCAGCTGGGGTGGGGTTTGATCGGAGGGTCTCCCACAGCCCATGTGAATACCCTAATCACTGACTCCTCCCCCCTCAGCTTCTTGCAAAAAAAATGTAGACACCTTTATAAAGCAGTGAGCAAGTGACCAGGGAGCTTTGCAAACAGGGTCCGCTAAGAGGGAGTTTTGAGAGGGAGTGAGAAGGGGGCGAGGTACACTTGCCATTCTTTAAACCCTTTACACTAAACTATAATCAAAACTTCTTGATTTAAACAAAAACCCTATCACTAACCTAGGTAACTGTAGGAGAAAATGCAGGAGGAAGCCCAGCAGCAGAGTGGGGGCTATCCTGTTTATTGTGCTCAGTGTAGCATGTATGATTACGTGCCCTGTGGGCGGGTGGCATATGTGTGCACTTGGTGCAAGGAGCTCCTGGCCCTCAGAGACCTTGTATGGGCTTTGGAGGCCAGGGTGATGGAACTGGAGGAGCTAAGGGAGGAAGAGAGGTATGTTGATGAGGCTTTCCGGGACACTGTAGATTTGTCCCACCTCCGGTCAAACAGCCCCTGCGCTATTAAGGAGGATGAAAGGCCCAGAGAAGGAGAGCAGTCAACGAGAACAGAGGGAAAGCTTCCCATAGTTGGGGGAAAGCCAACTTTCCCTCCTTCCAGATAATGTTGGGGTATCCTCTCGCACTAAGGTTACCTCTCCAAGGAAGGGAACTCCAGTCATTAGGAAAAGGCAGGTGTTAGTAATGGGAGATTCGATCATTAGAAACATAGATACCTGGGTTTGTGATGACTGGGAGAACCGTATGGTGACTTACCTGCCTGGTGCGAAGGTTGCGGATCTCTTGAGGCATCTAGATAGACTTATGTGTAGCGCTGGGGAGGAGCCGGTGGTTGTGGTGCATGTAGGTACCAGTGGCGTAGCTAGGTGGAGCGAACAGGGGCAGTGGACATAAAAAAAGGTGTCACCCGCTTGTACTCACCGGGCGGCGCTCCGGGTCTCGGAGGCACTGAAGGCCCCCACCGCCGAAATGCCGCTGAGGAGCCGGAGCGCTTGAAGGCCCCTGCCGAGCCAGAGCACGTGAAGGCCCATGCCGCTGAAGTGCCGCCGAGGAGCTGGAGCGCGTGAAGGCCCCTGCCACCGACGACCCAGAGCGCCGCCGGGTGAGCAAAAATTAAAAAAGGCGCCCATAAATTAAAAAGGCGTCACTTGTGCTCAGAGGGGGAGGGGCTGCTCCCTCCACTCCCCCCCGGCTATGCTACTGGTAGGTACCAATGACGTAAGGAAGGGTAGGAGAGACGTCCTGGAGGCCAAATTTAGGCTGCTGGGTAAGAGACTGAAATCCAGGAGCTCTATGGTGGCATTCTCAGAAATGCTCCCAGTTCCACGCACAGGGCCAGGTAGGCAGGCAGAGCTTCAGAGTCTCAATGCATGGATGAGACGATGGTGTAGAGAGGAGGGGTCTAGATTTATTAGGAACTGGGGAAACTTTTGGGATGGGGGCACCTATACAGGAAGGATGGGCTCCACCTAAACCAAAGTGGATCCAGACGGCTGGCACTTAACATTTAAAAAGGTTGCAGAGCAGTTTTTAAACTAAGAGATGGGGGAAAGCCAATTGCTACAGAGGCGCACGGGGATTGGACAGAGACTTGTCTTAGAGATTCTCTAGGTTTTAGTCAAGAGGAGTGGATGTAAGACGATAAAGTATGGGCCAGATCAGACGAGAAACATTCACATAAACAATCTGACACATCAGAAAAGGGCAGACAAATAAACAGTGACAAGTTTTTAAAGTGCTTGTACACAAACACTGGAAGTCTAAATAATAAGATGGATGAACTAGAGTGCCTTGTGTTAAAGGAGGATATTGATGTAACAGGCATCACAGAAACCTGGTGGAGTGAGGACAATCAATGGGACACAATCATTCCGGGGTACAAAATATATTGGAAGGACAGAACAGGTCGTGCCAGGGGAGGAGGGGGGAGTGGCACTATATGGGAAAGAAAATGTAGAATCAAATGAAATATAAATCTTAAATGAATCCACATGTTCCATAGACTTTCTATGGATAGTAATTCCATGCTCTAATAAGAATATAACAGTAGGGATCTATTATCGACCACCTGACCAGGATGGTGATAGTGATGATGAAATGCTAAGGGAGATTAGAGAGGCTATCAAAATAAAAAACTCAATAATAGTGGGGGATTTCAATTACCCCCATATTGACTGGGTACATATCACCTCAAGATGAAATGCAGAGACAAAATTTCTTGATACTTTAAATGACTGCTTCTTGGAGCAGCTAGTACAGGAACCCACAAGGGGAGAGGCAACTCTCCATCTAGTCCTGAGTGGAGCACAGGATCTGGTCCAAGAAGTAACTATAACAGGACCGCTTGGAAATAGTGACGATATTATAATAACATTTAACATTCCTGTGGTGGGAAGAACACCTCAACAGCCCAACACTGTGGCATTTAATTTCAGAAAGGGGAACTATGTAAAAATGAGGAAGTTAGTTAAATCGAAATTAAAAGGTACAGTAACTAGAGTGAAATCCCTGCAAGCTGCATGGATGCTTTCCAAAGACACCATAATAGAGGCTCAACTTAAATGTATACCCCAAATTAAAAAAAAACACAGTAAAAGAACTAAAAGAGTCACCGTGGCTTAACAACCATGTAAAAGAAGCTGTGAGAGATAAAAAGGCATCTTTTAAAAAGTGGAAGTCAGATCCTAGTGAGGTAAATATAAAGGAGCATAAACACTGCTAAATTAAATGTAAAAATGTAATAAGAAAAGCCAAAAAGGAGTTTGAAGAACAGCTAGCGAAAAACTGAAAAGATAATAACAGAACGTTTTTTAAGTACATCAGAAGCAGGAAGCCTGCTAAACAACCAATGGGGCCCCTGGACGATCGAGATACAAAAGGAGCACTTAAAGATGATAAAGTCATCGTGAAGAAACTAAATGAATTCTTTGCTTCAGTCTTCACGGCTGAGGATGTTAGGGAGATTCCCAAACCTGAGCCGTCTTTTGTAGGTGACAAATCTGAGGAACTGTCACAGATTGAAGTGTCACTAGAGGAGGTTTTGGAATTAATAGAGAAACTTAACAGTAACAAGTCACTGGGACCAGATGGCATTCACCCAAGAGTTCTGAAAGAACTCAAATGTGAAATTGTGGAACTATTAACTATAGTTTGTAACCTGTCCTTTAAATCAGCTACTGTACACAATGACTGGAAGATAGCTAATGTAACATCAATATTTAAGAAGGGCTCTAGAGGTGATCCTGGCAATTACAGATCGGTAAGTCTAACGTCTGTACCAGGCAAATTAGTTGAAACACTAGTAAAGAATAAAATTGTCAGACACATAGAAGAACATAAATTGTTGCGCAAAAGTCAACATGGTTTCTGTAAAGGGAGATCATCTCTTACTAATCTATTAGAGTTCTTTGAGGGGTCAACAGACATGTGGACAAAGGGGATCCAGTAGACATAGTGTACTTAGATTTCCAGAAAGCCTTTGACAAGGTCCCTCACCAAAGGCTCCTAGGTAAATTAAGTTGTCATGGGATAAGAGGGAAGATCCTTTCATGGACTGAGAACTGGTTAAAAGACAGGGAACAAAGGGTAGGAATAAATGGTAAATTTTCAGAATGGAGATAACTAGTGGTGTTTCCTATGGGTCAGTCCTAGGACCAGTCCTATTCAACCTATTCATAAATGATCTGGAGAAAGGGGTAAACAGAGAGGTGGCAAAGTTTGCAGACGATACTAAACTGCTCAAGATAGTTAAGATCAAAGCAGACTGTGAAGAACTTCAAAAAGTTCTCACAAAATTAAGTGATTGGGCAACAAAATGGCAAATGAAATTTAATGTGGATAAATGTAAAGTAATGCACATTGGAAAAAATAACCCCAATTATACGTACAATATGATGGTGGCTAATTTAGGTATAACTAATCAGGAGAAAGATCTTGGAGTCATCGTGGATAGTTCTCTAAAGACGACCACGCAGTGTGCAGCGGCAGTCAAAAAAGCAAACGGGATGTTAGGAATCATTAAAAAAGGCATAGAGAATAAGATGGAGAATATCTTATTGCCCTTACATAAATCCATGGTACGCCCCCATCTTGAATACTGCATACAGATGTGGTCCCCTCATCTCAAAAAAGATATACTGCCGTTAGAAAAGGTTCAGAAAAGGACAACTAAAATGATTAGGGGTTTGGAACAGGTCCCATATGAGGAGAGATTAAAGAGGTTTGGAAAAGAGGAGACTAAGGGGGGATATGATAGAGGTATATAAAATCATGAATGGTGTGGAGAAAGTGAATAAGGAAAAGTTATTGTTCCCATAATATAAGAAATGAGGGGCCACCAAATGAAATTAATGGGTAGCAGGTTTAAAACAAATAGAAGGAAGTTCTTCTTCACTCAGCGCACAGTCAACCTGTGCAACTCTTTGCCTGAGGAGGTTGTGAAGGCTAGGACTATAACAGGTTTAAAAGAGAACTGGATAAATTCATGGAGGTTAAGTCCATTAATGGCTATTAGCCAGGATGGGTAAGGAATGGTGTCCCTAGCCTCTGTTTGTCAGAGGGTGGAGATGGATGGCAGGAGAGAGATCACTAGATCATTACCTGTTAGGTTGACTCCCTCTGGGGCATCTGGCACTGGCCACTGTCAGTAGACAGGATACTGGGCTGGATGGACCTTTGGTCTGATCCAGCATGGCCATTCTTGTGTTCTAACACCAAGAGAAAATTTGCAGCTGAAAATCCCAAGCAGAGGGATGCACCTCCCTGAGGTGCCTATCTCTGAGAGACGAACAGGGTTCAGCGCCCCACCCCAGGCTTGGCATCTCCCATTGGCTACGTTAGGGTGGGGACTGCCTACCATGCTGGTTTATTTGAACCCAATCTGTGACACCTAATTCTCCCTATTAATTGTGTAGGGAACCTACATACCTAACCTAGGCTTTGTGAATCTCGGGGATTTTCCAGATGACCAAGTTTCTTTGTGAATCTGGCCTTTTGTGTTTGTAAATGATTAGCAAGTACAATTTTTGTGTAAATAAGTGTAGCTCCCCTGACATCAAATGTCCCCTATGCAAATTTACACCAGCTGAGGACCTGGCCCAAAAATAGTAATGAGTACATCTGAGATGTCTACCTACAACTTAAGGAACTTCTGTTTATTAAAAGTAATTACGTACTGTGGTTCATAACAATGCAAACAACTAGGCGGAGGATTTTCTTGAGTATTAACAGATAAATTGAATGCCTTCAATATGGCAATGATATGGGAGCTTCATTTTGGAATATATCCTTCCTTTGGCTGAACTTTAAGAGATTGAAAACTATAATTCTGTATGATGCACCTTAATGGAATGTTGCATCTAGGTCATAGCAGCACAAATTCTGACATAATGCACTATAATAGATTAGAAGATAATATAAAGGCCATGTCTCTTTTTACAAGGAGCAGAAAGGGAGTATTGGAATTGTGGTGGTAACAGACTGTCCTTGGAAATGCATTGCTTCCTAGTGGTAGCCAGACACTAGAGAAAAGATAAGAGTGAACTGCAAGGGTAGAAAATTGAGTTATAAAGACATGTTGAGTACCTTCATGCTAAGGTCAGACTGAGGGAATAGGGGTAAAAAGGAGTATTTGGCACAGAAATACATAAAAAAAAATTCCTTCCGCCCCCTGGGAAAACTTCTGATATTTCCTTTTGACCCCTGACTACATTTTCATGTTATGGGCTGGGGTCTACGACTTCTTGCTAACTGACCAGTAAATAACTCAACTACCCGACAGATAATATTAAATCACTTATGTATGAAGAGTCTGCCAAGGAACAATATGCTACTGCCTTCTGAAGGATGTATGTCTTTTGAACAGTTCGGTACCATCTAGAGATTAATAACCAAGGAAGAGGATAACAGTAAGATAAAATATGCCCCATGTTATATGCCAAACTGAACTGAAACCTGCCTCTGTCCCTAGGTAGCAGTAAATGATCATATCTAGGTCCTAGAGCACTGAGCTGCTGTTGGGGGTGGTGGTATGTATCGGGGCATAGCACTAGTGAGTAAATGCATTGGTCAAAGGAAGGTTGGCTGTTTTAAAAAGCTTGCCCGTCTTCACTATTTAGCAAAGTATTTAAGCACATGCTTGACTTAAGCAGGTGGGAACTGACTAGACACATGCTAAAAGCTGAGCGTGTATTTAAGTGTTTTGCTGGCTCGGGGCCAGAGGTCTCAATACCTTTAAGGATCAAGCCCCGGAAGCCCCTGTCACTCAAACTAAAGATGTCAACAGTGTTGGACCAATGGCATACAGCTGAGCCATTCTATTAACATCTTTAGAAACCATTATTGCATGTTAATCCTACTATAACACTTTTAGAAAACACCTTACAAACTGTACTCAAACTATCTAGCTGGATACAATGTTGTAAACCCAGGCCAGGCGCCACAAAATTCTGATGCTAGTAATCATTGTTAAAAGAAATGAAACAGTTCAAAGATAAAGGATATAATGTGGGAACTACAGCTGAGAGAAAGTGTCCAATAAGTATAGACTATAATAACTAGAGGTGTAGATTGTTTTATTCTTGGCACAAATATTAAAATGGTTTCTCTGTTAAATATTACTAATGGGGTTCCCACCTTAACATCTTCTTTCTCTGATCCAATCACAATCACCATCGTTCCATTGTGTTAGAATACACAGAACTATATAAGGGACACAAAGCAGTAAAGCAAACTACTAGTTGCTGGCATGCTGGCAATAAATTAAGATTAAATAAATAATCACAAGTAAAATAAATTAATACATTAATAAAATAAAGTGGAGGCTTTTCAATGCTGTTGTGATGCTTTGTGATTCAGTACTGAACAGTTGATCTAATTAATTTTTCCTCGACTTTTGAGCTTCTTTTGCTTCTGTCCATTTATATACTGTTGAAAAGCCAACTTGCTTACCACCAGGTGGATGTTCTCAAGTTTTCATCACTGTCCTCAGAATCAATCAATTTTGTCTTTCTGTACATTTCTGAATTCTCCGATTCATGTTGCAGAACTGGGAATTGATTTCTCTACCCTTGGGAAAACATGAAGCGAAAATATATTTCACCTGAAGCCATTGCAAGGAAGTGAAGTATCTGTCTTCCTCTGGAAGAGAGAACAGGTCCATTTATCATAATAAAATGGTATTGAACCTGACCCAGGGTATTTCACTATAAAACTCGAACTCGTTATGGCTCTGGAGTTTAGAAAGTGTTTTCAAGGCAGTTGGATGAAAACCAGATCCTGCAAATTGTTGAGTGCTCTCAACTCCCACTGAAGTAAATACGAGCTGCAATTGCTCGGCACCACTGAAACTCAACCCCTTTTATGTTGATTCCTAAACACAGATTTAGGTTGTGATTTTTCAAAGGCAGCTGAGGAAGTTAGGTCTATGGGAATGGAAAACTTTTGTAGGCTCCTGTGAAAATCCCAACCTAAGATAGCTCTTTTTAGGGAGTCATGTTAGAAAAATGTGACCATAGCACCTTGCAGGAGCCAGCCCTAAGTTAGCTGAATTTAGCTGCATATCCATCTAAGTTTTCAAAAACAGTTTTCAAGTGATAAGCTTGTGATTCATGGTGCTTAATATGCTTCACTGGGCCAACAGTGATGCTACATAAATCACATTTAGGAGAGTGTTTGCCTGTTAACAAAACTTGTACAAAATACTGGATTTTTATTTTTAGTTAAGAAAAGTTATGCTAGCTGCCAGGTTGCAGTTCCTAAAGATTTATGGCCATATCAATTTTCTTTTACCATTTAATGTAATGAAACTGCTGCAATGTGTTTTTTTTCACTTTACACTTGCAAGTACAAATTGTGTTTAGAAACCAAATAAACAGAAGGATTCTTTCAACTTTATGGAACCAAGTGAGTCTAATTTTCTTAAAACATTCATCATTTTTCTTTAAGGCATTGAATGGAATTGATCCTTTCTGTGGTAGAATAATAACATCTTCAAGCTTGTGCTGAGATGTCGAACAAAAAAAAATCCGAAAATGATTTACACTTTCTTAGGAGCCATAGAGTATATTGATATCTAGAACCAAAATTGTCCCTTTCAAACGTATCATTAGCTTATTTCTAAAATCAGATAAATAGGGGAGAATGAGCCACCTATAATCGAATATGGATCTAGCTGAAACTTTGCTGTACTTTGGAAATAAATTCAAGACAAGTTTTGTCAGGATTCAAAAAGTTTCGATGGCTTCTTTACTTCCATGCTTTATCTGGACTTTCTGGTTCATGCCTTGAGAGTCTGTTCTCATGGCATAACTGGATGTGAAAAGCATTCGACCTCACAAGACATTCTGTTTTCATGAGATTTCCAGAACGATTTCAATCTTTGTGAGTGTTTCCACAGATCCAAGAGTTTCAGATGAGTATCCTGCTTTGATAATGCTTTTCTGAATTGAGCTGAGATGCCAGACTTTTCAGATTCACCAGTCATTTCAAGCAACAATGGTAATGTTCCTTCCCTAACCTTGGTATTTCTACTTCCAGCCCTAGAAATCATATGTGCACCAGCATGTAAACATATTTACAAAACTAAACAAACTTTTCTAAAACTCAAAGGTTTAGTTTTTGTTCGCGCTTTTTCATCTAATGTACTTTGATGAAGAAATTCAAAGTTAATATAAAAAGCCATCCTTTGCATTCTATTATGTATGTCTTGTATTTTCTAGGTCTCTTCTGTAGGTGATCAATAGGTGATCTTCTGTATTATATGGGCTTCACCAGCAAGCCTCTTCAAGGGAAAATAATGAAGCATTGTCAATTTTCACCCTGAAATTTGTGCCCTATTTTTGAGCTATAATAAAACCCTTAAAAAGTTTAAAATGGATGATGCAGTCCTGCTTTTATTCTCTTTATGCTGCAGGAAATGTTGGAGATCAGCTCAATCTTCTTCTTATGAAAAGTGTTAGAGAATGCAGAATTTCTTTAGATAGGGGTAGGTAAGTTATTCTCCTTTACTATCAGCTTGGAGTACAGATTTTTCTTTTTATTATTGTATATATTTAGTGAAGTGCCTTGATGTATTGGTATGATCAAGGGCTCCTGAGTTGGTTTAAAAGCCTGTCTGGAGGACAAATTTATTTATTATTTAATTGACTGTGTTTCACATGGTTTCCTTGTCATCTGGACCCCTAGAATCAAGATAAATATGAACAATAAAGGATTGGTCTCTTCCTAAAAGGTATAATTTTCAAAATACCTAATTTGAAAGTCAATGGGATTTAGGTTCCTAAATACCTATGTCCCTTTAGAAAATGGGGCTTAGGCTCCTAAGCCACTTAGGTAATTTTGAAAAAATTTACCTCTAAACTAAATAACTGCACAAACTTAGGACGTGCCGGGCTAGTGGACTGTAACTAATTACATGACTGACTGAATTCACAGAGCCTTAAAGTTTGCCAGACTCACAGTTTGGCTGACATAGGTTAGTCCCCTCTCCGCTAAGAATGTCAGCAGCTAGTTTTAGAGGGTGCTACTCCAGGGGCTTACAGTTCCATCAGATCTTAGCTTCTATTATGAGGCATAGGCAAAAGATGTCTCTTATATTACTGGGTCCCAGACCATTTGTAGCTCTGAAGATTGTAACCAACACCTTGAATTACTTCCATAAGTGAACTGATCACTACTACAGAGGGCAGAACATCTATATACTGTGCTTTTAGGAATTCACTGCACTGATATTTTGAGCTATTGCATATTGCATCAGCTAAAGCTCCCCAGTCCCTTTCATCAGTAACTCTAAGCATAGCATATTGCAGTGATTTAGCCTGAAAGTGACCAAAAGTGTGAACCAAGGCAATGTCAAGAGAACAGGTTACAGTTTCCTAGCCAAGGGGCGATGAAGAAAACCATTGTGAGATATCAACAAGGCTGGGAAGCCAGGAGCAGTGTTAAAGATGCAACTTGGTGTAATACACCATCAGTGGAAGTGAGGTCCTGTGGTTTATAAGGATCAATTTAAATTGAGGTACCAAACTCAGACCAACACTGTCTGACCTTTGTATCAAGATCAGAGGACACTGAATAATCAGTGCATGTGAAGAAACAGCAGCTTAGGTTATGCTTGCGTGAGTATCCATGGCCAAACTAAAGAGGTTGTTAATGGGCTGTGGAAGGAGATGCCAGCAGCACTCCTAAGTCAGATGAACTGGTGTAGCTTGGGTTTGTGTTTTTTCTGTTCCTTTCCATGCAGGACCGGCTCTAGGCACCAGCAAAGCAAGCCCATACTTGGGGCAGCACAATTCCAGGGGCGGCGTTCCGGCCACCCTTTTTTTTCTCTCCTTGGGCGGTTGCGCTCTCTCGGAGCTTGGGGCGGCAAAAAACCTAGAGCCAGCCCTATTTCCATGCTTTATGTAGCCTGTGAAGTTTTGAATAAAACTGTTAGAAAGGCAGTCACTGAGTACTGCACAGCACGGCCACTTATTACGAATGTACACAAAATATATTGTAGTAGTTGTCTCTGACACCCCTGGTTATGTTACTCTTTCAAGCTGGCTAGAAACATCTGTCTTTTAATGCGTTTGTCAGTTTGAATTAATCCCGATCTCTAATTTAAAAGATGGTTGTAGCAACATATTCTTGCTGGCACTTTGACGACAAAACGAGGGACCAGTATTTCATTTAGTATGACATGAATTACTATCCTAGTGCAATAGTAACAGACCAAATGGATGCCCCAAATGAGCTGCATCAGGCGTGAGAGATGTGCAGTTGTTCTATGGCCAGTGTGGTATGGTTTGATCTGTCACAGGAACAAAGTGTGGCTGCAAATTGCTGGAGACCTAATGTCTGCACTATTTAGTTCAGGGTGCTCGCATACTGTTAAAATCCTGAAACACTGCAGAGGGGGTGGTTGCAGTTGTGGTTGTGCCGGTGTTACACAGTTTTTGTCAGGCTTCTCAAGGAGATCAATACCATTTTACGTTCCAACAGTACGCTGTAACACAATACTAACAGTACTTTGTATTTCTGTAGTGTCTTTTATTGGTAGCTCTCAAAGTGTTTTATAAATACGGAGCAAAAGCAAATAAACATAACTGGAAAATTAAAGGTGCAAATAAATAGTTTTTAACAAAGGGAGACTGCTATCAGTACTAAAAAACAGACCAGTTTGACAGAATCAGAGATCAAAGGTCAAAGTGCATTTATAGTATAAACTATGGACTGGCTGCAGAGCAGCTGGGTTTTTTTCTAACTATCGCAAATATAGAACCATTTATTATTTATAAATGCTACATTTCACAGCTATGCTGCAATTTTACTCTGTTTACAAATAAGGACAGATCTCTGATCAGATTATTACAACTCACTCCAAAGCCAGACCAGCAAAGGTGGGGATAATGGTGGGGACAGTCGGGTTGTTGAATGAGCATTGGGATAAAACCACATATATATCCTTCCCAATGTTATTTTTCGGTGTCATGCCCTAATTTCATTTCAAACCATAATTTATTCACTTTCTTGCCCCCATTCCCATTCCTACCCCCATCTTCCTCAAACTTACTTCTGCCACGAATGAGCCTGTCTAATGTTTCATTCACAGTCTCGCCACTGCAACAGGAACAGTGGTGAGTGGGAAGAAAAGGAAAATCTTCAGATCTGAGATTAACCCTTGGATGATTACTGACCATGTCCAGGATAGTTTGTATCTCTCCAAAGCCCTTCTATTTCCAGATCCACAACATCAAAATTGTAAGGGTAGGTAGAAGTGGATTCCAAATGAGATCTCTGGCCTGACTGTGATCAAAGAGACATGTGAATGGGGAGATTTATATGTGGATTAGGGTGACCACATGTCCCGATTTTATAGGCACAGTCCCAATTTTGGGGTCTTTTTCTTATATAGGCTCCTATTACCCACCACCCCCTGACCCGATTTTTCACACTTGCTGTCTGGTCACCCTATTGTGGATTGCCAAGAGAGAAAAGACGTTGCCCTTAATTTTTCATATGCTACCATCTTGCTGAGGAAAATTTGAGTTTAATTTCAGATACAGAGATCACTGCTGAATTTTTGGCTGGATACTTCTGAGCTGTTTAAGTGCTTAGCTGTTGTTAGGGGGCTTATTCCTTCACCCACTTCCTTCCCTGGTCCTTCTCGCATGAACAAAGAGCAACAATACCCGACGTCCAAAGGTGCAAACAATTCGATGTTTATTGGGGTGAACTTCCAGCAAGCATGATTCCAGTTTCCTTCCTTAGTATCCTCCTTCCCAGCTCTGACACCACAGAGCCTTACACCTGTGTCCCTGTTCCCATTCCTGCCCTTAGCCAAACATGATTCCAATTTCCTTACCCCCATTCCCTGTTCCCATTTCCCCTCTTTAGCAAAACATGATTCCAATTTCTCCACCCCCATTCCCTGTTCCCATCTCTCCCTTTAGCAAAACATGGTTCCAATTTCCGCACCCCCATTCCCTGTTCCCATCTCCCCCACCCACGCCCACCCCCACCCCTCTACTTCCTGATTGACTGCAGACTATATAGTAAAACTTGAGTTCTGCTTAGCTATACCTTAACCAATCATTTTCCTGAAATTTAACTAACCAATCCTAACATATTGTAACATGATTATGTAACCAATTATATCCCACCACCTTAATTAGTTTACACCCAGCAAAATTAATTATACAGCAGACAGGAACATTCACAGAACCAGACAGAGATTATACAGACAAACAATAGCAAAGTGGGAACTATAATGACAAGACAATACAGAAGTGAGGATTTCATATCCCAGTATTGATAAGTGAGTTCTTGCCAGACAGGATGCTGTTTCCTTTTACATTTTCTAGGCACTTCCCTTTCTCTGGAGGTGATAGGCATTATCAGGACAGGATTAACAGCCCAATAGCACCTTATTTCAATGTGACTAGTTTGGAACGTGAGGATGTGACTGTTCGCTTCCTAGCTTATGGCTGCCTCTGCTGCTTAGCCAAAGGCCTTAGCCTAAGAACAGGGCCTGAGACTGTCACAGTAAGAGAAGCCCCTTACACCAGCAGACAGTGATTTTGATTCTTTCTTTTATACCTCTAGAACTAGCCAAGTGATAAGAATACACCTAAATTCTTAAAGTACAGGCCTTTTCAGACTGGTCTGAATATCTATATCCTAACAGCTGTGTGGTGACATGTCTTGGTCTTTTTATAGTCTCCAATCAGCTGTTTTCTAAACATAAACATGTTTATGGTTTTGAATGAATTTTTTGTGTGTGCTCATGAGCTCTGATTGCCTTATAATACCTTGTTGAGGTTGTCTCTGAATGCACTGACCTGCTCCAGTAATTTGGTAGCTTCTTTTGTGAAAGAGCTATTTTTGAGACTTATTCTCCATTTAATTAACTTTTAACAGTCTGCAAGACAACAAATCATAATGGAAGTTACTTCCAGAGCTTGTCTGACAAAAATGTGTCAGATGCATTGTATTGCTGTAGCTTGTTTATTTTTTATTTAGCACAGACATGACTAGGATATGAGAAATTGGAACGTGATCTGTATAGACCGGAGGAGGTAATATACATGGGAGGAAATACATTAAATCGTATGCATACATTAGCTGTGCAACCTCATGTCATTCTGCACGGTTCATTCACAACATGTGCTCAATGCAGAGTGCACTTCAAAATGTGATTGGTGTGGGGGAACCAGGAAGAACCTTAGCAGTTACTCAGGGAAGCTAGGAGAAATGAGAGGCTATCCGGTACTGAGGGGTGGCAGGACCTATGAGGAGGATCAGCAGCACCCATGTGTGTGCATGGAGCAAGAGAGAGGCTTCTATGGAAAAAAGGAGATGGTCTTGTGGTTAATGCACTGAAGTGGGTTGTGCTGGCTCTGGATGCAATTCCTGCCTCTTCCAGAGACTCACTGGTTGACCTTGTGCATGTCACTTATTGTCCCTGTGCTTCACTTCTCCACCTGTAAAATGAAGGTGGTAATACTTCCTTTCTTCCACATGTTGTCTTTTGTCCCATTAGATAAATCAGCTTTTTGGAACAAGGGCTGTCTTTTACTGTAAGTTTGTCATGTGCTGAGCATATTGGGGCCCCAAAGTTGGCTGGGCACTGCCACCATAAGCAAATAAATGATAATTAGGGCTGTTGATTAATCACAGTTAACTCACGCGAGTAACTCAAAAATTAATCGTGATTAATCACAGTTTTAATTGCACTGTTAAACAATAGAATACCAATTGAAATTTATTAAATATTTTGGATGTTTTTCAACATTTTCATATATATTGTATTCTGTGTTGTAATTGAAATCAAAGTGATTATTATTTTTTATTCTAAATATTTGCACTGTAAAAATGATAAACAAAAGAAATAGTATTTTTCAATTCACCTCATACAAGTACTGTAGTGCAAGATCTTTGTCGTGAAAGTGCAACTTACAAATGTAGATTTTTTTTGTTACATAACTGCACTGATAAACAAAACAATGTAAAACTTCAGAGCCTACAAGTCTACTCAGTCCTACTTCTTGTTCAGCCAATCACTAAGACAAACAAGTTTGTTTACATTTGCAGGAGATAATGCTGCCCTCATTTTATTTAGAATGTCACCAGAAAGTGAGAACAGGCATTTGCATGGCACTTTTGTAGCCAGCATTGCAAGGTATTTATTTGCCAGATATGCTAAATATTCGTATGCCCTTTCATGCTTCAGCCACCATTCCAGAGGACATGCTTCCATGCTGATGATGCTCATTAAAAAAGTAATGCATTAATTAAATTTGTGACTGAACTCCTTGTGGGAGAATTGTATGTCCCCTGCTCTGTTTTACCCGCATTCTGCCATATATGTCATGTTACCACAGACCAGATGATGACCCAGCACATGTTATTCATTTTAAGAACGCTTTCACTGCAGATTTGACAAAATGCAAAGAAAGAACCAATGTGAAATTTCTAAAGATAGCTACAGCACTCGACCCAAGATTTAAGAATCTGAAGTGCCTTCCAAAATCTGAGCAGGATGAAGTGTGGAGCATGCTTTCAGAAGTCTTAAAAGAGCAACACTCCAATGAGGAAACTACAGAACCTGAACCACCAAAAAAGAAAATCAGCCTTCTGCTGGTGGCATCTGACTCAGATGATGAAAATGAACATGCACCAGTCTGCAATGCTTTGGATTGTTATCAAGCAGAATCCATCATCAACATGGATGCATGTCCCCTGGAATGATGGTTGAAACATGAAGGGACATATGACTCTTTAGCGCATCTGGCATGTAAATATCTTGCAATGCCGGCTACAACAGTGCCATGCAAATGCCTGTTCTTACTTTCAGATGAAGTGAACAAGAAGTGGGCAGTATTATCTTCTGCAAATGTAAACAAACTTATTTGTCTGAGCAATTGGCTGAACAAGAAATAGGACTGAATGGACTTGCAGGCTCTAACATTTTACATTGTTTTATTTTTGAATGCAGGGTTTTTTGTACATAATTCTACATTTGTAAATTCAACTTTCATGATAAAGAGATTCCACTACAGTACTTGTATTTAGATGAATTGAAAAATACTATTTATTTTGGTTTTTTACAGTGCAAATACTTGTAATCAAAAATAAATATAAAGTGAGCACTGTACACTTTGTATTCTGTGTTGTAATTGAAATCAATATATTTGAAAATGTAGAAAACAAACAATAATAGAATACCATTTCTTTAAATATTTTTGGATAACAGTGTTATTAATTGCGTGATTAATCATGATTCATTTTTAATCACTTGACAGCCCTAATGATAATAGATGTATATCTGAAAGGGTTACAGTAAATCATATAGAATAGTGCAGTCAGTCTCTCAGAATTTCAAATGAAGGTATAAATCTGTAGCAGACTGGATTAGTACATATAGTCAATATTTGTCCAATGATGTTAGGAGTACTGTGGGGATGTTATGATTAAATATGTTTTGATTGTTTCTATTCTGGCTTTGGGGCTTTGGTTACCTGAACTGTTAATTGTGCAGTTATTTAAAGTAAGAGTCAAATTCAGCTTAAATTAAACCATAGACTCTGGATAAAGGCTGGATGGAACTGAAAAACGATATTTAGTCTTAACCCTAAATAAGATGTCCAGGGTGATGGATTGGTACTGGTTGTCTTTATCTTCTATTCTTCTTGCTTCCAGTTTGGTCAGTTTTGTTATTTTGGTAGGACTAAACAGATGGAACAGTTTGATCTGTATCTTGATATAGAGTGAAATTCATCCCTGTGCAGCTAGCATGCACAAGGCTTCCTCAGAAGGGTGAATTTCACCTTTAAGACCAGATTCTGATTGCCTGTTCTGACTGAGTAGCACCTCACTGTACAAGTAGGTCCATTGATTTCAGTAGGGTTACTCATGGGGTAAGATATCAATGTTAGTAGACTATCTGGGTTTTAGTTTGTCAGACTATGGAGAAAGTAATACAGAAGTCTCAGGTGGAAAAATGAAATGGTTGATTTTAATGCATATTTTTGTTCTAAATCTTGAAGTCAAGAGCATTACTCATGTTTATAAATGGGCTGCAAGATGGGGAGCCTCAGAGCAGTATCTCCAAAATACTCCTCATCAAAGCCTCACAAAGTTGCTACCTAAACAACACCATTGTTTTATATCCTGGGCTGAAGAACAGCAAGTCAGTCAAATGTTATATTTCCATGAGCTTTAGTATTTTCAATAGAATAGGAAGATATGCATATGTCTGTATATGAGATGTGCACGTAGGTACAAGGACATTAGCAAATCTTATTGTTAATGTATTTAGTGTTTGATTGTGCACCATAGAAGTCAGTGGGAGCCTTACCATTGACTTCAATGAGCACAGAGGGAAAAAAAAGAGGAAAAATCCATTTAGAGTACTGACCTAGATATTCTCCTGACCAGGATTCAGACTCAGCTCTTTACTGAAGGATCATTGTTTTATTTCAGCTTCATGACAAAACCCTGAAGAGGTCTGACTGGCTGTTTTATGAATCCCTCCAAGTGATGATCTTGCAGTTAGACTCACCCATGATGAGAGGATGAAATGCTGTCAGTCTGGTTTTATTTTGTGCTACAATACTTGTTTCTGTGAGTTTAAACTTGACTGTTGCTATTTCTGCCATAGTGCTAGAGTTCCCAAAGGGAACACATACAGTAACAAGCACTTTTATTTAAAAAAAAAACAACAAATTAATGTCATTCCTAGTCATTAAAATAGGGAAAGAGATCATTTAAATGATAATTACTAAATGTCTGCCTTTGCACAAAACCAACATTTCTAAATATCAGACTGTGTTCTTATCCGTATATACTGAACTACAATAATTATCAGCAGAATTATTCGGTACACTTTAAGTGCATATAAGCTTGTGATCTATGAAATAAAATGGAAAAAACCAACCATCTCTTTCTTATTCCCTTTTATGCCTTATAGGGAACCATACTTTAATTAGTTTAATCATTAAAATTAGAAAGAAAGGTTGATTTTCCCCTTTCCTAAAGTACTTTGAGATCAATGGACAGTGCGCAATGCATCCAGTAATTCTGTAACTGCAGAATTTGCTATTGATTTCCACCCTCTGTTCATCCCTGGCTGCAAATCTAGGTCCCAGAATCTAAGCTTTCTAATATCTAGATCAGTGGTTCTCAAATTTTTATACTGGTGACCACTTTCACACAGCAAGCCTCTGAGTGAGACTCCCCCCGCCCCCTTTTTAATATATTTAACACCATTATAAATCCTGGAGGCAAAGCGGGGTTTGGGGTGGAGGCTGACAGCTCGCAACCCACCACGTAATAACCTCGAGATGCCCTGAGGATCACAACCCCCAGTTTGAGAACCCCAATCTAGATAGATGTGAATATAGCTAGAGACAGACAGCTCTCTTTATAATGAAGTTAGCTTTGAACATGTGAACTGATGCGGTTTTGCCTTCCTGAGTCTGCAACAATAGCTCTGAGTGATGTGAACTGCCCTGTTAATTGCAATAATTTCAGAATTCTGAAAGGGTCGTGTATCCGCAGCTTGTTGGTACATAGGATAGTTCATTTCAGCTCTAGTTCTCTTTACATCCAGGGACAGGGAGTCAGTAGTGGCTTGCCAGTGTTATGTAGATTTCACAAAAGTCGCTAATGACATAATGATAGCTCCTTACACAAAACAGACGGTCTTTCTATTTTTAGACTTAGAAGCTAACTGTTGTGGGTCAATTCCTGTACTTCAGAAAGGATCCAGATGCAATATTCCCTAAAGACAGCTGAATATGGCTATGTTAAATAATCAACGCTAGCTCCAATGTCCACACTGCTACACTTAGCATTACAGTGTGTTTGAGAAAATAAATACATAAAAAAGTTGTGTATATTTTGCAAATGTTTATTTTGTGAAAGCTTAGCACATTGTGTATCATACAGCATGGCACAGTCAAGCGAGTGTGATTGCTCACAGACTGTCTTATTGGCAGAACTCTTCCATAAACAATTATCTGTTCAAAGTCAAACTTCTATTTCTATAGGGGAAGGGGGAGAGAGTAACTCTTTTTTAACTTGTTTTTGAACTCCTATATCACTCTTTCTGTACAAGAAGGCAGTTGGCTCATGGTGTGATGAGTGAAGTGTCCTCACAGGGTGTCCAGATTTACTGGCTAGAAAGAACTATGCTCGTTTCAAACTTATAACCGTAGATACTGATAAAAGCTATTGTCTCCAGTACCTACTATTTTTTTGCAGTCCAAAATTAAAATTTGGGCCTGATCCAAAGGCTGTGGTCGTTAGAGGAAAATCTCCCATTGACTTCCATGGGTTTTGGATCAGACTTTGTTTCTGGATGACACACATTTAACATTATGCAGATATATGAGAATAAATTAACTTGTGTATTCCAAGCATCATGGAAAAGTCAAATGAATTACTTGAGTCATATACTTTACTCATCAGATCTGTGCATCTTCACCTCCGCTGCCGCCTGCATGACAAATAATCTGTGTCCCAACTGACCTTACCAATAAAGTAATATGACAGATGTTCAGAATGCATCCAGTTTTTTTTCTATATCATTACACTCTCCTCTTGTGATTGTTTCTGTAAAAATGGTTGAGAGGATGTGTGGCTACCTCCCCTTATCAGCACTGAAAAGCTCAGCCAGTGTATCAACCTTTCACAGCAAAGGGAGCAAAGCTCTCCCATTGTTGTCTGCAGTGAAATTGGTGAGAGATTAATCCCCCTATTATACAAGAGAAAACCTAACATCTGGATTTCAATGTACCCAAGCTGCTAAAGCCTGAAGCTGTGCCAAAAGTGAAATATTCTCATCGTGGCAAGTCACAAAATTATTGTTCCTCTCATGAGATAACATGGAGAATATTTGCCTGCTCCTGTGCTGACTATTATTATGTGTCTATACTGCTTGGCAACTCACACAACAGGAGCAACTGATATCAGTGACATCATACTGATTTCTCTTTGTCTTAATAAAAGAGTAGTTAAAGCAGATCATGGAACAGCTGTTCAACATACTCATGAATATTAATTTGGAAGGAATCTGCAACAGCCAGGAAGGACTGTACAAAGGCTCCTCCATCAACTAATTTTATCTTGTCTTAAACGGTTCTTAAGACTGAGCCATTACTACATAGCTAGGCAAATGGTTGCACTCTGAATACACTTTCTGTCTAAGGCTCAAGCTCTTCTCTTGGGTTTATGTGGAGGGCACCTATTGATATCAAAGAAAGCCCAAAACACATCTGAGAGCAGAATTTGGCCCAAACTTTTTACCTCAGCCATAATAACTATTGACTTCAATTGGTTACTCTGGTTTCCACCAGGGTAACTGATATAAAAACCTGGCCCATATTGTGCGCTATGAATAGTTCTTTGCTCTCGCCTATATGATTTCAATTCAGCCGTTAGCATCATCATCAGAGTATGTTTTCAGTAGCTTTATTAAGGAGTTGTATAACCTGGAAGAGAATCTGGTAAGAAATTCTAGAATTGCTACTACTATCCAGGCCCCAGTTTTCTCAGCCCAAGACTAAATCATTTGTAGTATGCACTTCTCTTGTTCTCTGCTTTGGCAGCTTGGTGGTTTCTGACATATTTGCCATATATTTTGTTTCTAAAGCCAGGGGTCAGTTCAGAGACGACAATGATCATTTGGCAGACTTCTTTTGACTTTTATGCTTCTGAAGTTTCACTTTCTCTCAGTGGCCTCCACCAGACATGGAGGAAATAATTCGAGCCTAAGAGAGTATCGAATTAGAATTACCACTACTGAGTGCTGAGAATGGTTGGGAAATTGAGGAATACAGACATATCTCCTGTCTTGTGTGGTTTTTCTCTAACTCTTGCTCTCTTGGCTAATTTTTATTCCCAGCCTGTAATCCTCTCAGGCCATGTCTACACTACAAAGTTAAGTTGACTTTATGCAAGTTGACATCGAGCCTCTGATTTAAGCAAGTTGATCTTGCATGTCCACACTATGCTCATTGTGTCAGTGGAGTTTGCATCGACGCACGGAGTGCTGCACTGTGGGTAGCTATCCCACAGTGCACAGAGCCGAGTGGAACGTTGGGTTGGGTTTGCAATGCCTTATGGAACCAAAACATTTGCACGGGTGGTTATGGGAACATGGTGTTAGCCTCCCATGATGCACTTACCTCCCTTGCTCCCTCTCTGAAATTGACGGCAAATGAACCAACCCTTTTTCATGCCTTTTTTCACAAGCATGGGCTACCTGCACGGATGCCATAGCACGGCAAGCAATCCACCTGCTCAGCTGTACACTGTTGTTGTGAGCATTACGAACGTCTCACGCCTTATCCTGCAGTATTTGCATAGCCGATACAGGAGCCGTCGCATGGAACAATGTGATGCCACACAAGCAGCCCTGCTGGAAGACATAAAGAGAAGCAATTCACAGTTGCTGGTGACGGTGCCACATCACCTTGACACTGTGAAGCGCTGCTTCTGGACCCGGGAAACAAGCACTGACTGGTAGGACCACATAGTTATGCAGCTATGGGATGACAAGCAGCGGCTGCAGAACTTTCAAATGCATAAGGCTGCTTTCCAGGAACTGTGTGAAGAGCTTTCCCCAGTCCTGAAGCGCAGCAGTACTAAAACGAGAGCTGCTCTGACAGTGGAGAAACGAGTGGTGATAGTTCTGTGGAAGCTTGCAATGCCAGACTGCTACCGGTCAGTGGGGCATCAATTTGGAGTGGGTAAATCTACCATGGGATCTGTTGTGATCCAAGTTTGCAGGGCCATTAACAGACTTCTGCTAAGAAAGGTAGTGACTCTGGGCAACATGCAGGACATAGTGGATGATTTTGCCGTGATGGGGTTCCCTAACTGCAGTGGGGCAATAGACAGAATGTATATCCCTATCTTGACACCAGGCCACCTTGCCAAAGAGTAGATGAACTGAAAGGGGTATTTCTCAATGGTGTTGCAAGCCCTGGTGGATCACAGGGGCCGTTTCACCTACATCAGTGTGGGATGGTCGGGAAAGGTGCATGACATGTTCATCTTTAGGAACACAAGTCTGTTCAGAAAGCTGCAAGCAGGGAATTTCTTTCCAGACTGCAAAATAACCATTGGTGATGTTGAAATGTGAACTGTGATCCTGGGATACCCAGCCTACCCCTTGCTCCCATGGATCATGAAGCTGTACACCAGCAGCCTGGAGAGGAGTAAGGACCAGTTCAACCATAGGCTGAGCATGTGCAGAATGGTGGTGGAATCTGCCTTTGTATGTTTAAAGGTCGCTGGCACTGTTTGCTTACTAGGTTAGACCTTAGTGAAAGCAATATCCCTATTGTTATTGCTGCCTGCTGTGTGCTCCATAATATCTGTGAAACAAAGGGAGAAAAGTTTTTGCCAGGGGGGGAGGATGGGGGGGGGGGTTGAGGCAGATCTCCTGGCAGCCAATTTTGAGCAGCCAGACACCAGGGCAATAAGATCAGCACATTGACGGACTCTGCGTCTCCGTGAGGCTTTGAAAACCAATGAAAACCAATTTCATCAATGACCCACAGTAATGTGACACTTATCTGTGTTGTTTGTTACCAAACTGTCCCCTTCATTGCATTTTCTCCCCTGTAAACTCCACCCCCACCAACCACTGGGTGTTGAATGAATAAAGATCCTTTTTCTCCTCGATCCATTAAGTTTTATTATGCACGCAGACATACAGAGAGAGCAAAGAAAAGTAAGATAACCTGGGGCAAAAGGGCTGATAACACTGCAGGGGTGGGGAGTGGGGGGAGAAACAAGGAAAGCTTGCTTACAGATGCACTGCAATAGCCATCAAAGGTGTAGGAATGGGTGCATTCTGGTCCTTGTACCCTCCCCTGGTGTTGAGTGCAAGGGATACCGAACTCCCACTGCCTCATAGGACATTTAAGGGAGGAGGATGTAGAACTGGGCGATGATGGCAGCAGGTTCAGCATAGGCTGCAGAGGGAGTCTGGGTGCAGACTTGGTCCTTATGTTACAATGCTGTGTGCCACAACGATACCAGCAGAGTTAATACTGGAGTGGTGCAGGAAAGTGTCTTATCATGGTGGACGAAATAAGGCAGCCCTTCCCAGAAACCTTCTGCCAAGGTTTGCAGAGTACCTCCATAAAAGCTTCCTAGAGATCTCCATGGAGGATTCCCAGGCCATCCCCATGCACATAAACAGTCTTATTTGGAGAGCACCTTCTGCGTAGCTGGAGTGGCCACCGATACCCATTACACCTACTATTTTGTTCAGATTAAACATAAAAAATAATAGCATGTACCCCCTACAGTTTGATTGGAAATGTGTACTCACCAGAGGCACCTTCCCAGGCATCACGCTCTGCCGCCAATTGGTCCTGTGAGGGGATGGGCTCCAGGGTTAAAAACAATTTTTGGCAGTCTGGGAGAATGGATCCTCCTCTTGCCTACCTCACATTCTCCTCCTCTTCCTTGTCAACAATGTCCTCCTCGTTGTTGCTTGAGGTCACCCAGGGCTCCTGGGAGGTATCCATGGAGTGTTTTGGGGTAGTGGTGGAGTCGCCGCTGAGAATTGCATGCAGCTCCTCATAAAAGTGGCATGTCTGTGGGGCAGATCCAGAACAACTGTTTGCCTCTCTTGTCTTCTGGTATGCTTGCCAAAGCTCCTTTATTTTCACGCGTGTCCCTGGTGTAGCCTTTCTCTCCCATGCCTTGCGCAATCTTGGCATAGATGTCAGCATTCCTTCTGCTGGATCGGAGATCTGCCTGCACTGACTCTTCTCCCCACCACCTCCTGTATACTCCATGCTGGAGCGCGTGTGAGGCCTTGAGTCTCCATGATCATCTGTGCTGGTGAGCTCTCCACACTGATCAAACAGGAAATGAAAATTCAAAAGTTCCTGGGGCTTTTACAGGGGAGCAGCTGTTTCCTGTATACCTGGCTGACATGCAATGGAGTTGAAAGTGCTCTCCAGAGCAGTCACAGCGGACCATCCTGGGACACCTCCTGGAGGGCAATTAATTTGAATTACACAATGCAGTGTCTACACTATCCCCATGTTGACCTGTGGATGTCGAATCAAGCACTATGCCTCTCACGGAGGTGGAGTACAGAAGTTGACTTTACAGGCCACTTAGGTCAGCAGAAGGAACTCTGTAGCATAGACACCTACATTATTAGATTGACTTAACGTGGCTTATGTCGACCTAAGTTTGTAGCATAGACCAGGCTATACTCTCCTCACCCCCATTGTCCTTCATTCCCCTTTTCTACTGAAGTCAGTGCTTTCACTTTCCAAGTGATGTCTTAAGAATCCAGCCCTCTAGTATGCCTTCTTCCTCCACTGATGTGACAGTCATGTGGCAAGCTGTGCAAACAGCTCAGCAAGTCTTGGTAGGGTCAGTGTATGAAACAGTTGCATGGCTGAAATGAATTTTTATTTGCTGTTATTTCTGATTGCATCAATGGATGCCTGAGGAGACTAGCTCTGCCTAGTATTTCATGTTCATGCTGGTATTAATATGACAGCTTTTCACTTTGGGGTGACTTTAGCAGTAGGTTTTATTAACCTTTTTATTTCTGGCTTTAGGGATTTTTTCTTTTTTAATATATACACTATTTCATCATCACAGAAACTTCTGAATAGCCAAACTGCTGGTTGTTCTACTCTCAAGGCTAATATTTTTTAAAGGGGCCTCAATTCAGTCTCTCATTTTCCACCCACAGTAATTTACAGCCACAATCAACTACAGACATAAATCATCAGACTTGCAGGCCAACTATGCAGCTGATGTAAATTGCCATAGCTCCATTGCCTCCTTCTTCTATGTCAGTTTACTCCAGCTGAGGATCTAGCCTTAGATATCTACTTGATTTGTGAGTACAATAAGGTAGGCACTTATGTGAAAATCCTAGTCCCATTGAAGTCAATTTGAGTTTACCATTGATCCCACTGTGGCCATGATTTCACCTCTAAATTCTACTATTTGCGTTGGAAATTTTACACCTGCAATTGAATATGGATGAAAAATTAGTGGCTGTTTTTCAAATAGTGATCCTTAGTCAGAGCCGACACTAGGCATAACCAGACTAAGCAATTGCTTAGGGCTCCGAGCAGCTCAAGGGAGCCCCCTATTCACTTTTTATTATGTCTTGTGTGTGTGTGGCCAAATATTTCTGTTTAGGGCCCCAACGGGCTAGCACCACCTCTGCCCTTAGTACTAAGGTGGGCTTCCATTTTGGTTGATTCCCCTTAACTTAAGGGGAATATAAATTTTCCACAGTTGCAGATGTTTCTAGAGGCAGGGGAATATATTTTGTTTCTTGTAACTCTTCTCAATGTCACTGGCATAAAATACTTCTGAACCCTGGATAGGCAAATTTAAAATTCATCATTTTTTTCATCAAAATGGAAATTGTTCATTTTCCCAACATAGACATTTATAAATTTCTTTTTAGAGGCCTCTGCTTTATGTTACCCGTTGCTACATTTATCATCCCTCCTGCTGTTTCAAAGGGTTCCCATTAAGCAATCCTATTCCCACCACCTGCAGTTTTTTGTTATATTCTCCCATAATTCAATAAGTCAAATGTTATTTTAATGAATTACAACAATTTAGGCCCTGATCTTGCAAACACGCACATGTTTAATTTTAAGCATATGAAAAATCCTATTAACTTCAATGAGATTCATCATGTGAGTAAAGTTAATCATGTGTGTAAGATTTTGCAGAATTGGGGCCTATTTGGATCAGAATAACCACAGAAAGAACACTGAAAGTCTTTAAATGAAAAAAAATGGCTTGTTGGTGGTTTTGCAAAATGTTTTAGATAATTGTTAGGGTTTAATTTATAGTGGATTGCTGGTTTTGATTCATCAGTTTGGTTACATGGTTTGCACTTTTTTTTAAAGATTTCTCTGAAAGTTTTCATTTTTGAAAATGAAGAATGCCTTTTCTGGTGGAAAATGAAGAATGGATCATTTTGAAAAAAAGGAATGAAAAATGCTTTCAAATTTGCCATTTTATTGTGAAATTATTTTTATCACTTTCAACCAGCCCTACTGCCCATTCATTTCAAACTCACTCATGTATAAATTTTCCACATCTGAAAGGTGCTGTCTCTGCAGCTCTTTTTTATTTATTATTTGTATTTCCATTGGGCCTAGGAGCCCTATTCATGAACTTGGACTCCATTGTGCTAGGTGCTGTAAAAATACAGAAGAAAAAGAAAAGGAGTACTTCTGGCACCTTAGAGACTAACAAATTTATTTGAGGATAAGAAAAAGATGTTCCCTGCCCTAAAGAATTTACAATCTAAGGTTCATGTACTCTAATAACCTGCCAATGTGTGTGTTTGTGTGTGTGTGAATTTTAGAGTGGTCCAAAATTGGGATTATAATAGAAACTTGGACTATATATATATATAATAGAAACCTGAAATATATATATATATACACACACACACATCCCTGTTTGAAAAAACACTTGTCTCTGTAAATGGAATACAGTGAGATAACAAACTCAGTGTTAAAAAGCCAAACGACAATTTAAATTATATTTCAAACATTTGAACATGAAATAGCTATATGCTCAATGGTTGTTGTTACCATAGGCACCACCTATGGAGCCTGGAGCACCCACAGGGAAAAATGAGTGGGTGCTCAGCACCCACCAGCAGCCAAGCTCCCCTCCCCACCTGCCCCACCTCCTCCCCCCCGAGTGTGCCGCATCCCTGCACTCAGGGGAGGAGGCGGAGAAGAGGCAGGGCAGGTGTGGGGACTTGGGGAAAGGGGGTGGAATGGGGGTGGGGCGAGGGTGGTGCAGGGGCGGAGCCAGGGGCAGGGTCGAGCACCCACCGGGAACAGTGGAAGTCAGCGCCTATAGTTGTTACTTACAGACTTCATTTATACTTTTCTGTGCCTTGAAAACTACAATAGAAGCCATTATAAAGTCAACATTTGCCTATTATTGCCATACAATTGGCTAAGCAATCTTCTCTTATAAGTACAGTTGAAAAGTGGTCATCTTGACTTTTATAGCAGCAAACACTGTGACTTTTAGATCAATAACTTCTTTCAGTGAAAGTTTTACATGTACTTTCAGTTTGGCAACTGTTCAGTGTTTGCTGGAAGACACCTGTCAAGGTTCCTTCCCCACTCTGAACTCTAGGGTACAGATGTGGGGACTTTCATGAAAGACCCCCTACGCTTATTCTTACCAGCTTAGGTTAAAAACTTCCCCAAGGTACAAACTTTGCCTTGTCCTTGAACTGTATGCTGCCACCACCAAGCGTTTTAAACAAAGAACAGGGAAAGAGACCACTTGGAGATGTCTTCCCCCAAAATATCCACCCCAAACCCTACACTCCCTTTCCTGGGGAAGGCTTGATAAGAATCCTCACCAATTGGTACAGGTGAACACAGACCCAAACCCTTGGATCTTAAGAACAATGAAAAATCAATCAGGTTCTTAAAAGAAGAATTTTAATGAAAGAAAAGGTAAAAGAATCACCTCTGTAAAATCAGGATGGTAAATACCTTACAGGGTAATCAGATTCAAAACATAGAGAATCCCTCTAGGCAAAACCTTAAGTTACAAAAGACACAAAAACAGGAATATACATTCCATCCAGCACAGCTTATTTTACCAGCCATTAAACAAAAGAAAATCTAATGCATTTCTAGTTAGATTACTTACTAACTTTACCGGAGTTGTAAACTGCATTCCTGATCAGTTCCCGGCAAAAGCATCACACAGGCAGACCAACCCTTTGTTCCCCCCCCCCACCCCTCCAGATTTGAAAGAATCTTGTCCCCTCATTGGTCATTTTGGGTCAGGTGCCAGCGAGGTTTCCTTAGCTTCTTAACCCTTTACAGGTGAAAGTGTTTTGCCTCTGGCCAGGAGGGATTTTATAGCGCTGTATACAGAAAGGTGGTTACCCTTCCCTTTATATTTATGACAACACCTTACTTAGAAGTATGTAGTATAGAAAGAAAATCCTTTCAGGTTTGAGGTATGGATCCCCTTTTCTAGAGGACCGTCTCTTTGCTTTTATTGCTGTGCAACTGAACTAGTAAACTGATCTCAAATGGAAACACTTGTTTTTCTTTCCCCCTAGTCCTTAAAGAATTTGCCATTGCTGTTGGCACAACATACGTTGTTACTGTGCATAGCATAGTTGGCATATGTACAGTATTTGCCATAACATCTTACATTAATAAATTTACCCACTAAATAAATATATTGCTTGATTTCTTTCTATAGAGAATTTTATTTGTGATACAATCAGGGTATTATTTGACTTCTCATGCAAAACAGAACCTTGCATTTTTGTAGGAATGTGTCTGGGGCAAAAAGATGTTTGCATAATGGCTAATTTATGGAGTCTATTCATAGACCCATTCATTGTTTTTTTTTCTGAAAATGTAGCTCAATGTTTGTTGACAAAGCAGCTTGATTTCCCACAGATGGTGGAGCTGAAACTACCCAAGAGCAGCTGAGAAATTACACAAATGTAGGTCTGCTTTATTTTAGGGAAAAAAGTACATGAAACGTATGCTGAATATTTGTCTATTGCCTAAAATCATGCTGCTTTGGTCTTATAGTAGGAATGGCCATGGTTTACAAATCTGAATATTGAATTCAATTAAGGAGAGAAATGATTTCTTCATTATGAGCTGCTCAGGTCTTTGAATAATTGGACTGGAAAAAAAAAAACCTAAAAATAGAAACTTCTTGCTTGACTTAAATTAAATGTACATGAACAGATAATTGAAGTAAAAACAGTGCAAAAATATACACAAAAAAAATTCTGCTATAGACAAATCACTTGATTCTGGTCCTATTTAACTCATTGGAGTTTTTGCCATTGATCCCTATTACAGCAGAAATAGGCCATATCATTTAAACAATTGTAAGAACCATCTATTGAAACTGATGGTGCATGGTTTGCCCTTGTCAAAAGCAAACATAGGCCAAGATCTTTAAAAGTAACTAGTGATACTAGGTGCCTATATTTTTGGGTGCCCGAATGAAGTCACCTTAAAGGAGTACGGATTCTCAGCACTGTCTGAAAATTGGCCCCCTTTAAGATGTCTTAACTTGAGCATTCAAAATTGAGGTTTCAAAAATCATTAGTCACTCTTGGCAACCCCTAGCCATAGAGATTGTTATTGAAGAGTTGGCTATAAGGCTGTAAATTTAAAGCACAAATACAATGAAATTCAGAGCAAAGGGTAAAACTCCAGAAAGACTGACACCGTTGGTAGAAACTAGGGAAGGGAAGAGTAGCAGAAGCTTCAGAATCAATCCAGCAATTTAGTAGTGCTATCCTTGGCTCTGTCAGATTCTCTGAACTACTTAAACTGAATTCACTGGAGTTTGAATTTTCCTTCTTTTAATAATATATTTTTCAAGAAAAAATGGTGGTGTTTCCCAGCCTGCCTCAGAGGAATCCTCCTCTAGCCAAACCCGTGTCTTCCAGAGTCCCTTTACGCCACTCCTGCCCTTTTGCCCAGCATAAAGGCACTGCCGGATGGTTAGGTTGGGGATCTCACCCCTGGGGGATTAAAACTAATTTACATTTAATCATTAATGATGGATCTTTCTTTCTTTGCATTTCAGTGTGTTGGAAAATGAAAAAAAGAAATCTGCTTCACTTTCCCTTTAGCTACTTTTACTTATTAGTTCTGATCTTTTACAAGGCTGCAGGGTTTGTGTTGCAAACACTTAAGGATATGTTTAAGTACAAACAAAATAGTCTCTGCTGGAACTAAAAAATAAAAATAAAATAAATTAAAGAAATTTCTATTTATCTTAGCTTTTGTAATACCTTGTTTTTAAAAAGAAAACCTAAACTTTGTTCCTAAATAGATCTGACACAATCCCTTTAAAAAAGCTTTTACTTAGAACAATATACAAATCAGAAGTACAATATACAAATAGAAAGGAAATTAGGTTGGAAATTATTACATTACAGTACCCGTCCCTTGTTTTAATCATAACAAATACTGCTGGTTTTGAAAACAAAACGAATACTGTTCAATTTTAGCACTTCCTGGTAGAATTACATGAATTATGCACAGGACAGTGGAAGCAGTGAGGTGAAATTAATGCACACTATAGTTCAGTTTAGTGATAAATGCTGGATGTCTCACTTTCAGTATCAAGGGAGGACCAGGAAGATTGTATTCTTAAGGTTGTAATAAAAATGCTTGCAATAGTGTGTCATATTTATCTCCCCTCTTCCCCCCCATAGTAATTTTCACAAGAACAGATTCCAGAGAGTGCCATTTCTGTTCTTTGTCAGGATAATTTAGGATTGTTAACACTATTTCTCTTAGTTGGTGGCTCCAGACACTGCAATTTTTCTCTCAGGTTCGTGAGTACTAAATGTCACCAAATTTAATTTAAAATGATGGAGTGCATCACCATTCATTTACAAATGAGAACCTCAATAAACACAGGGAAAAATAACTTAGAGAAATAGATGGTGTAATCATCCATGTGTCATTCCTAGCCTGTTCCCTTCATGCTGTCCATGTGCTTTTCTGCTATATCAGTCAATCAAACGAGGTACAGTATTGAAACAAAGTCAAAAATAGTTTCACAGGGTACTAAGTGATACAACTGTATATTAGGAAACACAATTTTTATGGCACACTTCAGATTTTACATGTCCAGAGTGGGTCAGAACCTCAGCTGGTGCCGATAGAGCTGGGGTGATTTACAGCTGCTAAAGAGCTGGCCATTATCAAAATATATGCCTGCGATTGACTTGTGCCAGCCCGAGGGTGAAGGTCACAATAACTCAGACCTACCACATAATAGTGTATCGTGCTATGTCTAGTCCCTCAAGCCTCAATTCTTCCCCCTCATCCTCATCCCTCCTTGCAGGACATAAGTTACTCCCACTAAAGTGAATGACAGTCACTCTTACCATGTGATTGGAGAAAAGGGGGTCACAGATTTTGGATCAGAATCTGGTCTCATTTAACCAATGTAAATCCAAAGTAACTCCCCTGAGGTAAATGGAGTTACTCTGGATTTGCCCTGGTGTGAGTGCCTTCAGGATCAGGCCCTTTAACTTCAAGCCATATAAGATGAGGTAAGCCGTGTATAGTTATCTTGTGACTAGTCAAAAATCATACTTTTTAGTACTATATTACGGATTCATAGGCAACAGCCTGCTACAGTGGATCTTTCCAACAACAATATTGTGTTATTGGCCTTTTCGAATAACACAATATTGCTCAGCATAATGCTCAGATATGGTGTATTGACTTATATGGCAAGATTCATCCACTTGCCTTTCAAAGTGACCAGGGTTGTATCCCAGCTCTGCAAAAAGTGACCTTGTGCAATTTCTCAGTGACCTACTCTGTAAAATGGGGGGTAAATACATTTGCTAGTGTGAACCCTTGCTCAATAATAAGAGCTGTGAAGGTCACAGAATTAGCACTAGTCAGTGGAATAGCTGAGACAGAACTCATGATTTCCTCTGACTCCCAACCCAGTGCACCTTCCCCTAGGCAAAAAAGGTTGGTGTGGGGGGAAACAGCTATTACATCCCTCTGTCTGGGGTTCTAGCTTGGTGCCTACTGTTAGGATGCTCATTGGGAACTCACTGGGAACTTGGTAGCATGTTCTGGTTGATTGGCATGTAAGGACATCTGTTAGGCTGGAGCATGTTTCGTGATGTTAACATGTTGAGAGTTCAGCGGTGCTGGAGCATGGTCAGTACAGATGGAATGTTTGGAGATTTTACTAGCAAGCACTACTGAGCATGTGTAAATGGCAATTTTCAAAGGCTTAAAACTCAGCCAAATGTTGGTGGAGACTCAGGGAGACAGCAAAAGGCACATTTGTGACTTCAACACTGTCCACTTGCCAAATTTATCTCCAAAGAGAACTTCAAAGGACTGGGTAGAATATTGGTATTAGCCACTTTTTTACTAGCATCGTTCTTGAAAAAGGCTGAACTGTTTCCACTGCAACTTTTGAATAAGATCAGCCAGAAGGCGAATAAGTGTGGGGAACATCAGCTTAAATGGTGAAAGCTTGGAAAAATTATAAGCAACTAAAATCAGGGCATGCAGTGGAAAGTGTCAGGCAAACTTTACTAGAGGCATTGGTATTAGCGCCATCTATAATGTTGTCCATTCATTTTGTAATCATTTTTGGACAGGGACAGTGTCTTCTTGGCTGTCTATACAGCACCTTGCACTGCATGGGTGCTACATAAACTAAGGGCTACAGGGTGGGATGATGTGCTGTACAACATTGTGATTTCTAAAGCACACTAACGTGTTGTACATTAATAATTGGTTCATGTAGACCAGGCTGGTACCCACTATAGGTTCCCTAGAGCACTTCAATATAATGCTCTTACATTAAAGCACACTGGGGAACCGTTAGTGGGCACCAGCAGTCTACGTGAACCAGTTAATGTGCAACTTGTAAGTGTGGTTTAGAAATCACACCTCCATAGTGTGCTTTGCCGCATCCTATAGACAAGCCCAAAGAGTCCACATTCAAGCTCCCTGAACATTGGGCTCTGTGAAATCTTGATCTGAATTTTGCATCTTGAACCCATGCCCATCTCATGCGTGCTGACAGGAAACCTGTGCTCCCTGATTTAATGTGCACGACTTTTTTCTCTGTTCCTTATTCCAAATAGGCAGCACCTGCAGGTTGAACTGCAAACTGCACCCTTTCACCACGATGACAGCCATATCCTAAAGCAATGTGATTTGAAAATAAATGCTATTCTCCAGTCAGAAGGATTTAATGGAGTGGTCCCCTTATATTATTTAAAGAAAAACATTTCAGGGCTCACGTGATTTTTTTTTTCCTTTTCAAGGCCACTTCTAGAATTTTCAGTTCTGATCAGAATCTGTAACTTTTTTGCTTCTTTGTGATCACTGTGGATGTGGCTAAGACATGTTCCACACAGAGAGATGTTTTCCTGCAACAGAAAAGTACAAACTGTTACAAATGGAAGTGACCCTGAAACAGGTGGAAAGATAAGTTGAGGTAGTTTAAAAAAGAGAAGACAACGTGTCTCTTCAGAACTCTGACAAGTGATACCAGATTAAATTTTAAAATTATAGTACAGTAGCATTTGCTTTAAAGAAGTGATCAAGTAAACAACCTAACTTCTAAATCTCTGATTATGGTCAGATGTGTGGTTATGTAATTCCATGCCCTACACAACTCTCCTTAGAAAAAATATTCAGAGCATTCAAACAGAAAAACTGCCAGTACGGCAATATATATGACAGGGGTAGTTAAAGTTGAATGCTGAACCTTAACTCTGCTTCCTCATGCTTAAATGTTAGATGGTCTCTCTTTATATCATAAAGTGGTTGTCAAATATTACAACATGTAATACAATACAAAATGGAACTTTCATACAACCTTATATGCAGTTACTCCAATCTAATGTGTAAAAGGCAGAATGGCCTCTCTAATTTTCATATTCCATTTGGACTATGCAGTGTTAGCTGCTAAGAAAATTTGATATGGAAGATACCAGGAGATACTAAATATGAAGGGCCTGATCCGCCGCTGGTGTAAACTGGCAGAGTTCTAAGTCCACCCCATTCTTTAAGTAACTTTATGTCTAATCTCTGCACCCGGGAACAAGCATTGAATCATATAATAAGAGATTACTTGGAGAGGTACGAACTAGTCAGCAGAGATTGATGAAGGGGAGGCTTCACTAATGTACTGGTATGACCCTTGTGAGGAAGTAATAGTGAGAATACACTCAGAGACATCCAAGAGCATACAGCTGCGAGGGTTTGTCTGTAAAGCTAGTATTGTTCACAAAGGGATCAAGATGGATGGGGAGCAAGGAGTTTCCATGAAATATTGTCTCATGATTAACGCACTGGACTAAGACTCAGGAGACTGGGTTCAGTTCCTGGTTCTGCCACAGACTTCCCTGGACAAATCACTTCATTTCACTATGCTTCAGTTCCCCATCTGTAAATATGGAATAATAGTACCTCCTTACCTCACAGGGGTGCTATGAGGAGACATTCATTAATGTTTGTCCGGTGCTAGTTACAATGCTACGTGAGCACAGTTATGATGTTGGGCCTACAAATTTATCTTAACTGTGAGCTCAACTATAAAAAATGAGTGGAAGTTCATAAAGTGTCACAATAGCCTATATGAGTAGCTCTCAAACTTTTTTACTGGTGACCCCTTTCACATAGCAAGTCTCTGAGTGCGACCCCCCCCCATTATAAATTAAAAACACTTTTTAATGTATTTAACACCATTATAAATGCTGGAGGCAAAGCGGGGTTTGAGGTGGAGGTTGACAGCTTGCGACCCGCCATGTAATAACCTCGCAACCCCCTGAGGGGTCCTGACCCCCAATTTGAGAACCCCTGGCCTATATCAACACATGTTGATGGGAAAAGGCGCAAAAGTGAGACAGACTGAATTAGTCGCAACAAAAAGGCCTAATGATATCATACAAGGACTGTGTTAAAATCATACTTGGTAAACAAGAGAGTTTGAGACAGAAGATCAATTAACCAAAATTGGTGTGTTGGGCATTAGGCCTTCGGGTAGACAAAATAATGAGGGGATGGGCTTTTTCTACCCCTCCCTCCCTTTAGAGGTTCTTAAAGAAAGAGACTTCAGGAGAAACATTGGCTGCCAGAGAGAGCTTCACCATCATGGCTGCTACCCTCACTGTCTCTTGGAACCTCAAATCTTCCTCATCCTGATCCGGGGAGAAGTCCTGACCAGACCAGGACAGAGAGAAGGATCCAGGTGACATCATCACCTCTATCAGCTCCAGCTGAATCCAAGGTCTTTGTCTCCCTCCCTTCCCCTCTGCAGAGTGTCCTTTTCATTCCCCACCTTATTTCTTCTTTTTCCTATTTCTCTCCTTTTTCCTCCTCTCTAACAAGAGTTTAGTTTAAGCTGGCCAAGGTTGCATATTTTGCAACACTGCTGTAAGTTTGTGATCAGAGAGAGGCAGGTAAATGCAATGCCCTAAAACAGCCTGATGCAGGTACAAGTTTGCCAAGTCGTGGAGTGGCTGATCAGACTGTGTGCTGAGCCTGCATTTTTTCCACCAGCGAGGTTGCAAGAGAAAATCAGCACCAGAGACACAAGCTTCATTCCATCTTTGCTGTTCTTTTCTCTTCCCTCTTGTGCATGTTGGTCTTATTTCAGCTTCTAGGAAACAGGATCAGACTTTAACAACAGCTACAGCCCATCTCAACTAACTTCTTCTCTTTCCCCCCACAAGGACAAGTTATTACCACCTTTAATACCATCTAACACATTGTCAGACAAGAGGTTTTTTCCCTCTAAAAATTCTCCAGCTGAAGGGAAAGGGAGCAAGGAATGTTGTTTAAATGAAAACTTACTTAATAGGTTGTTTTTCCTTCTTTTCTAAATCTTTAAAAGAAGTAAAACAGGATTTTTAATCGTGTGTTTGCCATGGCTGAAGTACCAACCCCCAAATGTTGTTTAAAAGTGTTTAATGTTGGACAGTGACTGGGTTACAGCTTTAGCCCGTATATTACATCTAAATTAACACAACAGTACCTAGACAGACAGAGGACCAAACCCCAGATCTTATCAAAGCAAACCTGAAAAAGAAGGAGGGCTGGAGACATTGTTATATCCCATGGGAGCAAGGCAAGGGTGTTCTTGCTGCTTTACAAACATCAAAAGCAACTGAAGGGCTTGGGTGGCTGTTAAAGCAGGTGATTTTTTTCATTGTGTGCATATGATGGTAGAGGCATGGTAAATTAATAGTGCTCCATTATATGTTCTTCTCTGAAAAGAAAGCTTCTGATTTTGGCTGTCATATACTACAGTTGAAAATACAAAGCCTAAAGCCAGCTGTAATTGGATCAATTCAGAACCACTCCACGAATCAACATGGAACAGTGAAATAATGATATATGGACCAACAGATGGTTTAGGAACTGAAAGGTCTTTTGAAAAAGAACAGTTTTGCTTGTACTGGGAAAACGGTGAGGGAAATCTGAGTTGACATGTTCAAGGCTGGGTGCGCAGCAATTTGAGGCAGTTCTTAGTCTAGAAATAGAGTGTTCTGCTTACATCTCAGTGCACCCAACAGTATGATTTTGAGTGAAGATAGGCAGCCCCAACTCGAATGCCTCCAGTTATGGACTATTCCTAAGCATCTTCAGCTAAGAGGATAACTGCCTGCCACCTTCTTCAGCAACTGTTGATGGCTGAGCTAGCTCCATGCTATTCAGTGAGCAGGTACTGGAAGAAATAGCACAAGAAGGAAACCATTGGTTGGGAAGACATTTCCTACAGTACCATATGTTGTGTGATCTTTCTGTGCCTGAACAGAAGCATTTTACTTCCATGGAGTACGGTTGATAAAAAATATTGCATCTGTGGGGTTAAACAGAAAAAGCCTCCCACAACCCCTAACATTAATTACATAAATTTATGTATAGATTTCCTAGAATATGCCACATTACATAGCTCAAGGTATTGTACATATAAAATGTATTAAACCCCACAATTTTTTGTCTAGCTTTCAAGAAGCAAATGGAAAAAAAGGGATGTTCCCCCAAACCCATCTATCTATCTACTGACTTTCTTAGTGAACATTTTATCAATAGGCCAGAGAAGAATTTATACTAGTAAAGCTGAATACCCAATTCCCCAAGGATATAGGAAGAAATGACCCATATACTGTGGTTATACACAACCTTTGAGCCTGATTCTCCCCTCACTCTGGTTTTATACCTACATTACACTGTCAATTTCAGTGGTGTTATTCCTGAGAAGAGAATCAGTGAAACCAGTGGGGAAAGCAGACTTCAGAATTCGGGGCCCTCCAGTGAGAATGCCTGGTTATTACCCCAGATATTTAAATGTGTTAGTTCAGATGCCTCAGGTAACCTCAGCATCTCAGTGGCATATTCGGTGCCTGAGAAGGGATGAGGCACCTTACTCCTGCCCACCCCCACATCACGGCCACGTTAAACAAGGCCACAATTGTCCATAATTATATTATTTAACACTTGTCTTTGAAGCCCTTGAAACTACCACGGAAGTAAGGTATGACTCAACATCAGTACTTGGATCAGAATCTGGCCCTTTATAAACATCAACAAAACCTTCAGACATTCCCATGGGGTAGGTAAGCATGTATTATTGTCCTCATTTTACAGATAATGAAACTAAGACAAAGAAATTAAGAGATTTGCCCAAGGTTCCAACTGGACAGAGCCAACTAGTGTTGAGACACCTTATAATAATCTTCCAGGCCTCTAGTACCAACCACCTAGACTTTCTAAGGCATAGATCTCCATGTGGTTTATGTTCCACAAATACACCCCTTATATCAAATCTAGGCAGCTGAATGGGGAGGAAAACACAACTCATCTTCACCTTTATGCCAACAGCAGCAGTCATAATGCCATTGACTGAGAAAATGAGAAAGCAAAGCCAAAGTTGAGCAATGATACATGGATCAGTAACACTTCTAATAATGGTTCATACTTAAATAAGTGTATTTAATATTGAACTCTGGATGTAATAATTCTTACTAGGTAATAAATGATCACTGACAGAAAGAGCTATACAACAAAGAAAGATCTTTAAAAAGGAAGGACAGCCTGCATATTATGACACCTGGTGTTTTGATTTTTTGTTTCAGTGGCTCACACAGAGAACTTTATATGACTATGAAATAAAAAATGTATTTCTAAATACATTATATTTTGCGAAGGCGGTATAGGTAAAGCCCTCAAGAAAACCTGAGTTGTCTGCCAGCTGCCCAAATATTGAATTTGTTGTTAGATATGGAGATGTGACAGCAAGTGGACTTTTCTATTTCTTTTGTAACATTTATTGTTTGTTTTTCATTTCCAAGGCTGATGGCATTAAGTTGCCTGTCACAGCTGTCTCTGCCTTTGTGGGACGGACAGCCTTAAGGCTTGTGCCTCTGTTTCTGTCTATGGCAGGGCTCTTCATTTTTCTCTGAAGGAAAAGAATTTCTTTAGATTCTGCCTGTAAGATTATATTTATGTGATTGTCTCTTTCTAGCTTTCCCTTTCAGCTGGTTATTTAGCAAGTACCAACTGAAACATCTCTGCGTCAGGTGTGCTGGGGGTGTGTAAGTGCAACACTTATATGCCATGATGATGGGCAATATAGAACACCTAAAGAGAGATGGCTAATTGCAGAGCCACTTGGAAAACACGTTATAAAGTTATGATCTAACAGAATGGGGAGGAAGCCTGGATGGCTAGGGAAATACAGAGCCCTTCATGTTTAGGTCTCTAGAAGAGCTGGTTGGGAATTTTTCAATGAAACTTTTTTTGTTGGAAAATGCCTATTTGTCCAAAAGATTTCCCAGGTCCAGGATGGCATTTCTGGGGCGGGGAGAAAGAGAGACTGATGGACTTACCTTGCAATAGCCCAGTGGTGCTCAGCAGGAATGTTGGAGACCCAGGTTCTTGTCTCTACTCTAGATTAGGCAGAGCACAGGCTTGACTCTGGCTTTCCCACAGGCCAGATGAGTGCCTAATGATTCGGGGGTGGGATTTTTTGCAGAAAAATGAGGAAAGGTCTCGTTTTTGTTCCAATGCAGAACAAAAACAAATTCCAAAACCTTAAGATTTTTCACAAAAATGGAAGTCTTGTTTTCAGGCCAACCCTAGTTGCCAGTTCAAATCTGACCCAAGGTGGCTTATGCAGAAATGAATTAGCGACCTCTGTCTTGTGCATACTCCATTGTCACAACCGACACTGAGCAGGGATCACAAGGCTTGAATAGACATGGAGGCTGAATGACCACTTATCCTTCAAAGTGCTCCTTCCAAGGTTAAGGTCCATTGGTAGGGTGAGGTAGGTAAACTAGTCCTGCCTCTGCTCACACTGCGCCTGATTCACTTCTGAATTACTCCGGTTTGATATTAGAGTGAGTCCACTAATTTCAGGGGAGTTACATCAGCATAAAACTGGAGTAAACAGGATTTACTCAGCCCATTGTATCTATTTTGTGAGTAAAGAGAGGATTTTAGTCTTTAAGACTGTCAGCCTGGCACATTACACAAGCAATAAATTTTCTTTTAAAAAGAAAGAGAGCCTCCAGCACTATTCCAAAGATCTTTTTTCTTTCCCAGCAACTTCCTTAAATTTCTTATTCTTTGTCATGCTATTGCAGTAATGGTAAGTACAGAGGAGACAATACTAACTAAGACCTTCAGGAAATAAGTTTTTGAAAAATTTTCTTAGGTACTGAATGCTTCCTTTGAACTTCTGGGCTGTGGGTACCCAGGTGTGTCAGATATTTCAATAACTGTCTCTCCTGAAAGCAGGCAAATCTCAAAATACAGATAATGTGACAGTAGCTAGTGTGTCCCTGGGGCAGGTAAGCTCTATCAATGAACTGGGCTTTCTGTTGAATAAAAAATGTGGCCGTTTTCCTACTGCAGATGGCTTGAATATCTGCAACATTATTAATATTTATCGGGCATGATCAGGACATTTAAAAAGCACATTTTAAATCCTGCCCAAATTAGGGCTGCATTGTCCTCTCACAATGCAGTTTTACTAGTTTTACAACAGTTGTTTCTCTATTGACTTCAGTGGAATTGCTCACAATGGCTGACTATACCCAGTGACTTATTTATTTACACTAGGGGCTAGCTCCACAAAGGATTTTAGATACTAAAGTACCATTTTAGGTGCCTAAGTCCCAAATGTAGAAACTCAAACCCTTGCTCAGTTGCTGCCTAACCCTATAGGTGGCTAAGTTTCTGCTGGTGGGCATGTGCAAAGCCACATAAGTCCTGAGCAGCTTGGCACCTAAGTCCTAGCAGGATTCACAACCTAGGTTTCCTCGCCTATCTGTAGGGCTCCATTCAGAAAGCATTCGCAGAGTATACCTAATCTATACAAAAAATTGCCAAGGAGGGGACGGTAACTTTCCCCACCTCTTATACCTAATAGCCCAGTGGTTAGAGTACATGCCCAGGATGTGGGAGACATCGAGTCAACTCCTCTTTCTGCCTGAATTGGAGCAGGACTTGAACCCAGGTCTAGCTCCCTGAGGAGTGCCCTAACCACTGTAGTCCATAGTATTCCAGGGTGGGTACCCGCAATCTCTCCTTTTGAAGCTGTTCCACTTTTTATGAAATACTGAAATAGTCATTGGAGAAGAGACTGGAACCCGGGGCTGCAGGTGTGTGTGCTAACCACTAAGCTATAGAATCATTTTCTTTCTCTCTCTCTCTCTCTGTCATAACTCTTCCCATGCTTATAATATAGAAGCCTGGGTGCCTAACTCAGGGCTGTGAATTCCACTGGGGAGCAGGTGAATAAACTCAAGTGGTGTAACACTAAGCATAAGTCCCTTTTCTGGATCAGGCCCTATCTTTTGAATAGTGTACAATCTAAAATAATATAAAAACAATAAGAATCTGGGTGTCATTAAATAAGTGAACTTACTTTATAAGTATCAAAACTCTGTCCATTGTACTTATTTTTTCACTTTAGTTCTAGTTTATTGAGAATATTGATTCAACTTGCTAGAAGAGCCAAGGAAGTAAGAGTATTGGTAGTTAATCTAACTATTTTAGCCTTGAAATCTACTTTAGCGTTACCCATCTGCTAAAGGATCAAACTCAGGTTAAACTAATGAAAGCTATTGGACACCTCCCTGGATAACGTGGGAACACTGTGCGGCTTAATTATCAGTTTCTTTTCTCCCCATTCAAACATCTAAGTGTCATGTTTCTTTTTGCCTGCTTAGTACTGAAATATTGGCTACACTAGTGGAGGACAAAAGACGGTTCATTACAAGTGTTGGCATCCTATATGTTCAACATGGGTTCCTGAATGCAAAAATACAATGTTGGAACAAATGTTGGTAGATAGCAAGAAAGATTTTCAACAAAATATAATCGATTCCAATTTTGTAATTACACTGCATTGCTAGTTATAATTAAAAGGAAATAGTTTATTGTTTTAATTGCTGTTTCCCCTTGTTAACTATCTGCAGTCTCAAAACTGTACATAAGTGAATAATAGTATAAACATCCAATAAAGAAGGTTACAGTCAAGGCTCAAATTGGTATTGCAATCAAGCAGATCAAAACAGCTAGCTAGCTGTTCCCTTAGCATATAGGAATCCCTTAGGTGGCATATAGCCAGCTCTGCCCCTACTGCAGAGAGTGTATTGGGAATTTGATGGGATTGGGCCAGGGAGCACTGCACTCTAACTGACCCTCAGTGACATAATGGCCATAGTTAGGGGGCCATTAAAATTTAGCATAAGTTAGAGCAGCCCTTAGGCTCTTATAAATTACACAAGGGGTTAGTTTTGGTCCCAGCTGACCACTGGGTTGAGGGAGGTGAAAAAGTGGCTCACAGCTCCCTTCCCATCCCGCATTTGGGCCAAATATGAAGTGAGTAAAGCTGAGGCTCCACCCCAATATCTTCTGTAGAGAATAATTAGGCAGAAGAGGTCAAATTTATTCGTGGTGTGATGCCACTACGTCAGGGGAGTTACAGCAGGGTTGAATTTGGCTCAAGCTGGATACTGATTAATAAGTACCATATTCATCCCCCATGTCTTAACATAACCCCTGAGCACCTGAGGAGTGTGGGGGATTTGTAGATACATAAAGGGAGTTAGGTGTCCAGGTCCCATTGGATTTCACTGGTTTCAGTGGGAGTTGGGTGTTACACTACCCTTTGTGCCTTTGAACATCTCCCCTGAATGCATACATAGCACTTCCTCTGCTCACTGCTGAAGCTGTTTTCTGTCTGGTGTTACCTTATCTTGTCCTAATTTCCCCAGTTCATGAGAATCACGGCTTATTTGCTTCTGATGACTGAATCATTTTGGTTGAACAGAAACATGGTTACCTAAAGGTGTTTCTTTCCCTACAGAAGCATGCTTTCATGGTTATGATGTTTATACGCCTGAAGCTAGTGGCTGGGAAGGCAACACAGCACTTAACTCCAGATAGCCCAGTTTTCAATGCCACTAACATGATTCATTTATCTTTTGAACAACTATTCCTTCTGATCCACATGTACACTTTTTCTTAATAAAAATGATTTTCTCCTGATTTTAGTTTCATACATAGATATTATATTCATTTTTCTCCTTTATTCTTTTCGCTGTCACTAACTGCTTACTTCCATATTTGATCATTTAAATGTACTATCCAGAAACTTCCAACAAATCTGCCTTCCAACGTGTAGTATATAGGAATTGGGCAGTATCCCTTTAAATAGTGTGTGAGCCCTCTAGTGGCCATCACTGTCTTCTGTGTTCCTGTAGCCACCAGAACCCTGTCAAAGCAGCAGTGTATATATGTCCCAGTCCCAGGAGACCAATCATTTACCCCAGATCAATTGATACTCCATATCTTATATCAAACAGAACATTGGCAGCAAATTCCATGGTAAAGAGACTATAATTTTATTAGTTAAGAAAAAAGAATGAGAGTTATTGAGAGGTTAAAGCAGGTAAGATATAATAACAGGTGAGTCAAAGTTTGTAAATCAAAAATGATAGCAGACATGTAGTAGTCTTTTCAGGGCTACCTAGAATAATTCTGGGGATCACTGTTGTCTTGTTCAGTTATTCTGCACTGTTAGAATACAAACTATCCAGAGATCAAGGATCTTCCTTTGAGTCAGTACTTAATGGCTTCTTCTCCATACAACAATCTGATAACTGTTTTTACTCACACAATGGCCAGTTGCTTTGAATTAGTATTTCCAGTTATCAGAGTAGCAGCCGTGTTAATCTGTATTCGCAAAAAGAAAAGGAGTACTTGTGGCACCTTAGAGACTAATAAATTGGTTAGTCTCTAAGGTGCCACTAGTACTCCTTTTCTATTTCCAGTTACAGGGATATGCATAATGTAAATGCCTGCCATTACATTATAATAGGAATAAATAAGTGAAAACAATGCCAGTAACATTCCATTAGTTTTCATGAAGTTTTAACACCTGAATACACTTTTACTTTAACACAGACTTTGATCTAGGGTTATTTAATTGCTGGGTACGCATAATGTGAATGTAATTTAATAGTAAACAGGATATAGATAGGCAAAAACAATACAATTAACATCTCCTTTGATGTGTAACACACAAGTGAATTGGCCTGAAGGTATACTAATACATTTAATTCCTTTGATATTCACAAACAAGTGAATTGGCCTATAGCTCTAGCCTGAGCTAGTCTGTCAGCATCACAGTAGGTACACTAGGCTAGTTCTATGTCACCCAAGCATTCCACTCATGGAAGAGGAACCCCAGGCAGCTGGCTATACCAGATTTCTGTCTGCTTTATTACCAAAGTGGCAAAAAGCATCCAGTTCGTAGAAAATAATAATCAGGGTCACATATTCAAATAATTAGCTTCTTCTAATATGCATCTAGGACTTGTTTTTTGTCTAAGTTTGGTAAATTGGATAAACTCACTATGTAATCAATTGATTCCTCATGTAACACATATTTCTCTACACAAGCAACTTCTTCAGTGTTAAGCAAAGAATCTATTAATCTGTTACAACATACAATCACCAGTTATATGCTTTAACCAATGCAAATCATTCATCAAGGACTCAGAAGGAATATTTACATTTAGAAGTGAAACACTTGCAGTTCAGGAAATTAAGTAATTTACAAGCTTCAAAGAAAGCACACATTTGCATCATTTTCCACACGGAGAAAAAGAACAAATAAAAAGCTTTGGGATAAAAGTCAATTTTAATACATTTTTCTCCAACTGTAATATTGTGTTTAATAATATTGATTTTTTAAAAAATTCTTGGAGTGTTGCCTTTAATATGTTGATAGTTTGCAAATTATCTATAACTTTTCAGGAAAAGACCTCCGGGTATGTCTACACTGCAGCTGAGAATTGTGATTCCCAGCATTGGTATATAGATTCATCCCTGCTCAGCTTGAACTAGCATGCTAAAAAGAGCAGCCTGAGCATCGTGGCACTAGTGGCAGCTTGGAGTAGCTGCCTGAGTCCAAGACCCTCCGACTCACTGGGTCCAAGCTCAGGTGGCTAACTCAAGTCATAGCCAGTGACTCAACATGCACACTGCTATTTTTAATGCCCTAGCTCGAGCTGAGCTAGATTAAGTCTGTCTACCAGCCCTGGGAATCACACCTCCCAGATGCTGCATGGATATACCCTAAGTATCACTTAGTGAAAATCATCTGCTCAATGCAATGACATGGACCAAAAATTCAAACTATTCATTGCAAATTTATTATATGAATTTAAAACATTTTTTTCTCTTTGCCAATTGCTTATAAGCAGATAACAATTTTTACAAAATTGTTTGTTCAATAATATTGCCAATCAATAATTTTTATGAACATATTTGTTGTATGGAGGGCATGTAAAATGCTTTTCATAGAGCAGTCAATCATTTTAGAGTCAGTGCGTTGTCATTTGAATATTGTGTTCAGTTTTGGTCACCTCATCTCAGTAACAGATTCAGCCAAAACACAAAAATCCACAGAAAGGCAGATAAAACGATCAGAGGTATGGAAAGTCTTCAGCATAAAGAGACATATGTAGCTTAGAGAGAAGATAAATAAGAAGTGACACAACAGAGGGATGTAAAATAACAAACAGTATATTGAAAATCAAACAGGTGCTATTTCTCATAATAAAAGAGCAAGGGACACCCAATAAAACTAAACAGGAACAAATGTGGCTAAGAAAAGGAAATAATTTTTACACAATGGATAATTAGTCAGTGGAACCCATGGATACAATAAATTATCAAAGGAAATACTTTCATATCCAAAGAGTATTAGTTATTCTGTCCAACATATAGCCATCTAAGTGGAAAAGACCTGATTTTCAGAGGTGCTAAATATGCACAACTCCCACTGAAGTCAACAGGGGATGCAGATGCTCAGAACCTTCAAAAGTCAGGCCAATTGTTAAGGTGATTCTGGGGTCTAACTCAGCCCTATGCTTCAGCACCTCAGGTAACCAATTGCTTGGGTTTGGGAAGAATATTCTCCCATAGGCATAGTAATGGGTATTGTCATTATGAGGATTTAATGCCTGCCTCTGAAGCATATGTAGTCATGGTCAAAGAAGGATACCAGATTAGACAGGGAGCTCTTATGTTTCACCATCCCCATTTTGCAATAATTCATTATGTAACTATGAATTGGTAGGTAACGTGTAACAAATGAAACTATTAACAGGCAAGTTCATCTGATACCATTACTAGGTTCACTACAGTGCTCTGAGATAAGGAGGAAAAATGTATTCATGGAAGCAGATAAAACCACAATATGCTGACAAATATTTTTTATTTTAGTATTTTCAGACACATCACTTTTTTTTTTACAATCACAAGACAAAAATGCTGAGATAGCTGATGGAAAAAGAAATATTGGCCTTCAACCCACACCTGAACAGAAAGCACAAAATGTTACACATTTGCACTTTCCTAATTGAAATGAAGGAAAAATAAAGCCAGGTTTTCAGTCCCCAGCTTTTTCTTTTAAACCAAAATTAATGGCACCTACATTTTTTGCCATTACTTGTGGGCAGAAATGTACTGTGCATATGTATGAGTAACTGATCCACAGGTACAATGGTAGGATTTCCAGCCAAAATGAATTGAATTGCAAGAATAAAATATCATTTGCAAGAAAGGAGAATGGGTCAATATTTCTTTACAAAATCAGGCTGAAGGTGTTCTAGAACTTATGGCAGTTTTCCAATACACAGCATGCAAATAATCAATGCTATAAGAGAGTGACAGAGAGAACCAACTTCAAGATGTCACTAGTCATTTAAGAGTGAAATTCACTCCTGCACAGACCTTAGGTACAAGGCATCAGGACTTAAGTGCTAAATAAGCCCTCTGCACTGGGTACATTTTGCTTTTAGATACAAATTACCCACGTCTCCACTGAGCAGATCTAATTGAAATTACCCACCTTTGTGCCTGTACTGAGACAACTAGAGCTTAGCCCTTTGTCTTGCTCATTCCCCAACATTCTTGAGGCTTGCCTGTATTCTATATGAGGTTTTTGTCCTCAAGTTAATATATTGCCAGGAGGTAAACACATTTCTAAAGACTAGTGTACACAGTCCACAGATGTTTGTCCAAGACACAAATGTTTATGGTTTTCTGTAGTCTGAACATAAGGTCAAAAACTCTAGTATAGACATAGCCTTAGAAGATATTCTTTATCACTAGATATAGCATATCTACCCTGAAGAATGGTTTCAGAGTAACAGCCGTGGTAGTCTGTATTCGCAAAAAGAAAAGGAGTACTTGTGGCACCTTAGAGACTAACCAATTTATTTGAGCATGAGCTTTCGTGAGCTACAGCTCACTTCATCGGATGCATACTGTGGAAGCTGCAGAAGACATTATATACACACAGAGACCATGAAACAATACCTCCTCCCACCCCACTCTCCTACTGGTAATAGCGTATCTAAAGTGATCATCAAGTTGGGCCATTTCCAGCACAAATCCAGGTTTTCTCACCCTCCGCCCCCCCACACAAACTCACTCTCCTGCTGGTAATAGCCCATCCAAAGTGACCACTCTCTTCACAATGTGTATGATAATCAAGGTGGGCCATTTCCTGCACAAATCCAGGTTCTCTCACCCCCTCACCCCCCTCCAAAAACCACACACACAAACTCACTCTCCTGCTGGTAATAGCCTATCCAAAGTGACCACTCTCCTTACAACGTGCATGAAAATCAAGGTGGGACATTTCCAGCACAAATCCAGGTTTTCTCACCCCCCCACCCCCATACACACACAAACTCGCTCTCCTGCTGGTAATAGCTCATCCAAAGTATCCACTCTCCCTATAATGTGCATGAAAATCAAGGTGGGAGATTTCCAGCACAAATACAGGTTTTCTCACCCCCCCCCCTTTTTTTTCCCAAAAAACACACACACACAAACTCACTCTCCTGCTGGTAATAGCTCATCCAAAGTATCTACTCTCCCTATAATGTGCATGATAATCAAGGTGGGCCATTTCCAGCACAAATCCAGGTTTTCTCACCACCCCCCCCACCCCCACCCCCTGAAGAATGTAACCAAAGGCTGGGAAGAATACAATGCCATGTCCTCAGATACTTTGTTTAGAAAAGCAAACTTTCAACAGTTTTTTTCAGCACTGAGTTGAAATATGAACAAAAGAACACAAGAATGGCCCTACTGAGTCAGACCAATGGTCCATCTAGCCCAATATCCTGTCTTCCGACAGTGGCCTGTGCCAGGTACCCCAGACGGAATGAACAGAACAGGTAATCATCAAGTGAGCCATCCCCTGTTGCTCATTCCCAGCTTCTGGCAAACAGAGGCTAGGGACACCATTCCTGCCCATCCTGGTTAGTAGCCATTGATGGACCTATCCTCCATGAATTTATCTAGTTCTTTTTTTAACTCTGTTATGGTTTTGGCCTTCACAACATCCTCTGGTAAGGAGTTCCACAGGTTGACTGTGCGTTGTGTGAAAAAATACTTCCTTTTATTTGTTTTAAATATGCTGTCAATGTTGCCCTTGAAACATGGAGCAAGCAGTGTTATCAACACACAAAGCTACATTCTCCTTTCAGTTACACTTGTGCCACTCCATTCAGTAGGGTATAGCTAAGAGAAGAATCCAGCTCATAATCTGTCATTTTTGTAACATTCTATTGATTCTAGATCGTGAACACAGCTTTGAGAATTTTTTTTAAAACCAGAAGAGCTGCAGCCATGTCTTCAGAAGCCTCCCAGACACAAGTTGTTTTCTGCAGCATTAGAAACAGGTATTTGATAAATAGCAGCACATTACCACCATTCATTTCATAACTGGCCATTTCCAAAAAGAAGGTCTTATTCACTAAATTAGTAACCAAACTCCAGTAAGTACAGACCTGAGTACAGCACCTGCTTCTCTTGCTTCCTGCATAACTGTGCACACTATTTTATTTTAAAACAAATCTACAATTTTAAACATAATATAGAATGTAAATTTCTTTTAAGCTGAAACTTTCTAAAAGAGATGGAGTTTGGCAAAGTGTTTTTTTTTCTAGGGTTCTATCATTAATTCACCAGTGCATTTAGAACTTTTTCAGGACTCTCTTATATGTGCCAAACATTTACAGCAAAAAATATGTACAATAAATGTGGCAATTTCTGGGACAGATACCCTGCTGTAAGTTAACTAGGACCATTATTAAAGTGTATTTTTCTCCCTCAGATACATTCCATTAATAAAACATTAAATGCATTTGATGTGTATCACCCCCTTCTTCCCCACAGGTAAATCACAACAAAAGTGTTCTGTGTAGTTAAAAGTTGAGGTCTCCTTACGGGTAGTCAGAGGTGGTTTAGGTAGTACAGACTTCTGTTTATATTAGGTAAAGGAAGTATAACTTCCTCACTGTCCAGGAAAATGTTAAAATGCACATTGTAAGCATAACTTTTTAAATCCACTTGGAATACATTTTCTCTTATTTGGGAATGTTCACAATTTGAATCAACAATTTACCCTTGGTGGGCATGTTCTCATGGCTACTTTTGATCTAGCCATATCAATCTTCTTGTCATGTCTTGTCTTTTCTGCAGCTAGATGAGACTTTATTACACCATATTTCAGTGGGTTTGTCCCTTCAAAAGGAAGTCTAATTAATGCGCGCACACACACAAAGAATATGCAATTTATCATTTTACAAGAATTTTTCATCCTAGTTACAATGGGTGACCTTATCAAAATTCTTCTTTATAACCCCCTATTGTTTTTACAGTGTTATCAAAATGTCTTCCTGCTACCCAGATATTATGCTTCCAACTGAGTCTAACATTTTGCCTATTAATTGCTTTTCACTAAAATGGTGTCTTTCAATAATTCAGTTACTCTGCCTTGGACCAACTGGATCCTTATTTCTCGAGCTGTGTCTTGGTTATAAACAGATATGACATATAACTCTTGATGGTGGTGGGGCACTATTTGATGGTTTTGGGGGGGCATGTGACCACCCCACACCTCACCTCCAGGCTGAGGAGCAGCAGCAGAGCCAGGAGCACCAGAGCAGTGGTGAGCGAGCACTTCAGGGAGCATCTCATGTCAGGTGGGCTCTGCAGGCCAGGGGCGGTGCCTTCTGGCGCTGGGCTCCTTCAGGAGAGAGGCAAGAGCGAATCAGGGGCGCAGGTCTGCCTGGGGGGCACCCGGCAATGCAGAGGTGGCCCGGCTTGGGAAGTAGGGCAGGGAGGGCTGCCAGGCAGCCAGCCAACACCCTGGCTCCCAAAGAGAGGAGAGCCAGGGGCCTGAGTGGCTCCCACCTGCTTCCGATTTGCTGACTCTTGGCAGGAGGCAAGTGATGGTTTTCAAACGGTGGGGTGTTCCATAAACCTCTGTGCTAAATGGAAGGCAGAAATCTGGGGGGGAGGGGCACAAATAATATAATTGGGGCTAGACTGAGGCTTAGTTCAAACCTCTGCCTGTGGGGCAGTATCTAGCTGTGCCTCCTAAGGGAAGCCTGGGAAAGGAATTTTGATTCAGAGAGTCTTAGTGCCTCCCCAACTGCCTCCTAGTTTCCAGGGGAGGAGCTCTGATGAAGCTCTGGTTCTATCTGTTTGTTCCCTGCCTGCCTGTTTTTGGTGGAGGGAGAGTGATCATCTGGCAAGCAGATAAAGAGATCTGTCCTTCCAATATAATAATATATATTTTCCCTTAAAAAGTATTAACTCTTTAAAGTTTTTAATAAATATCAATATGTTAGCAACATTTGAAAGTAGCTTAATTAAAGAAAGGAGATCCACTGGGTAAAGTGCTGAGCACTTCCAGCAGGTGCAAGAAACAATGTGGGAGTGGGTGAGATTGGGAGTGGATATTGCAGGTTGGGATGGGAGCAGAATTTTAAAAAAATAGTCCAACACAGGGCTCTAGTGTTAAGTGCTATAATAAATATTAGGAATCAAGGATTGTGGCAGTTTCATTGCAACTGTTTTGCTTTACTGCAGTACAGCTGTGTGTTGATATTACTGGTCATGAAATGTTAATACAAAGGTTGGAATCCCCTCTCTGGAGTAGCATTATTATTAGCTTAATTCTTTCCCGACTAAGAGAGACGATTCTCAAGACAACGTTCTCAAAACTTTTCTGAACCTTCTCTATAAGGAGAAAATTGTAGGTTTTTTTCAAACATACTGCAGAAAAGGAGCTGGGCTTTATAGTGGATCACAGATTGAATCTGAGTCAACAGTGTGATGCTGTTGTGAAAAAGGCAAATGTCATGCTGGGATGTATTAACAGGAGTGTCGTATGTAAATCATGGATGGTAACTGTGCTCTAGTCAGCATTGGTTAGGACTCAGGTGGAGTATTGAGTCCAGTTCTGAGCACCACACTTTAAGAAAGATGTGGACAAACTGGAGAGAGTCCAGAGGAGATCATGATAAGAAATTTAGAAGGCATGACCTATGGGCAAAGGTTTAAAGAACTGGGCATGTATAGTCTAATGAAGAGGAAGCTGAAGGGAGACTTGTTAATAGTCTTCAAATATGTAAAAGGCTGTCGCAAAGAGGATGATGATCAATTATTCTCCATGTCCACTGATAGTTTGCAGCAAGGGAGAATTAAATTAGATAGTAGGAACAAACTTTCTAACTATAAGGAGCATTAAGCCTTGCAGCAGATTACCTTCACTGGCGGGTTTTAAGAACAGGCTAGACAAACACCTTATCAGTGATGGTCTAGGTATTCTTAACCCTGCCTTTTGAGGTCCCTTCCAGCTCTGAATTTCCTGTGATTCTATTATTCCCTATCTTACAGGGTGTTGTGAGGATAAATATATTAAAAATTGTGAGGCACTGAGATGCTATGATAATGCAAGCTATTAACAAACAATAGATGTATGACAGGTTTCAGAGTAACAGCCGTGTTAGTCTGTATTTGCAAAAAGAAAAGGAGTACTGTGGCACCTTAGAGACTAACCAATTTATTTGAGCATAAGCTTTCAGGAGCTAGTGAGCTGTAGCTCATGAAAGCTTATGCTCAAATAAATTGGTTAGTCTCTAAGGTGCCACAGGTACTCCTTTTCTTTTTGCAAATAGATGTATGGAGTTTTTTAATTCAATCTGTTTAGCGTGTAAAAAGAAGAGAGAGGCTCAGGGGTAATCAGGGGCATCAGGGAATGGACTCCTCTGCATATCTGCTCCTGTCCAGAGAAGTCTACATTACGAGGTCCTGCTCCATTGATCCTCACAGCTATGATGGAAGGAGTTTTAAGTCCTGGTCAGGCCACCCAAGCCAGACAGCTCAAAGGACAGGGAGCAGATGAAAAGCACGTCCCTGGTCCCCAAGGTTGGGAGATAGGTTCTTGGCCTATTGCCTATCTTCATAAAGTTAAGTTATAGAAACATAACAAGGTAACTATTTCAGCAAACAGCCGGAAAGATAGAATGGAAGAGCCTTTTTTGTGCCCTATTCAGATTCAGTTTTATTTAACATTTAGCCAGTTTAAAGACCCAAAGAGAATTAAATAAAAAATAATCCCTTTGCAAGCCATTCACAGTCTCTCTGGCATCTGAGTTTCTTTTTAGTTCCTTATATGATTTTTGAAGCAGCAATTTAACTGTGATAATTTCCTTTTTGTTCAACAACAGTGTAATTTTTGGAGGTCAGCACAAGTTGTCAGTTCCACTTCTAGTTGTCTTGTGTCAAGCATCTCTGCTTATTGTAGTCAAGTCCAGCTAAGTGTAGAAAATTCCCACACCCACATTCTGACTAGTGGGAAGCTGGAACCACTCATGGTGCAGTTATTTATTATCATATTTTTAAATGTTTTGATAAAACACCAACCGAAATTTGCACTTGAAAGGCTGCTCATGTCTGATATTGTGACACATACATTACCATTTATTTTTACAGACTCTCCAGCTAAATTTAGGTAGACAGTTTTAGGTCATGAAGTCTAGAGAAACGTGTCAAATGACTAAAGAGGGAAAAAATGTAAAATTAATATGAAGTGGATAAATTAACGTGGATTAGATTTAAAACATGGATAGTTTAATGTGGCTCATCTTGAAAAATTTAATCAAAATAGATGCTTCTATTCTTTTCTTCTTTTATTTGGAAAGTCACACATCAATTTCCTTAACATATCCCCACATGCACACACATACTTCCATAGCACTGTGGTGAGGTATCTCTAGTTAGTGGACAGCAAAGTGCCAGTCAGTTTTATCTTGTTAATCTGATCAAAGTTTCAAGCTTGTAATCATTATTGCATTGTGGCAGATGTCATCCAAAATAAGTAGCCTCTTTGTCTTTTACATGATTTTTTTAAACTACTGCAGAAGTCTTGTCTATTAGATTAAAATGTCACGTGAAGGGGCTGATTCTATTTTTAGTAGAAGTTCAGAAGTGGTGGGATTGAGGAGTTGGATTCAAGGCCCATCTCTAACTGGATTTTTGCCATGTTACGACTATGTGGTAAAATATGCCAGTAGAGCCATCCTGACAGCAATATTCAGCTCTCCCTCTTGGTGTCTGTATAAATTTAGGGAGTTTAGCACACTGAAGTCAAGATCTGCCATGACACCGGATATAATTTTTTTCCCTCTGGAGAACGTATCTGATGCACATTTTGCACTCACTCCGAGAGTGCCACATCCATGGTGATCTGTGGGAACAAGGAAAATGGGAACAGAATAGAATGAACTGAATCTGAAAGGAATGGACTGAAAATAAAGCCAGTATTAAAATGAATATTGAAATGAAACCACTATGTGCAACAAAGAAGAGCCATATGAAGACAATGCAGCTACGTCAATTTATCCCAGCTGAGGCTTTGACCCACAAAAGCTGTACTGAAGATTGAAGTAGGGAAGGTTTCTCCTTAAATTTTATTGAGCTGCTCATGAAAGTGTTTGTAACAAACAGATCTCATTTAAAATTAAAGTTAAGCACAATTTTAGCGCAAACCAGGACACTGTAGGTATTCATTTCCCCTCTCTTGTTTCATGTTTTCATATTATTCTTATACTGTTATATTGCATTTTGTTACCATCCTCCACACATTACAGAATATACATATGTACACACACGTGCATGTACATTTAAGATCTGTCTAATTAGATCCAGTAATATGATGAAATATTTCAATAGTTTTTAATACCAAAATATGACCTGAAGAGGCCTTCATGTCATTTGTAAAAATGTCAAGTACCATAGATGAAAAATTTTGATATGAGCACTTTTTGGAAAGGCATTTGGCTTATTAAAGGAAAATGCCATTTGTTTTTATATTGTGTAAAGGATTAGGAAAAGTTCAAGGTATTTTCTAAAAATGAGTTTGTGACAATGGCAGACTGGGTCATGCTAGAGTGTAATCAGGTCAATTCACTTGTGTATTAGTATAGATCAAAGTAATGGTTAGCTGTATTACGGTGTATTGGGTGTTTAAACTTCATGAAAATGAATGGGACATTATTTGCATTGTTTTTACTTATCTGTTCCTGTGATAAAGTAATAGCAAACATTTACATTGTGTATACCCCTGTAAATATATAACCCATCAAACAAATCTTGTGAAATGCTAATGAAGAACTTAAGAACTTTGACGAAACTGCAAATTTCAAAGCAAGTGGCCATTATGTATGATGATTGGAGGTCAAAAGACTAAGTGCATTCCTCACTCACCATCATCAAAGGAAAAGCCTATGTGGATAGAGACACTGTCAGCTGGCTTTCTGTGTGAAGAAACTATAAATATGAATTCAAATATGATCCTTTATCTCTGAACTGCCTGGACACTTACAGGGAAGTGTGACAGATACAAAGCGGAGATCCCCAGAGACAATCTGGGAACCCTGAAAGGACTATGGGGAAACTGGCAGTTTACTACATCTCTGCCACCATTTGGACTTACAAGCTGTGATTCTCCTGTATCTGTATTTACCTGATTTAATCACTCAATCACTCTGTCTTTTTTCTTAGCTAATATATCTTTAGTTAGTTTACTACAGAATTGACTGCCAGCGCTGTCTTTGTGTAAGATCTGAAGCACCAGTTGATCTGGGGTAAGTGGCTGGTCTTGGAACTGGGGAAAATCTGATGTGGTGTGATTTTTGGTTTAAGTGACCATTATCACAAAGTTCAGTTTGTCTGGGTGGCAAGATAGGCTGGAGAGTCTAAGGGGACTGTCTGTGACTCCATGACAAGACTGGTATAGTGATCCAGGAGTTCACATTTGTCACTGGCTTGGTGCAATCTAATTATAGAATACACCACCAGTTTGGGATCTTTGTCCTGTATTCTGACAGTCTGCCCTGAGATAGGCCCTCACAGTTGTGGGCCACTCCAGACAGCGTGACAGAGTTAGTAAAAACAAATTATTTTAAATGGATACTCAATAGATGATATTAAATTAGCTCGTTAAAAAATCATTAGAAAACAGTGGAGGATTGAGGTTTCTGCCAGGTTTGGAGTTACAGGAATCCCCTCTCCCCAAACTCTAAGCAGAGGCTCTGCTCCTCCCCTCTATCCCCAATTCTCTTCCATATCCATGATGGGTGGGATCAAAACTCTCTCTTTTTTAAGGTGCGACTAACCATATATTAGGCAGGAGTAGTCTTTCATGACAAGGTAATTATGGTGAGACAGAAATATTACAAACTTTTTCTCCCTAACTCTGGCAGATCTTTAGATCCATGATTGCTGGGCTATCTACTTAGAGAGTTCAGTTAAGTCAATGGGCTTTTAAAGTTTGTTTCTAAAAATTGGCACAGAAGGCCTGGAGATTCCAGTGTTGGCATTCTACAAGACATCCTTCCACAGATTCCTGCAACTTCTAGTGCAAGGAAATGTCACACGCTCAAATTCTTAGAATGCCCAAGTTGAGTCATGGAAGGAAAATTGTAAGTGAGGGGTTTCTTATTCTAATAAATTATAGCTTTAATTTACATATATTCCCTCCTGCCTGTCAGTCTATGCACCATAGCTTTCAATTATTTATAGTTTAAATGTGATGGGTTTAAAATTGTCAGTTTAAATAACCCACTAAACTTTTTAGTCACTCTCACTTATTAGGGATACCTGCTCTTCTAGTTAGAACTGTCTTTTTGTGGCCCTCTGCTGTTCAATTAAGACATTGCTGTTCCCTTTCTTGTGTACTGAGGACTAAAAGCTGTGTGCTTGGGAAAGACCATTTGGCAATCTAGCTTATTTAAAGCTGATGATGTAAGCCTTTTTAAAATTAATGGTACATTTAAAGGGAGAAACAAATCAGAAAGTATACTGCTTTGGCTTTCTAGCATCTTCCATCTGTGCATCTCCAAATCTGACACAAACATGAATTAAGCCTCACAACAAACCTATGAGGTAGATTAGTTGTAGTACACGTACTTTCCAGGTGCTAATGGAGGCTAAGTGGCTTGCCCGGGGTTGTGGAGCTGGGAATTAATTGAATCATAGACTTTAAGGACAGAAGGGACCATTATGGTCGTC